>NW_026017111.1:644040-648040 GCF_020466585.1 Dendroctonus ponderosae
ACGCTCAAATTGCTGAAAATTTGACTCAAATCGCCTTAATCCCTCAGGTCATTCGATCATTCGATACGGAACGGCATTAAATCTGTCAACTTTAAGAGAGCAAGCACAAAATGAAGAACCAAAGCTTTGAACAACTGGGACATTTGACATCATTTTCAGATGAAGTTGGTTCCAGATGTTTTTCCTTCTCTTCTGCATGACTTTTCTGCTTCATCCACAAACAGACAATTGCAAAATTGCGCATTTATCCGTTCCGACGCTGTTAATTTGAGTAACGACGACTTTAACACGACTGAACCATCCACTCAAGTCCTCTATTGCCGTTTTTCGGTCTAGATACATGCGAATTATTGGTTTGGAGAAGAGCACCCACTTTAGCTCTGTGAGACTACGTGAAGATGCAAATCGTCCAATGAGGACATTTAATAAAAAGCCGAAGCAACAGGCCACCAAACACAGTTGTTAGTGTAATTGGCGTTCGCCATCCAAGTGGTTTCTGTTCACATGGCTTAGCCGAGCGTTCGGACTACAAAGGAAATTAACATTTTCCCCCCGATGCACGTCCCACCGACTATAATAAGGCCCTTTTTAGATAATTTTATGACATTACCATCGCGAAAGACGCTTCGTAATTTCCTAGATGTCGTGGATTTCGGTCAGGATGGGAACGTCTTGCCTATTTTTAACCCAATTATCGGCCGAGACGACGACCGGTTGTTTATCCGGTGATCCCTTAATCGATCAATTGAATTTCAAATGTTTTCCATTAGTCATCTGCGAAACAATGAGCGCACTTAACAATTCATTATTGTATTGTAATGAAGACCGAACGCCTGCTCAGGCTTTCTCCTGGGCCCAGATGTCGTTCCATTGGTCCCACCTCAGTCTCTAATAGGTATATTGTCGAATAAGAGCCATTGTTGTCACTCTTTATTGTTGCTCTGTTGGGTGTTGGTGTACAAAGATGGCAAATTTACCGGATTGTCCCAGCAATGCTAGGTTGCGCCAAACCACTTTGTAACAAGCCATAACTTCTTCTCCTCTTGTACTCAACTTCGCCAAGAAAATTGCGTTGGCCTTTGGCCTGCGGATCCATCCGAAAATTAAAGAAAATTGCTGAGGTCAAACTCTCAAAATGTATTAGGAATAAATTCCGAAAATCTAACAGATACGGTGGTAAAGAGCCTGGGTAACACTGTGTTGAGTTGCGCTTTTGAGTTGATGAAGAAATGCCAACAATAAAGCATGAATTATCCAAAGGGCAAACAATTGAATTTTCTCGAAATTCAGTTTTCAGAAAAAAAGTTTTTTAAAAAGTTGAAAATGGGTCGATGATCGCATTCTTCGATGGGAAATATCGAACACGGCAAGTGCGGTAGTTTGCGAAAGTGTAGTGAACTTGAGGATTAATGGGTAGAAAATGGAGGATGGGGCGCCAGCTTGCGAAAAGCTGATAAGAATGACCTCTAATCTATAAATAGTTTGGCTTGAACTGAATTTAGTTTTCCGGCAAGCAACTGAAGTTCTATCGATTCTTTATATTCATCTCTAATTGCTTTGCTGATCTCATAAAAGTTTGGCATTGGACAGATTTCACAGTCAATTGGACAATCCAAACACTTCGGATCTCGGCTCGCATATACGGAAACTGTCAACAAAACAGTTCCAATAAAACATTAGCATTCCAATGGGCAAATTGCAAATCAATGCCCCCTTATTTAAACTCCACCACAAATGTGGACTTCGATTATCGCACAATCAATGGTTGCTACCATTCTTGGGCGTTTGCGGAAGCAATCCGAAGAAACAAGTGACCACATTTATGCGCATTTTTCGCATTTTAATGGAAAAAACAGCAAAAAAAAACCTGCTACGCCTTTTCACTTGTTTCAACGCGAGGGCCATCAGCATGGGCTTGCTTCGAGCCTAACTGTTTCTGAGCAATTAGAAGCCTAAAGGTGAACCAGTACGCAACTGAGCGCTGCTTTAATATTCATATGCATGTTGAATAACGGAAATGGGGCGGAATTATGCAATGCAATTTTCATAAGACATTCCTAGCAATTTTCGGCCCGAATGCAAGCAAACTGGAAACTTGGAAACTGAATAAATCACTCCAATTAGGAATCGCTTACGTTTAATCTAGCGTGTTCTATATTTTATTTAATCATATTATGAATGGATCTGATTAGCCGGAGTGCATAAATAAAAGTGGGAAGCATCCTCCAAGTGGAAACGGCACATTAATCTTCGAAAGCCGCCGTAATCGCCCATTACTCAAAATTAGCTATTTGTCAAAACGGATTTATTGCATTCACAATGTCCGCGTCGAGGGACTGGTAAAATATGCACAACTACTTTTTGATTTTAATTAGAATTAGTCGACTTGATGTTTAGCGTAAACCGTAATGGCGCCTGAAAAATCACGTCTTAATGACGACGCTACAGAATGGAAATGTCACCTGTCAAATCAAACGCAGAAGAGGATGGGGCGCCCAACCGATTCAGTAGCTAAAATGATCTTCAAAGAATGAAATTTCGCCACATTATCCGAAAGTTAATTAATTATTAACGGGAATTTCTGTGCCATACACACAAGTTGTGACATGCTGGGCATTGTGTGCACACCCACGAAAAATCGCGCGACACCGAAAACAATATTCAATTTTACTAATACGTCGCCTTGAATTGTTTAAATGCCGATTGGGCTACTGATTCGTTGGAAGTGGATACATAATCTTAAGGTCTCTAGGCCTGGCCTGCATTTAAGCACCCAATTAGATGACTCAGCCCGTTGCTATGCCATCTACATACCTCACTTGGCATGACTTGGAGAGTTTCTCCTTTGCACAGCCCTCGGACTGCTAAAACAGGCAAATTTCGCATGGCCTTAACATTTCGAACAGCTTTGCAGCGCTAGCGACGAAATGTCAGCGCTCGTAGCTATCTAAAGGTTATTATTGCCGTCTTGGAACAGTTGCTTTTAACTTGAATCGCTTTAGTCAGTAACGAAGCGAAATGTCATCTGTCATCGTCCAGAAATTCTGCTCGTGTAGGCAAAGTATTCACTTGAAATTGAAAAATTGCCAAAAGTAAAATTCGATCTATTCGCCGCACGTACAATAATGGACTTCGCAAAGTAAAAAAGCTACACTGGTATGATTATGCCTTAGAACTTCCTGTCTCTGGGTCTTCTAGAATAATCCCTACTGTTTCCACTTCATTGGAAGTGGAAACATCAGTGGTTTAAAGACCTGAATAACCGAAACTGTAACTGAACAACGGTTACTCCACGAAAATCCTACCGACTGCGCCAACTATAAGTGTACGTTTTGCACGGTCTAATAAGCATCCATCCACAAGAATGGATCATTGACATTACGTCTGAGTTTCTCCCAGAAGATGTCCGCATAACACACTATGTGAAAATAGGTTCCTTCCAGTCTATCCCCTAATGTTTTACGTCTAAACCCTAAGGGCATTATTAAGTCATCTTTTAAGATTCTGGTAACATCTGAGAGAAGTGTTGGGTCGAACGCTTTAGTTACATCCACAAAGCAAGAAAGGGAGTGTGCTTAACTACAACGACTTTTCCATTCTAGGAGAGTTCTTATATTCCTTTTGTAACCATCTTTTTTTGTGTTTCCTCATTGATATCGAAGCTCTCTTGTTCCTCTTGTTTGGAGATATTGTCGGTTGAAAGTCGTGACCGCCCAAAAACGACTCAAAATGGCCAGAAAATTTTGATTATTTCGGATCTGAATGTTCTAACCTGTTTCTTTGGGATCGGTTCATTTTGGGACATTGAATATTTTTATGAAAATTTCGGTCAAAAATCAAAAATTTACTTTCGTGTTTTTTGTGCTCATTGGATTGTTTCCGACGTAAGAAGCTTCCCAGTTTGTATATATGAGGTTTTTGCGTCTTTATTAGGGAGATATCGTCGGTTGAAAGTCTGGACCGCCCAAAAACGACTCAAAATGACCAGAAAATTTTGATT
>NW_026017111.1:649039-651153 GCF_020466585.1 Dendroctonus ponderosae
CTCGTTGCATTCCTCGCGTCTTTCTGATGAAAATGATGTAAAATTCGAGGCATTTTGGGACATTGAATATTTTTCGAAAAAATCGACCCTCCCCCTTATGAAAATTTCGGTCAAAAATCAAAATTTTTCATTCGTGTTTTTTGTGCTCACTGGATTGTTTCCGACGTAAGAAGCTTCCCAGTTTGCATATATGATGTTTTTGCGTCTTTATTAGGGAGATATCGTCGGTTGAAAGTCTGGACCGCCCAAAAACGACTCAAAATGACCAGAAAATTTTGATTATTTCGAATCTGAAGTTTCCACCGTGTTTTTTACTGTCTCATCTTCTTTTATGCTGCCTTTCCTGCAACTTTTTCCAGTTCAAACATCTATATATGAAAAACATTCGCGTAATGAAAAGCTTAGTGTTTAGAAAAGTAAATTGGTTAAAATAACCCGAAATCTGATGAATGATGAACGCCTCCACCCTCTCTCTTTACAGTGTTGAGTAGCAATTCTCTAATCATCTTTTTCGTTTTCAAATAATTCTTGACCAAACCCTCTTCCACAGAACAATGTGGGACCCCCATGGGCTTCAACGCAGCAATAAGGCAATATACACAATGCGTTTTGGCTATTTCGACGTTAAAGCGAATCAATCAAGAAGTGAATTTAAAAGACGATCGATAATAATTTCGGCGAGTGACATTAAGTTCACACCCCGAATGGCACTCCCAGCGACTCGCATTAATAAAGAAAGGATGGTCTCTTCAACGCAAAACACAACGAATGCTCATTGTTCAGCGTCAATAACGTTAATTGGGGCAATTGCATACAAGAACGCGAAGAGTTCGGTGCATTGGAACCAGAGAAAAGTTGGTTAACATGTCTTGCAATTCTTAACACTCGTGGTTCAGTCACGACTTAACACGCTTAGCTCAATGTGATATAATTAAAATATTTTGTTCCGATTTTGATTTGTCAGCGGAACAGGACAAGAGGTCGATATGGTGTTGTGCAAGTCCTTTGTTGACCGAAGCAGTAGCCTTGAAATGCCAAGTTAACAGCTCGAACAGGACTCAGTACAGCCCTGACCTGCTGTCCATTTTTTAATAGCTTTCTTATTGCCCAAACACCTTTTCAGGGGTGGCAAAGGCAACAGACAGGGCCGGCTTATTTCCCACTTCGCGCTGTTGCTTGACGAATTTATCAGCTCTCTGGTCGGCTTATGAAGATTGAACGTGCTAAGCCGAAGAGGCAAAGCAGAGCCGACGTTAACGTATTACATCCATACTATTGGCATTTTGATTAATCCCGTGGGCATTCAGATGACGCTCCGATATGTCTTCTTGTCTTCTTTTAATTAATTTGTGAATAAGGAAGTAGCTGGTACACGGGCATCAGATTAGAAAATAACGCTAATTATACGAAACACCTTCAGGATATAGAAAGAGATCGAGCTGAGAAATCGGAAGAAGCTGATGATAGTGCCAGGATTGGCCAGCAGCGCTCAGGTGCTTTGAACTGGTCAATTTTATCGCTGGTTTCATTCGGAGCTTTCAGCTATCAGTTTTCGTAATGTTTGAAATCAATCATCCGCAAATGTTCAAATCAAAAGCTAGAAATACAACTAGAAATTGCGATGCAGGCTGACGAACGGTCGAAGAACGATAAGACTTAGTAGAGGCTTATTGAAAATAAGTCAAAATGCGACTACCGACTGCGCCACTTACTGACTTTTTAAAAAGCGAAGTTTGCAGATTCTTCATTACAAAGCAATTGGATTGCAAAATTGGAAAAAAGTGCGTTTACTACTGGTGCTGCTTTCTTATCACCGGTGTTGAGTGGGCTTCGATATCTTAACTTAAACAGTAAAAATGTCTTATCTTGACATTCTTCAAAGTTCTTTCAAACAGGATGCCGATGATTTTCTTAACACGCTTTAACCAGGGGCGGATCCAGCTTTAAATTTAGGGGGGGGGCTTGTACAAAAAATACAGTTTTCTGTTGTCTATAAAATTAGAAAAATTTGCGTCGTTTTGTGCAAGGATGGCGTAAGATTATTGCAAAATTTCATGTTTTCCGTCCCGTTTTGCATGTTTCTCGGAAGCAAAATGAGCAAGATCGCTCGTTTT
>NW_026017111.1:651344-651564 GCF_020466585.1 Dendroctonus ponderosae
GAGCCACAGAATTCGCTTTGGCATCGTTGGATAGAGAATTGAAACGTCGATTCAGTCGTAACAACGTTAGTGAGGAAATTCGAGCAGTTTTGACCCAGAAAGTGAAATTTGAATGACAGACACTGCAAGATTATGCCAAAATTTAATGTTTTTCGTCCCGTTTTTGCTCATTTCTCGGAGGCAAAATGAGCAAGAACGCTCATTTGTACATCATTCTAGA
>NW_026017111.1:651632-655417 GCF_020466585.1 Dendroctonus ponderosae
CGTCCCGTTTTTGCTCATTTCTCGGAGGCAAAATGAGCAAGAACGCTCATTTGTACATCATTCTAGAGAGAAATAAATGACCTTTTTAGAAAGTGTACCATAGTTGGGGAAATGTTGGCAGTTTTCTCAAAAAATGCTTGAATTCAAAAAGTTTGGTTTTTTTTTGTTGTAAAATCCACTTGAACATGACGCTGCTTTTTTCGAAATTTCTCAAGAACCATTCGAGCCACAAAATTCGTTTTGGCATCGTTGGATAGAGAATTGAAAAGCCCATTCAGTCGTAACAAAGTTAGTGAGAAAATTCGAGCAGTTTTGACCCAGAGAGCGAAATTTGAATATACTTAGGTGCAAGATTATGCCAAAATTCCATGTTTTTCGTCCCGTTTTTGCTGATTTCTCGGAGGCAAAATGAGCAAGAACGCTCATTTGCACATCATTCTAGAGAGAAATAAATGGCCTTTTTAGCAAGTGAACCATCGATAAGGAACTGCTGGCAGTTTTCTCAAAAAATGCTTGAATTCAAAAAATTTTCGATTTGCGTGGTTTTTTTTCAGTTGCAAAATCCACTTGAACATGACGCTACTTTCTTCGAAGTTTCTCAAGAACCATTCGAGCCAGAGAATTCCGAATCGAAGTGTCCGCTTTATATTCCCGGATAAAACAGATGTTAAGGTGAGGGTCAGAACGAGAACACGTATAAATTTATTTTAATTTCAAACGGCGTGATAAATTTTCCGTATATGTACATACAATGCACCGTGGTACCGATAGGTTCGAAACTCGCAAAATAACGGTAAACGGTAAATTTGCGGATATTTGCTTGGGTTGTGGCACTTGTGCCTGATGGTGCTTAATTCGATAACGGGCCCATCTGGGCGACAATCAACGAAATCCGCCCAGAAGAATTTTCCCGTTTCGCTTCGTTGTAGCTGCAACACAAAGACGCCGGAATGCCAAGGGAAATTATGCAGATTGCACCTAGAGTTGCACCATTTCTCGCTGGGCAATTAAGCAAATCACCGATGGAAAAGTGAACGCGAAAGTACCAGAAATCGTGCACTAAGTACGCACATAATGCTTCAAAGTGTTGAAGATACTTTACACGCATCGGTGCATTACAGGCTGCAGGATTACAGCTCGTGAAATGGAAATTATAGCAGCAAAAGTGCACTTTTCCGCTCTTGAGATCAATTGCTCGAAGGAATTCGCCTTGAAAATGGTAGGCACTTTCCCAGCATAGGGTTGGCAATTTTATATAATATATTGTAAATCTTGAAGAAATTGAGCGGTTTAGTACGACCCTCTATGTGAAACGCATATCTGGAAGTAAAAGGAAAATTCCCACACCTCTCAAGGTGGCAACCAAAATATTGATAATTGCGGCAAAGCCTTCGAACACTGCCCAGAACAAGAAGAACAATCTCCATCCAAGTCAATCAACCGATCGTGCCTTCCACACACGTTGAATCTTCGAAGGTGCAAAAGATTACAAAATATCGCTCAGTGGCAAAACTAACATAATCATTATATAATGTGGGTAAGAATGTTAAAGACCTTGGCGAAGAGTTTTTTCAATCGAATCTGGTGCGAAGTGACTGGAAATAATTTCCGATTGCAATGTACGGCTTCGTATTATTAATTAATAATTTATAGACAGTTGGTTGTTTGGCTGATTTTTGCGCTGTGGGGTGTAAAGACAAAGGTGGACGACGGCAAGTCGAGGCGCACCTCGTGCAGATATACGTAACACTTATGCTGTTATCGTACAATTTTCCGTTGAAAATCGCCAAAAAAGGTGAGACTGAAAACTGGAAACACTAAAGCAAAGAATGCTCTTCAAAGTTCAGAGAAACCGAAAGTTGCAAAAAATCAGATTTGCTTAAATTGTGAGAGTGACACCGACAAAACAACCACATTGATCGTGAACTTTTGCACAGTTTTACCGGCTGTCCCATAAATCTTCCGTTGAAAGACCAGGCGATCAATTATGATTTTTCCGGACGATGTTCCGTTGTTTCGATGTCAAAGTTGGACGTTGTTGTTTGTTCATTGTTTTCGCAAAATGCAGACCGGCCACGACGCGCGTGATTAATCCATCACGACCTGGACGCCGCTGCTATTCCGTGACTAAGTTGTTAGTTGTGACTTTTTTCAGCGGTTCATGTATCAGAATCTATGTCATTTTGGCGTTTTTATGTGCACGCCCCTGTCTAATACCCGTAATCTTCATCAAAATACCCAAAGCGCTAAGCCAACCTTTCGACCAGAGCTCATTGATTTTAACGTTCATTTGCTGCTTTCCAATCTGGCAATATATTTACAAGCGCAGTCGGTAGGACTCAAAAGTTTGCAACGTAAAAGTGGGGGTTGAGAAGTTGTGCCGAGCCCTACGGGCACGACACTGGTTGGAGGACAAGAAAAAACCGTTTCCCGACACACTAAAGTGTGTTTTAGCGCATCAGTGTCGTGCCCGAAGGGCTCGGCACAGCAAATCCATTAAACTCTGTTCGAAAACCGAAATTTCATCGATAGAGTGTTGGTTGACAAGTTGGGCCGAGCCCTACAGGCACCACACTGGTTGGAGCCCAAGAAAAAACTGCTTCCTGACATTTTAGTGTTTAGTGTTTTATCACATCAGTGTCATAAAATACATTAAACTTTGAAACTAATGGGTTTTTAGGCCGTCGTTCGGTAGAATTTCTTGTTGACGTTTCGCAAGCACGAGTGGCTTGCATCTTCAGAAGTGGTTTGCTTGAACGCTTACACTGTTCTCATCAGAACCCGATCAGTTCTTCCGCAGAACTGAACGCGGGTTCTGATGAGAACAGTGTAAGCGTTCAAGCAAACCACTTCTGAAGATGCAAGCCACTCGTGCTTGCGAAACGTCAACAAGAAATTCTACCGAACAACGGCCCAAAAACCCGAAAAACCCATTAGTTTCAAGCACTGGCTTCGAAAGTCTATCTCTATTGATACATTAAACTTTGCTCGAAATCCGAGATTGCAACGTTAAAGTGTTGGTTGCGAAGTTGGGCCGACACACCCGAACTGACTGTTTGAACCGGCAAAGTTCTTTCTGGCCTTTTCTGCTCTTCGGTTTTTCAATCACTCAGTTTGCTCAGCTTTTCGCATCATGAGGCCTCCCTCATAAGCCATCAAGGTGTCTAATGGAGGATGCCGAGCAGAGGTCATCACGATCCGTCGACATTTAATAAGGCTCTAAGTTCACATATCTCACCCGGAGCAACCACACTTTTTATCTCTGATATAATTTTCGTTACCTAGTGGCACAGTAACATGATTTTTCGAGTAATTGGAATAGATGAACTTTAGCCGCCTGCCTCAACACGGCAATCAACTGATTCGTGGTTCTTCTGGTACCGAACCCACCAGGTTAATTACTTGCCTTCACGGATGGACTCCTAATGTTCACTTTATGCCGTTGAAGACCCGAAAACGGTACCCACCTAATGCCATGTGAAGGAACGAAGATTATCGATAAGCATTAAATTCAATATTCGTGATTTTTGAAGATGGTTCCAAACCAGGGGCGGATCCAGCTTTAAAGTCAGGGGGGGGGTTATGTAGCAAAAATACAGTCTTCAGAAAAATGATCGTCGTTTTGTGCAAGGGTGGCGCAAGATTATTGCAAAATTTCATATTTTCCGTCCCGTTTTGCATATTTTTCGCAAGCAAAATGAGCAAGAACGCTCGTTTTTACATCATTCCAGAGGTAACTAAATGGCCTTTATTCGAAGTTTCTCAAGAACCATTCGAGCCACAGA
>NW_026017111.1:656416-659479 GCF_020466585.1 Dendroctonus ponderosae
TTAGTGAGGAAATTCGAGTAGTTTTGACCCAGAAAGCGAAATTTGAATATCAAACACTTAGGTGCAAGATTATGCCAAAATTCCATGTTTTCCGTTCCATTTTTGCTCATTTCTCGGAGGCAAAATGAACAAGAACGCTCATTTGTACATCATTCTAGACAGAAATAAATGGCATGTTTAGAAAGTGAACCATGCATGGGGAAATGTTGGCAGTTTTCTCAAAAATCGGCTTGAATTCAAGAAGTTTTAGATTTGTTGTATGAAGAGAATCGCACAAATTAGCCCTGCTGAGCCATGAAATTGCCTAAGAACCCCATAAAACAATTAATTACAAGAAAGACGTTGGTAACGATTAAGACCCCAATAAACCAATACAGTTTATGCGTTGTAAAATTGAATATTAAAAGAACAAGACAAGATACAGTAACATAAAACGAAAGCTTAGGCCTCTTCGTAGGCAGGTAGCAGAAAATCGATCATAAATTTCGTTTAGTTTCAAACTGTTAATTCATTTCCATTTCGTATTAGCATAAATGCATATTAAACGTTGCATATCCTTTAGTTTATGCATCGGTACGATAAAAACCCGTTAAATAAATTATCATTGGGACTTTGTTTTTACGGGCTGGTCGAAATGCACAATGCATTATTTATCACCATTTGCCCGTTGATTAGTTGTCGAGGAACAAGGGCGGACGTTGACGACTCGGTTCGAATAAATTAACTTTTCGCACTTTTTTCAGTTCCGTTCTTCTGGTTCTTCATCAAGTTGAACGCGTAGGACGATCTTCACCAATCTTCGGCTAGTTCTTCAGCGGTTAATGCCAGTTAGGTCTGCACTTGACCAGTTTTTTCGCTGCACCGATACGAGTGCGATTAGGGAAATAATAATGCGATCTCTAGTCGAGTTCATCCAATTAGTTTGCACTGTTCTTGTGCGCAAACTAAACAAAATTTCGCAATATTTCACCAATGAAAAGACGATTTTTTTGGAAACTTCAATCCTCCTTTTAGGACAGGAAAAATTACGAACCGTCCAAGTTTGATGTTTATATGAAAAATGCGTGTTTCAGCCCTAAATCTGGCCGCTTTATTCCATTCCAACACATGGTACCATTAGAAAATATTGTGCTAATCACTAGCAGAAGCTGCTGCAATCTCAAAATAATCGTATTTTGTATAAATATAGTGATTCTAGCATGTTTTTCAATAAGTTGGATTAATTCCCCGCGTCCGTGAGCTGAAAATGCTGTCAAAGTTAAGACACTTTGTGACACACAAGTGTTTTGCAACTGTCAAGTATAACCCCGATCAAAAAAACCACATCAATAAGACGTCCATAAGACTTTTGACGTTAACAGTTGACGTCATTTGACTTGTGACATTGTGACGTCGGTATAACGGCACCTTAAAGTCAGTTAATTGACGTCAAATTGACGACAGTCTGCTACCTGGAAAATAACCTGCAAATGCACATCGGGATTTTTTCAAGCCGAAGCTAAATAGAGATAAATTTTCATAAAGTTGCTAATCAAATAACCTTCAGTCTGTCGGCCAGTTAATGAATAAGCCGTTTGGCTGGGATTAAACGATTTGAACGGTAAACGGCTAACCTTTGGCACATTATTTAATCGAAACATTGAGGTGTTAACGTGACCTGTGAACAGGGCCCGGATGGGAAAATCCAAATCGAAGAGTCATGAAGCCATTGGACCCTTATCTTGCTAAAATCGCAAGATGGAACAGCGATTAAAAATCGAAGTTCCAATATTTTGAGCGTCGTCTTTCCCAGGCGAAATTTTCATCGTCAACAAGGAACTAAAATCGATAGCTCTTCGTGCATGTCTGGCCAACACAATGATACGAGCTAGATTTGTGTCAGCTGAAAAGGTATTCACAAAGCGAAGGAGTGTCTGCCTGGTAATTAACCATATTTATGTCCATTGCGACATTTTTCTGCATATTCAGCTCGAAGGTAACGGTATGCTGGCACGCTAGCACTTGCGAAATTTGTACCATTATTATGACAATAATAAAGATAATGTGGAAGATACTACGTCTTGATGGCTTTCCACCTTTTCCTTGCATCAATCGCGACGGAACAATTTACTTTTGTAGATTTGATTTTTCAGTTTTGACAAACTATCTCTTCAGGGGCGAATTCACCATCACACCAAGATGCCGTTTATTCTTGTCTGTTTGCTGTAGCATTTTGCGGCTTTAGTGGATGACTTAAAAGTGGGTCTATCTGGCAAAAATCTTCATTTTGAGGTTTAACAGGAAACGTTCACGCTGCTACACCAACTCAATCTAACTTGGCAGATTGAATCTGAAATTAACAGAGGCGAAAATAGAAGCTTTCAAGCCCTAATTTGCTGTGAGCACGCAACATGGGGCTGGCAAAGTTGAGAAGATTCATTAAAAGCGCTGCAAAGTAGGTCTAGCTTTCAGCTGAGGAAATCAATGGTGCATTTCGGTTTTGTGATTAACCATCAGGGACGCGTTTTATCCGCATTCACTTTGCAGACTTTACCATAATGACAGGCCGTTGGTACTTCAGCTTGTCTTCAATTCTGCCAGGATTTATGATTATTGCATACTTTATTCATGCCAGCTAGTTGAGCATCGCAGCCTGTAATCTGGCAGCATAAAGCTTCCAATTTCACTTCAGCAACAATGTTGCGTTCCAAGCATCTGGACGCCCTGTTTCAGGCCGGAATCGAACGCGGTAGGGTTGGAGGTTTTTCGAAAATATTGCCGCAAAAATTCCATTTTCCAGGCGACATTTTCTGGATGCTGGACATCAGCGTCAGTGCTGTGTCGGGCAATTGCGTGATATTTGCCTATACGCTCGTTATTCTGTTGCAATGTGTCATCGAGGTGACTGGCCAGCTCTATCTGTTAACCACCAAGCCCTCAATTGGGAAAATTTTACTTCTCGCCCCCATGTTTTTCACATCTTTTATGGTAAGGAACTGCAGTTTCAACATAGAATCCACTTCATTTTCTGCAAATGCTTCCCAGATAGCATTTGATATTCTATGAATATCCCAGAATGTTCAA
>NW_026017111.1:660478-666675 GCF_020466585.1 Dendroctonus ponderosae
TCATAATGTAACTCATGTATGTCCCAGGAATATGCATGTACATCACATGAATGTTCCAGGTATATTCTGGGAATATCATTTTGCTATGTGGGTTTTGCTTAGGTGATCACAACCATAATAGCACTGCTGTTCCAACGGAGCAGCCACGGGAGGATTTACAGCCAATATGAGGCGCTAAGCATGGAGCAACTACGTCGAGCCAACAAGCCCATCTTGGCCGAAGTACGCCAACTTTTTGATGCTGGTATTTACCAGTTTGCGGCCTTTCTGGCTGCTGTTGCCCTTGGTTCCATTGGATACTTGCCATTGAATGAGTTCGACTATGAACACAACGTATGGCCGGCCATCCAAGGTAAGCATATTTTTGCATCGATTCTCCAGACTATGAAAGTCCTTGTTTGTTTCACGTCGCAGCCTTGAAGCTGATCGAAGACGGTCCAAAGGCAGTAATCTACACCATAGCGACACTAAATTACCTAGTCATGCCAGGAAAAGGGTGCATTTTACTGCTTTATGGGCTGCACATTATGCATTTGTGCTCCTTGTACTGCGTCTCCAGCATTTTGCTCAGAGGCAAGCTGAAGGGAATAGCGGTCAACCGTCCAGCTGCAGCTGATCTCATGCTGAGCGATCAGGAGTGGGTGACGCAAGAACTGAAGAGCTGCATCAAGCAGGATGTACGCCTCAAGACGTTTTGCTCCGCAATAATTGATCACTTTAAGTGGATTTTGCTGTTCCATGTTGCCCTCGCTGTGATTATTCTGAGTCTTTTGTATTACATCAATCTGTTCGTAAGTGTGTTGATGACGGTTTTAAGCAGCATTCATGGGATTGTTTTCAGCTTAACGGCGGGTACAGTCCGCTTGGAAGCCGCTGCTTTGTTGCCATAGCTAATATTCTTTCATTCACGTACAGCTACAATTCAGAGAATTTCCGGGAGCAGGTAAGTAGGAGGCGCTGTCCGGGCGCTGTTCACCAGGAGCTTGATTTCGGTAGGTGGAGAATATCAGACAAGAAATCTGTAATCTGCCCTGGTACAGTTTCAACAAGTGTAACCAGAAGTTGGTTCATGTTTTCCTCAGCAACATGTTACAGCCTCGCTATCTGTCAGTTGGAGGCCTATTTGATGCCAACCATGAGTTTCTTGTGTTGGTAGGAAATCAATGAAATTCGGACCTTTTCAGCCCCAAATGGTTCATTTCAGGTGATGCACAAGGTGTTCAATGTCCTGACTATATTGTCGAACTTGGACCCAGACCGAGCGGGAAACTAATAGTGTGAAAATGTTCAGAAAAACGGCACTTTGTTGAAAGTAATATAATCAATCGCTAGCAATAAAGACTTTAGATAGACCCCATCTACCAGGAAATGTGGTGGCACCAGGGGAATCCAGCTTTAAATTCAGGGGGGTTATGTAGAAAAAATACAGTCTTCTGTTGTCTATGAAAGGGTAGCGTAAGATTATTGCAAAATTTAATGTTTTTCGTCCCGTTTTGCATGTTTCTGGGAGGCAAAATGAGCAAGAACACTCATTTGTACATCACTCTAGGCAGAAATAAATGGCCTTTTTAGAAAGTAAACCATCGATAAGGAAATGTTGGCAGTTTTTTCCAAAAATGCTTGATTTCAATAAGTGTTAGATTTGCGTGGTTTTTTTTGAGTTGCAAAATCCACTTCAACATGACTGCTTTTTACGAAGTTTCTCAAGAACCATTCGAGCCACAGAATTCGTTTTGGCACCGTTGGATAGAGAATTGAAAACTCCATTCAGTCGTAACAACGTGAGTGAGGAAATTCGAGTAGTTTTGACCCAGAAAGCGAAATATGAATATCTGAACATTTACTGAATGCAGAAGCCGTTTATATAATATTTGAACCTGGGTTTCACATCTGAATGCGAACAAGTCGTTAATAAAGTCGAAAGTCCTCAAAACCATGAATAAAGACGAGTACTTAACCTACCTGAAGCCAGAATCCAAAGGTCGTCGAACTCTCGAACCCCCTCCATCATAGTTATTAGGGGCATGTCAGAAAGGCCGTTCTATCTGTCAGTAGACGTCAGAATTTTCCCGAATTAAAAATTCAGGTTTTCTTGTAAAAACCGCACTACTGGCGCGGAAAATGTGACCGAACGGTAGCCGAGCTTATCAAGTCTGTGCAAATCAGCAATTTTCCGCATGAAAATAGCAAAATTCCGGAATTTTTAAATCTTAAGACAGGGAAACGCGCCCGAACCTCCTACTAACTACTTATCAATAAACTGAGTCGCCGCGGCATCTGTCGGGGATCAGGACACTTTTAAAATCATTTGGGAACTGGGCGTGTCTTCTAACTCGCATTTATTTAATATATTTTTTTTAATTTGTTAAGCTGATTAGGTAGTTAATTTTAATTAATTACGTTTTTATGCACGGTTATTTTAAATTAACAATTTTAATTATTTCAGGAAATAGATTTACTTTAAAACTATGCCGAATAAGCTGTAAGTAGCAAAAATTAGAACCCAAAAATATATGTAATTATTCAAACAGCCAATGGCCTTTGGCAGCGCTGAGCTAAACAAATTATTGCAATTAAATCTTAATTTTAACTATATGGCACCATCGCAAACTCGATGACGCTGTTGCAGTCCGCTGGCAACCCTGCCAAGCGTCAGTCATTTGCGCCATTTTCATTGAAATCGCGGCCTTTCACAGTGTCAACATGGCGGATCAGGTAGGCTTTCCTCAAGATTTCTAGTTTTTCCCAAAAATACTGTTGCTGTATTCCTAATTTCTGTTTTTCCGATACTGTTACTAGTTTCTCTTGCCCATTAATGTATTTTTTACAATAGAACTCCACTAGGTCAGGCCTGCTGGAGGCAGGCAGAATTTCGAGGTTATAAACACGTGGTAGCCCCAATTTCGTTTCCAGCGACTCAATTTCCCTTAATTTTCTAGACTGAACGAGCTTTTCAGCGTCAACCGACGATCTTCTTGAATAAAAAGAAGGGCACGGCCGGCAAGAAGTCGCTCCGCTACCATCGCGAAGTCGGCTTGGGGTTCAAAACCCCACGAGAGGTAATCACTGTGCTGCTTTACTAACATGTGTGTTTATTTCGTTTAGACCGAGCGCGCTTTCCAAAAGCAACCAACCGTATTTAGCAACCCCAAGTTGCAGAGCAAAAAGAAGGTCGTAAGACTGTCGAGGAATGTGGGTCTTGGGTTTAAGACTCCACGGGAGGTAACAGCGATTTTTTTTTAAACAGTTGGGAGGATAATGGTTAATGGTAGCGTTGGTCTGGGAGGCTGGATGTGTTGCTGGTCCAAGGACGGGGTTTTGTAATTAACAAGGGTTGCTTTCGGTTGTAGTATGGGGCCCATCTTTATGCTGCATGAACATTATTTGTTTATATTTCAGAGTCTTGTTTGATGCAGACACTTTTCCACTTGCTGGTCCTCAAGTGGACACCATGGCATTTGTTAACTCGTCTTAAACTGTGGGGAAATTTGTATCTTGTAGCTTTTCAGCGGAATCTCTACAAGTCGACAATTTGCTAATAATCGCCTGGGTGTCGGAAGCATGTTCAGGATAATGTAACCCTAAAAAAAGTGTTTTTGAGTTCAGCTCTTAATTTATTTGAATCTAAACAAAACCAGTTGAAAACCTGAATTCAGGAACATCTTTATGGTCTGTTTAAACTAGTGCTAACTTTTATAAATTTTATTCTATTTCCTACAGGCAATCGAAGGACACTACATCGACAAGAAGTGTCCCTTCACTGGAAACGTCTCAATCCGTGGACGAATCCTGACCGGCGTTGTCCAGAAAATGAAGATGCAGAGAACCATCGTGATTCGTCGCGACTACCTGCACTACATCAGGAAATACAACCGTTTCGAAAAGCGCCACAGGAACATGTCCGTCCATTTGTCCCCCTGTTTCAGGTGAGTTTCCACCAAAGTTTCCCAGGTACACCAGCTAAACGGGGCAATTTTCTTTGATTAGGGACGTGGAAATCGGCGACGTTGTGACGATTGGGGAATGCAGGCCGTTGTCCAAAACAGTGCGATTCAATGTATTGAAAGTCACCAAGGGGAGCAGCTCGAAGAAGAGCTTTAAGAAGTTTTAAATATAATTCTGTTTTTCACATTCCGATAAAGAAAAACGTCTTTATTGAAATGTAAAAGTTAGTATTTATTATGACGTAATACATACTGGCTTAAAACTCGCTCTTTGTTTAATGTTTATTCCCCCAAACTCGTTGGTTTGGGACACCCATAGATGTATTAACAAGTTTTTTCAGTTTATTGATATTCTGGACACCGAATACCCGAGTCCTTGTTCTTTTGCACCCACATCAGTGTAAGTTTGAGGGTGAAAACTAGCAAACGATGTCCAATCTTGATTTATATGGCGGAGTTTGGTAAACTAGAAGAGCAATTAGCGGCTCCGCCACTATGTCCATCTGTTTTTGTATCATTTTTTAATCCCTATGCTTTGCCACTGATTAGATCTTCTCAGAGTAGATAAACTAACGGAGGAAATCCACCAGTTGATCTACAGTTTGGGGAAGAAAATTCCAGAGTCACAAGAGCTGCAGAATACAGAGTCCACTTCCAGAACAGTTGGAGAAAGTCTGGAGCTCAGAGCAAGACGAAACTGAACCCATTCGTAACGGGCAACCGCTCGGGTTCCTTCAAGGCGCCGAAGCAGCCCGCTAAAGGGAAAATGTCCAAGTCGAGCGGGGCCAAATCTGCTTACAGTCCGGCCATTCAAAGTACCTACTGGACAGAGTATGTGAGTAAGTAGATGTTAAAGTTTTCAGGAAGCTTAGTTTGTTTGTGACTCAACACAAGTCCAAATCTGCTAAAATTTTGTGTGGGTTCGGGATTTATGAATTTTTCGAAACCGAAACGATCTGAGATTTAACACATTTATTGCCGGACGTTTCTTCTAACTTGGCGCAAAATTTAAAACTTGAATCCGGTTAAGTTTGTGCGCTGTGAATTTTTAGAGACCGTCAAACATCGGGCAGAATATTCGGAAAAACTAGAAAATGTTGCACCAAGTTCAGTGGTTCTTATTGCTACCCGCACTATTTCTATTCATCGGTTTGTTGTTTCAGTAAAAGTGCAATTCGCGATCGGTTTGATCGCCGTCGCTGAAAACGAGCTGGAATGTTGGGCGCTGATCCCGATAATCCAGCGATGCGCCATCGAGCATAAAGCAGATTCTTCGGCAAATGTTGATTGGTAATTGTGCTCCCCTGGGCCGGAGAGGTCCAATCAACGAACGGGAGAAGTAGCGCGGAAAACGCCACTCCCGAACTTACCGCTGGAGAATAACAATGAGGTAAGATGGGGCTTAAGGATATGGACCGGGGTATGGTACAATTAGGCCGCGGGATGTTTGGGTTAGTTAGTTTAGATCGGTTGCTAATTGGCGCACCGGGCAGCAACATTCAATCGTAAAAACTCATAAAATTTATTAAGATCGCTTACTTACAATAAGGTCGTAATTAGGAACTGGCAAACGTGTACATTCACTTTACAACGACGCTAATCTTGAGGTAGTGATAAGAACTAAATTAACTCTTTATTCAGTGAGATCAGTATTTGCAATGAATCTAACGTTAGTTTCCTTTATTTACAATATTTACAAATTGTATATACTTTCCTGACTGTGTTTCATTTCGAAATCAAATTCATTCCTGGGTTTCAGTCATTTATTGTCTCTCTAAAAATCGAAACGCTTTTTCCCTTATAAGCGGTTCTACGCCACTTATGAATCCTGCAGCATTTTACTGTATTTTTGGTTGTTTTGCGCTTAAAAATTGAACTTGAGTGTTCAAAATTGTCTAGTTTGAAAGGTTTAACAGTCAGCACTTTTCTCTATAAAATACATCTAAAAGTGTCGAAAGTAACTGGCAAACTGAGGCCTGCAGAAACAACCGTTAAGTAGTTGAAATTAAAAAAAAACAGCTTGATGATGGCTGAGAATCGAAACTTTTCCCTCATATAGAACACACTTTGCCCTACCAAATGCATCCAAAAGTGACTATCTAACTTTACTTGTTTTTGAAAACATAAATGCCATACCGAGGCTTCCATTAACAGCCACAAAATTTAATTGCAAATTGCAGACTGCAGGATCAACAGCAAAATTATATTGAAAATTGAAAAAATCTCGAAATTAGCCTGATGATGACTGAAAAT
>NW_026017111.1:667622-669371 GCF_020466585.1 Dendroctonus ponderosae
CACTTTGCCAATTCTGCCAAACGGTTAGTTATTGGCAAAAACGACGGGCTTTTTTGAAAATTTTTTGAAACTTGCCTGACGATAAGAGAAACTCAAAAATTGTGCCATTTTCCAGCGAAAAACTGTAGTGATTTCGTTGAACAAAGCTCCATTCTATCGTTTTTCGTTATTTTTCCGGTTAGAGCGATTTTGCGGAAATTATGCGCCTGTTAAATTCGCGTTTTTTCCGAACAAAGTTCTCTCCCAGAAAATTGTTTTCAGTATCGCCCTCACTTAGCAAGTGGTTAAGTAAAATTACACAATCAAGCAACGCTGAGAGCGCCTCTGGCCTTTTTTCCGTGGCGATTTTCCAAGTTTCACTGCGCCTAGGGAAACTTTGATAGAGATGGCAACGTTGTAACAACAAATAGATGAGGTACGTATTTTGATTGATAAATAGAGACAATAAATGACTTGGATTGGAATATTTACAAAGCTGTTGCCGTACGTTCATTGAGCGCGATACGCGTAAATACAGCATCTGTACAATGCAGGGTGAGTCAATCATTTGCCACGAGCTTTCGCCCACCCTCTACAAAGACAATTACGAATAAACTTGCACTTTTGACTAGTAGGAGCTGTACATCAGCGGACCATCACATTTTTTTCAGTCGCCCGTTCCGACTGCTCAGCAAACTAGTTATCCAACATAGGGCCGATAGAGCAGCTCGTCGTCCTGTAGAGCCTTCGATTCGTTACTGTGCGGCCTGACGACGGCCGATGCGTCCAAAACGTCGGCATTTGCCGTTGAAGAGCTGGGCTTTTGGTTCGTTGGGTTGATCGGCTTGTTCGCCTCACTTTCCTTGGAGGATTTGGCGTCGTGTTGAGCCTTTTTGCTGCGCTTCCACTTCATTCGCCTGTTTTGGAACCAGATTTTCACCTAGAAATGCCATTGGAATGATTAGTTTCATCAAATCCCCAATCCGGTGTTGTTTTCCGCGTCAAGGAAACAAATCGCAATCCGGTCGATTCTTGGAGAAAAGTGTTGTTCGGAAAGCCGAAAACAGTTTCTTACGCCGTCTGAGTAATGTTTTTCGGTTAAGGATAAAATCAAACAACCGGACAGGCGTCATATTTTAGGATTTGCGCCCTTTTGTTTGCCAAAGCGAAAAATCCGACTTGGTTGGCTGCGTTTACCTGCGTCTCAGTCAGCATCAGATTCGTGGCCACTTCGAATCTCTTCGGCCTCGATAGGTACTTGTTTTGTCGGAATTGCTTCTCAAGTTCCAGCAGTTGTTGGGAAGTGAATGCGGTTCGCGGCCTTCTGGTTTTGCCTAGAAGCGCGTGACTGCCCGGACTACAACCTGAAACAAAAGTACATCTGAAAACTATGAAATTGCCGAGTTTTTCGCGCTTTTATTGTGCCGAGCAAAAAAACGATTTTTTTCCATTTTGCGGTGGTTTTCTTGACAGAGAAAATTTTTGAGAAGGGGTTTTTCCCTCTCGCTTTCTAAATGTTACGAATCTATAGTAAAGTTTAAAAAGTTGAACAGAAAAAAGTGACATTTTCAGCAAAAACTTTCAAAATATTGCAACATTTGAAAGCTTCATTGTTATAAAGTATTACTCTATCAAAGTTTCCCTAGACGCAGTGAAACTTTGAAAAGCGCCAGGGAAAATAGGCCGGAGGTGCTCTCAGCGTTGCATAATTGTGTAATTTTACCTAACTAATTGCTAAGTGAGGGCGATACTCAAAACAATTTTCTGGGA
>NW_026017111.1:670332-673454 GCF_020466585.1 Dendroctonus ponderosae
GCAAAAAGTTTTGATTTTCAGTCATCATCAGGCTAATTTCGAGATTTTTTCAATTTTCAATATAATTTTGCTGTTGATCCTGCAGTCTGCAATTTACAATTAAATTTTGTGGCTGTTAATGGAGGCCTCGGTATGGCATTTATTTTTTCAAAAACAAGTAAAGTTAGATATTCACTTTTGGACGCATTTAGTAGGGCAAAGTGTGTTCTATATGAGGGAAAAGTTTCGATTCTCAGCCATCATCAAGCTGTTTTCTTTTAATTTCAACTACTTAACGGTTGTTTCTGCAGGCCTCAGTTTGCCAGTTACTTTCGACACTTTTAGATGTATTTATTCAAAGACTGTTAAACTTTTCAACTAGACAATTTTGAGCACTCAAGTTCAATTTTTAAGCGCAAAACTGTGATTTTCCACTCAAAACAGTTTCAAGAAGTGGTCTGCGAAGAAAAGATAGATCTCAAGACGCTTTATCCGAATGATTATTAGGACTCAGCAGATATTTTCGATATTTATAGATAAAAGCGGTTCTTCATTCTGTTCCTTTTCCAAAAAATAAAAAAATTAAAAAATACATAAATATAAATTGCCGTTTAAATTTAGTTTTCCATGTTTTGTAAAAGTGCTTATTTTGTTGCTTTACACGGCAATGAGTCCTAAATATGCGCCGAAAGCTAAGAGAGGTTTTTAAATCCGCGTTGATTTTTCTTTTTACGCATTTTGCGCCAAAACTAAACACATTTCTAAGTGGATGTTTTATATGAAAATGGGCGTATTTTAACGCTCTATCCGGCAATGAACCCTGGAGTTTCACAGCTCAAGCTATTCTCGAATTGTGAGCCAAAAGTTTGTCTCTTTAGAGGTTGGACATGTTGTTGCTGCTCTAAACAGAAAAAATCACCACTGAAAAGTCCTCCGAACTTTACCCGACAGATCACTTTTCACGTTGTCTTATTTTGGCTTCTATCGCTTTAGTGGTTAGGATTTTCTGGCAAAACCGGTCTGGGTGAAACATATTTCTCCTTACGGGCTCCAAGG
Organism: Dendroctonus ponderosae; assembly: GCF_020466585.1. Taxonomy (NCBI): domain Eukaryota; kingdom Metazoa; phylum Arthropoda; class Insecta; order Coleoptera; family Curculionidae; genus Dendroctonus; species Dendroctonus ponderosae. Next base: position 671,368 of record NW_026017111.1, read on the forward strand.
GTTGTTTTTAAACAGTTTCGGAAACAACTTTTTCAAACCCGGTATTTTTGGTCGACATTCTCACTGAGATGAAACTCGCTGGAGTAAATCAACAAGTCTTTCCTCTTACTTACTTGTAGAAAGTGTCTTAAGGGGATCGCGACAATTTTACAAAGGCAAATTACTGCGATTAGTCAATGTGTGGGCTGAAATTAACCAAAGCGGATCCCATTCCATCGAGATTCATTGGATCTAATGCGCAAATCGATCCCAACTAACAGAAATTAATCAAAGATTATCCGCGTATCGGTTTGCATTTTACCCCGGAAATGTCGAGTGGGTTTTACGCAATTCGGCTAATCAAATATTTAATCGAGCAAGCCGATATTACAACCTGAAGGATCCCACGGCAGTTGTTCTTGCGAGCAAAACACTCAAAAACGATCCAGAGTGGATGAACATGCCTGAATAGAGTTAAGGTTGGAAAGTGATCGCTGGTCCGATTCGGACACAACTGGGCCCCCCATTTGCCGATAAACAGTCTGTAATTTAGGGCTCCAATAAAGTAACGGAAAAAGGCACCTGATTAGCGAAGAATCGTTTCTTGAGCCCTATCGAGCGTTCCCCTAATATCGGGCCATTTATACGCAACGAGCTCCTCGCATATCGCCCATATATCAAAAAGCAATCGCCCGATTCACTGGAGGGATTTAAAACGTTCACATCACTTTTGATCTGATTTACAGCGAAATTTTATTTTATTTCATTTCCTCGATCGTTTACCGGGAAGCCGCTGTCGGATCGGCCCCCCCATAATCGTCAGTTTGTTTTGTCATTTGTTTGCATTAAACGCACCACATATCAATCGGGCACGAGGATTCTATTCTATTCCGAATCGCTCTTCACTGATTTTTCGTTCATTAAAACGCCCAAGTAGAGAGCGATATTTGCTGCTATATTTTTAGAGGTTAGGATTTTTGAGGCAGCTAGTCAAGACGCCTTGCTCAAAAGGTCCGTAGGACTACCCTCATATTTTTCGCTCTTGGCCAGATATTTGCGAAAATCCGGAAAAATCGGGAAATATTGCTTAGGTCTTTTTAGAGGTTAACATTTTATGTTAGGCTTGAAGCGGAAAGATTGTCCTCCAGACGGTCTATTGAAAAGGTTCTTATTCGCATCTAGCTAGCTTCGCTAGGGTGGCGCAAGATTATTGCAATTTATATTATTTTATATATATTTTGGCATAATCTTGCAGATTATGCCAAAATTTCGTGTTTTACGTCCCGTTTTTGCTCATATCTCGGAGGCAAAATGAGCTTCTTGAGCGGCTGCAACGCAAGATTTTTTAAAACCGGCTGCTTGGTTAAACAGTAATTTTTCAAAATTTGCCGAATTTGCTTGCATCCTGGTTAACATTTTTATGCGGCTTGAACCGGAAAAGAATCTGCTACGGGATTAAGTAAAGAAATCGATGAAACGGGAATCAAATGACTTAACCCTATAGAAATGAAGCGAGAGATTGTATAATATAAATTAGGAACAAAGAGACGAGCGGAGTGAAGGAGAGAAGGACAGGGTCTTTCGAGCCAACATTTGCCGGAATGGAAGCTAAACACAATTAGCAAAATCGCTTCGTGAGCGGGCCGAGAACGACGCCAAAAGAGCAGGAGAAAGCTCATCCGCAATTCGCTGATGTTCATTGTTAGGCATAATCCAATTACAGTTCATCAAGAGTTGGCTGTTTTCAGCGAGGCCGCTTAGATGAGCTGCAATTTGCATTTAATTATCACATATAATGCGCACCGAACAGTCAGTCCAAACAGTAATCCATGTAACCGTGAAATTGGACCTCGGATCCTATTTAAATTTGTTATTCGTCGGCCGTGTGCTCTCTAAGCTGGCTTTTTCATATTTGGGATGCCGATTCGGTCGGCCATTTTGTGCCGTTGTCGACACAAAATCGCCGTTTTTTCGCTTGTTTACTCGCTTTTAAAAACGTTTTATTATCGTCATACTGAGGACCAATAAAAGATACTCTCTGCAGGCGACTCAGGTGGATCGACGCAGCAAAAGCCCCAAAAAATCCAAAAAACAGCACTAACAAACGG
>NW_026017111.1:674377-675818 GCF_020466585.1 Dendroctonus ponderosae
AAACTAATATTTTTCGCCATTTTGGAGATCAAATATCTCAGAAATGAGACCTCAAATTAAAAAAATTCTCAGAAAGAGCCCTCTCTAAAATGACTAGGAGAACACGCTGCTAAAATATTTTAACATATTTACGAAACACCCTATATAAATAGCAATTATAAAGAAAATCAAACACAATTTTAGTTTATTCACTGGGGTACCATGATTTGTACGCTAATGTTTATTGAGATTTCCTTGTGTTGAAAAGCTTTTTTGACAAATACTGCAAACATTGGAAATAGACATAACTAATGATATAAAAGTTATTATTTGTACGTTATTACGACAGAACACTGACACTACTTCGACACATTCAAGTCAAAACGTGGTCAGACATAAACCAAACCACTTCGCTTGTCACTTTTAACAGTTCTAACCTCTCCTTTTTAAGATTTGACACTTGACACGATACCTGACATAACATTAGATACTGGCAACGTTGTATTCCAAGGAGGCTACAATTAGCCGCTTCTATAGTGTTTAGTTGTGTGGTTGTGCTTCATTAATTATCTTGTGGATTTAAATAATTTACAGTTTGTGTTAAACTAAAAAATCGCCTCAGAAGGATTCCTTAAAGCGACGACAAACAATTCACCATGTGTACGTATTTTTATTTTATTGAAAAACATGTCGTTTTCCTTACTCACTTTTGTGCGATTTGAATAAGAAATGTCACCCTCAGAGGCCAAATCTGGACCTAACCTCTAAAAAGATGTAAGCAAATTTGACAGACGAAAACCAACTTTGATTAGTCGATCGCAGCAAAGTTTCCCGATGAGCCAGAAGCATCGCAAACCGGGAAAAATGCCGAACAATAAATCGGGAACTGATCAAATGCCGAGCCGGTTAAGGGCCGGTCAAAAGGAGAAATCCCGAGATCTAATGTAGCGTTGATCATGTTAGAATGTGTTTACATGAGGAATTTGTCGTTCTCGTGACATTTCGAAGCGGCTCGTCAGTCGCAGTGTTTGTTTTGTCAATAAGATGACGCATTTCGCTTGGGGGGCGCAGCTCCCTGCTCCATCCCCCACCCCACTCGGGCCCCCAATCCAGGGGAGACTTCTGGGCGACTGCTAATCCGCTAATGAAATTGTGTAACTCGGGATTGTACGAACCCGGCTTAAAATTCCACTTCTGACACCGAAAATAATTCATGGAGATTCATTTTGGCGTGGAAACTGCCCCGTTAACAAGCGTGTAATGGATGGAAACTGTCTTCAGTAAAACAGTTTCTTCATGAAGGTGGAAGAAGCATGATCAAAGGCCAGAAGTCTACCGACCTATTTTAAGCAGGTGGCCAAATGTGGAGGAACTTTGCTTCCTGCTTCTTAGAGGTTAGGGTTTTTAAATGGCGCCTAAATAAGGCATTTTGGGAAATTTGATTTTTTTCCCATCCATAGTG
>NW_026017111.1:675918-678443 GCF_020466585.1 Dendroctonus ponderosae
AGAACTGATCGGGTTCTGATGAGAACAGTGTAAGCGTTCAAGCAAACCACTTCTGAAGATGCAAGCCACTCGTGCTTGCGAAACGTCAGGAAGAAAATCGATTGTGCGACGGCCTAAAAACCCGAAAAACCTATTTGAAAACCAGTCTGCAACTTGTGCTGCCTAAGACAGACAAGTCTTCTACGCGCCCCTTAAATGTCGGAGCAAGACCAAAACATCGATATTCTTTCACAAACTGGTTAGAGCCAACTCGAACTCACCCACAATAAAATAAGTAGCTGGATCGTGGCTAAGCTGGCAGGAGATCAGCGACATGGCGTATTCCTGCGGCATAAACTGATGCGCCGCTAATACTTCGAAGGTGTTTTGGTCGATGATGAGCAAGTTGTGGATTTCCACCTCTTGTCCATACTCAGCGGCCGCTCCTGAAAGTTGAATTTATTGAAAACTCCCATTGCCTTGACGGGTTTGAGCGGCTCCTACCCGCAACAACCGAACTCGATCCTCCGGATTTGTTCACAGCAGATCCAGACGCGTTGCTAGACACAGTTACAGCTTGCGTCATCGTGGAGGCGCTCTGTCTGACCGGGCTCAGGCCTGTGGAATCTTGGATGTCTATCCGGCAGGTGATCACACCAAAAACCTAGCAGAAGATGCAATTTAATAAACTAGGCGCCCTTGCAACCAAGCTTAACTTAAACATACCTGGGTGCTTTCCTGATAGGCAATTCTGCGGGGCGATTCCTGCAGCGGAATCGTTCGGATATGCAGTTTTTGGATTTCATCAATAGTTCCTATAGTTACTGAGGTGGCCGTGGCCAGAGCTAGACTGCAAAAACAAGTATAAAAAGCTCGTTTTTTTTGTAAAAAAAAAACAAAAAAATAGCATACCTGTCGGGATATGCTTCGGAATTCAACGAGCACATTTGATTCACTTCCTTTAAGTTGACGTTGGAGAACACCAGCTTGTGATTGGAGGAGTAGATAACGGTGGGCCTATCGGAGCACGCGAACACATTGGTCGAGTTCAGCGATCTGAACGTCCGCAGAACAGTGGGTTGCGTGCCTAAAGTCACTTTCTTCTTATCGCGCAAAACGCCTGATTCCCTATGCAGCAAAAAGTAGTACATGGAGCCGTCGCCCAGCGCACATAGAAGATAGTCGTGTCCCTCGAACGTGGCCATGAGAATAGAGCGAGGCATTATATCTGGAATGTTGGCAAAAATCGCATGATTATCGCGCATACGTCGGCTCTATGGGCAGCTTACCGCCTCCAAGCAGCTCTTTGTAGGCTTCTTGCAGAGTGGGCAGGTGCAGGATGCGCGCAGAGTTGTCGGTCCACAGACCGACGGCAACAATGTCGGCTACGGAAGAATCTGCCAATGGGCTGATGTCCAGACAGGACACTTCCACATCGAGCGTCGTTTCCCTGCAACGATGCCATTGCAAATCGATTTTCCCCAGGTTCCATCTATTACCCTTTCAAAATTAATTCGTTCGAGTGAATCTCCAAGTAGTAGACCTGATTTCCAGTGGACACAACCAGTTGGGACTCGTTGCAGGCCACGATGATGATGTTTTTCTCGGTCGGCGGCCTCCATTCGGATACGAGGGTTTTGCCCCTAATCGTCACCAATCGGGCCGATATAGGAGTGACCTGAAATGACCAAAAAACTGTAATTCAACTGCAAAAAAACCACAGACGCACAAGGAATTACAGAAAAGTAAAACGAGATCCTAAAGGCTGTTGCCCACAAATCAAGTTGAAGTAGAGAAATTTACGGGTAAAAAATCTATTGAAACTCTGAAGGCTTTCACGGCCGGTTAAATCACGTTTAGGAATGTTTTTCGGGGTTTGAAGGCGTGGTCTATGGGAATTCCTTCCTGACGTTTCGGCCCCAACTGCGCTGGACATTATCAAAGGCGATGAGCCAGTGGGCGAAGTGATCGACCGTGCTTTCCGACTAAGACTGGTTCAACCACTGGATCCCCTGTCGTGTTGATGTTTCCAAAATGTTACAAAATTTTATCTGAAAATTCCGATTCTGTTTCTAAATCGCATTTTAAGGCCCAAAATTTTGACTTTTTTGACTGAGTTCAAAGTCGTTTGTTGAGACTCTTGAGGCCGGTTACACAAAACTAGTTCCATCCCAGTTCAAGTTGCGCTCGAGACCAGTTCAAATGTACATTTCAGATTGCAAACTTCAACTATAATTAAGCAAAATTAAAATTCGCGTTTGAAACTTTGGCTGGATTTCTGGAACTTTTGAACTTAACGTTTCGTTCAAAGTCGAAACTTCAGTGTCGCAAACATCCAATGAGCTTCAAATTGAAAAATTATTCACAATAGTTGGCCAGCTACGGTGAATTTCGTGAATCTCCAGGAGTATTTTGCCAAACATCTACGATAATCAGACTGTGAATGCTTCCAGGGCCGGTTAAATCACATTTAGAAATGTTTTCGGGCTTTGAAGCCGTGGTCCATGGGAATTTCTTCCTGACGTTTCGTCCACAACTGCGCTGGA
>NW_026017111.1:678543-681583 GCF_020466585.1 Dendroctonus ponderosae
ACAAGCTTCGACCTACAAACGCGATACAAAAGTAAATCAATCACTTTGCCAATTCTGCCAAACGGTTAGTTATTGGCAAAAAGGACGGGCTTTTTGAACATTTTTTGAAACTTGCCTGACGATAACAGAAACTCAAAAATATTGCCATTTTCCAGCGAAAAACTGTAGTGATTTCATTAAACAAAGCTCCATTCAATCGTTTTACGTTATTTTTTCGGTTGTTAGAGCAATTTTGCGGAAATTATGCGCCTGTTAAATTCGCGTTTTTTCGAACAAACTTCTCTCCCAGAAAATTGTTTTCAGTATCGCCCTCACTTAGCAATTAGTTCAGTAAAATTACACAATTATGCAACGCCGCAAGCACCTCTGGCCTTTTTTCCGTGGCGATTTTCCAAGTTTCACTGCGTCTAGGGAAACTTTGATAGCGATGGCAACGTTGCAAAAGGCCTGCGGTTTTTTATCAACAAAAAGATGACTCTATAACAGTGAGGCGTTCGAATGTTGCAATATTTTGAAAGTTTTTGCGGAAAATTTCACTGTTTTCTGTTCCACTTTTTAAAGGTTAGAAATAAGCAGCAGTTGCAATTATCTATCAAAAAGATTCTATCCGAAATTTGCATATCTTTAACCGTTTGCCAGATATACCCTTTTGAACTTCGAGCGCCCCTTAAATGTAAACATTTTTGCTTCTATGTTTTTAGAGGTTAGAAATTTGGGAGAATTCCCGAGTTCCTGAAATTAATGAAACCTTGATCAAAAGAGGTTTTCTTCAACACTAGAGGTTAGAAATTTTCATTTAGTCTAGTAGGGGAAAAAATATGGCCCTCAGTGCGCTCTATCGAAACGGTTCTTAAGCCTTTTCAGATGTTTCCCCCACTCCACTTTAAACTAGCTATAAGCCAGTTTAAACTGTCGTTTACTTCTTTTTTGCTTTCATCTCTTTGGAGGTTAGGAATTGTTGACAACACCTACTTCGGCAAAGATGCATCTTGTCATTGTCATCAGAACTGGTATGATATTGTGAAACGTTTCGAAGATTTAACATTGGACTTTGCTTCTATATCTTTGAAGGTTAGGAGTTTCTGTCAAATCAGTCGCTAATTTGACAGACAGTTGTCAGTGACAGTGACAGACTCAGTCGGCCGACAAATGAATTGATAGTTGTTGATCGGTAAGTGGTGCTAATGAGTGAAACGCATTGAGGGTGTTTGTTTAAATATTCATTCATGGTGGGTGCCTTTTCTCTAATTTGTCAGCATATTGCGCGTATAAAACCTGTGGCCAAAAGGTCCGTATGTTTGCGCTGTATTTATCACCAGCACCCCTGATTGTGCCATTGTCATGATAATTTAATATCGTAATACATTTAACGACACCCTAATTTAACCCTCACAGAAGAAGTGAGGCCCCATAAAGAATGAAATAAGAGGGGTTGGCAAAGAGGATTTCGTTTTACCCCTTAAAATGTTTTGCGCCCGATGCATTCAGCCGATGTTTTGATAACAAATTGCACTTGTATTTAATCATCTGTTAAATTGGCTAATTTGGCTAAACTGATCCAATAAGTGTAATTGCTTTATTGGTGTTTTAGTAGTTTTCAGTTAATTGACCTACACAGCAATTAAATATTAACGATCATTTCCAGTTGATCCCCAATAAATTCTTTGCAATGATTAAACTCTCATAAATTTCTTTCGCTTTTATCAGCTCTGATTAAACAGGTAAAATTCGCTAATTTTCGAAAATGACAGGCTAACTGTTCAACCGTCAATTCGACAGTTCAATTACAGATGGTGGCGCTGCGAAACGTCAAATTTCTCGTTGACCTTTATGACATAAAACAATACTTATGTGACGTCAATTTCAACAAAACAACTGTCAAATTACCACTTAACTTGTAGTTATAAGTTTAAACTCGAGGGGGCGTCTGGACTTCTGAACGAGCGAATTCTTCGCCAATTTTCTCAAATTTCCTTTTCTTAATCTCGTCAAATATCTTTGCCTTAAACTCGGCAATTTTTGGATTTGAGGCAAACAATCGCATCTCTTTCTTCAGCATTTTAATCAGATTTTAACCGTGTTTATAAAAAACACTTTTTAAGTTACACTTTAAGGATCCGCATCATTATTATATATGGTCATCACTGTATAAAAACAAAATATTCCAGGCAGTTCTAATGTAATTTTAACCGATTTCTTTATTTGTGATTTTGACTTTAATTGAACTACTAATTCAAGTTACCTAAATTGGGACACCCTGTACATTTTCTATATAAATCGACTGTTGCGAAATAATTTTTTTGTCCCATCTGGTCTCTCTCAGTGAAAATTCAATCTCGAATGCAAACAAAGGTTTTACTGAGTTGCAAGCACAAGATAGAAAAACTGAAAAGAAAATAGATGAAACAAGAGTAAAAACATACAAACGTATGTGTACAAATTTTTGTGAAATGATGAATTTAACCAGCATTCTGCTTTTGAAGCCTCGGTTTCACGGATGCAAATTTCTTTTTTTGATTATAGAGATTTATATTCGGTTTCTTCATTCTTCCAACTTATCCAAATGATTGGAATTATTAGAGCTCCTGTTTAAGTTTTTTGGAAATGCTAAATCGGCTGAAAGTTGAACGCTTTTAGCTACAAATTTCAGAAATCCAAAACATCAATTTTCTAGATGAAAATCTTGTCGTTTTCCCGCAGTTGGAAGACTCTAAATCGGCCAAAAACTAAAAACACGCCCGCTTGTCGCTCCGTTATTTGCACGAATGTGAACGAATGCATTTGAAAGACTTTTGGCTCATTAATTTTTTTATTTAAAATTTGTAAAAACTGAGTTCGTTCTTCCAAGCAAATCAGTGGTTTTGGATTTAAAATTCTCAACTTATCCTATCAGATAAATCCGCTTGTGGCCCCGTAATCTTGAGCAATTTTCGGCCTACTGAAACTGCACTTGAAACCTAAAAATCTACTATTTTCCCTACGTTTTAAGAATTTAAACACGTCAGAAACTGAGCATTTGCTCAGCCAAATTGCTTCGATT
>NW_026017111.1:681648-682420 GCF_020466585.1 Dendroctonus ponderosae
AAAAACTCATTTGAAACCTAAAAATCTAGTTTTTTCAACTTTTGATTTTCTTTGAATCAGTGAGAAACTGAACATATTTTGAGCTAAAGAGTGTTGATTCAATTTAAAATCCAAATTCTTTCCATTTAAAGCTTGAAGAAATTTCAAAAATTTTAAAATTGAAGTAAAATCCAAAAAGTTTCCTGATTTTTTGCAAATAAACTGTGAAAAGTGTAGAAAATGGAGAACTAACCATATTTTAAGCTAAAGTGTCTATAAATAAAAAATTCCGCACTTTTCTGGTTGAAACATCGTTTGAAGGCTGAAAAAATACGATTTCCTCTGTTTTTTTAACATATTTTGATCAGCATTTAAAAAAATTCAATCTGTGGTAAACTGGGTATATTCTGAGATGTTAAGGGCTTTTAAATTTCAATTTTTTTCCTTTTGGGTCGTCCACCTTCTGCACTTTCGGGCATTTAAAAAACCCATTTGAAAGCTAAAAATTTAGTTTCTCCAATTTTTTGGGATTTTCTTTCAATCAGTGAAAAACTGAACATATTTTGAGCTCAAGAGTGTTGATACAGGGTGGTCATTTTCATGTTTTTCCGCAAGTCTGAGGGTTCATCAAGACGTTAAGGTGAAAAAGTGTTTGGTTTTTGGAGAATTGCCAAATGAATCTCTTGCGATTTTGGGGATTTTCTCAATATAATTCGTAAATTTATTTTTTTGACACCCTGAATTGATAATGAGCAAAACATTGAAAACTCTGTTAAAATAATTTGTCAATACG
>NW_026017111.1:683419-685233 GCF_020466585.1 Dendroctonus ponderosae
TTTCCGCCAAAGCTCATTAGTGACGAATTGATCCTGGACCGAAAGGTTCTTATGATCAAGGCTTATTTTGAACAGTGCCAAAGATATCAATGGAGAAGCATTCGCAAAAATCTGCTTGCATCTTCTTAGAGGTTAGGAACGTTTACTGAACCAAACCTAGTTAATCGCAGAAAGTTTTCGGCAACAATTTCAGTCAGACTATTGAGCGAATTTCTATAATTAAATATGATATTCAATCAACAGTCATAATAGGACATAAAAGTTCGTTTCAGTCGTCGGCAGAGTTCGAAGCAAACAATAGGAAAACTGGCTTTACGAGCAATTAAGCGTCTAGAGGGGATTGAAACGATTTCTAGGGCACTTTTCCAAATTAACTTAATTTTGGTCATTGAAACCGAACCGTGTCCGGACGTCCAGCCGAAGGATTAAACACTTAAATCTTAGAAACAGCGCTCCAGTCAAGGGTTTCTGCGGAAAAATTAGCGGAATAGCGAGTTAATCAATTATCCTCCAACCGCCATAATCCATCAAATCTGGTGTCGTTTACGCAATTTGCATACAATGGCGATATAGTTTTGATTTGTTCATAATCTGCGGATTAATCGAACCATCTGTATTAGATCGAGATAATAATAATTTTCGAAGAGCGATTAAGTGCGTTTTGTTCTGTAACCCAATTCATTAGTGCGGGATTTAGATGGGGATTTAATTTAATAATAAAAGAACAGATTACCTTTAGATAAGTAGTATCAATCGTCGCTATTTATTAATTTTGATTTATATTGGTATTTGTTCAAGATTAGCTGTTTTGCTTGATTCATTTAGCCATTGACACATTAAGGTGGATTGATTGAGGGTCTCGGCCACTTCCTGAAACTGAATAACACAGTTTTTTCCACTCCTACTTGATGAGGCATCGATTTAAAGAGCCACCAAACCATCCACAGCGGTTCTACGCCACTTATGAATCCTGCAGAATTTTACTGTATTTTTTATTGCTTTGCGCTTAAAAATTGAACTTGAGAGTTCAAAATTGTCTAGTTTGAAAGGTTTAACAGTCTTTGAATAACCGCGATGAATTGAACGCACTTTTCTCTATAAAATACATCTAAAAGTGTCAAAAATAACTGGCAAACTGAGGCCTGTAGAAACAACCGTTAAGTAGTTGAAATTAAAAAAGAAACAGCTTGATGATGGCTGAGAATCGAAACTTTTTCCGCATATGGAACACACTTTGCCCTACCAAATGCATCCAAAAGTGAATATCTAACTTTACTTGTTTTTGAAAAAATAAATGCCTTACCGAGGCCTCCATTAACAGCCACAAAATGTAATTGCAAATTGCAGACTGCAGGATCAACACCAAAATTATATTGAAAATTGAAAAAATCCCGAAATTAGCCTGATGACTGAAAATCAAAACTTTTTGCGCAGTTTTCTGCATAAAATCTTCCAGAAAGTGATTATTTAAATTTACAATCTTCCGATGAAATCAATGTTAAACTGCAGAAACAACCGCAAAATATCGCAAATTTAGAAAATCATGAAAATAGTTCGCTGATGACTGAAAATCGAAACGCTTTTCCCCTTATAGAGCGGGATTTGCTCTACAAAATACACCAGAAAGTTGATTTCTAGTTTTACTGGTTTCTGAGAAAATAATTGTGGAACTCTGCAGAAACAACCGCAAAATTCTATCGCTTATTCAAAAATTTGTGGAATGGCGTGATAACGGCGAAAAAACGAAACTTCTTTTCCCATATAAAACGTAGTTTGCTCTATAAAATGCACCCAAAAGTGAATATCTAGATTCC
>NW_026017111.1:686232-688179 GCF_020466585.1 Dendroctonus ponderosae
TTTTCTCAATATAATTCGTAAATTTATTTTTTTGACACCCTGAATTGATAATGAGCAAAACATTGAAAACTCTGTTAAAATAATTTGTCAATACGTGATCGAAATTAAATTAAAGAACAAATGTTTCTTTATACGGAAAAATAGTTGTTCTAGTGCATCTAACTAATTTTTTTAAACAAAATTCAATTCAAAATAAGTCTATACACAGCGTACATTTTTGATCAGAATTGGGCACTGGGTACATTTTGAGCTGTTAAGGGCTTTTAAATTTCAATTTTTTAATCGGAAAAACCTTAACTCTCATCTTTACCGGATAAATCCGCCTGTAACATTTTCTTTCAACCGTTTGCTGATAATTCAAAATGAGCTGCTTTGACCGAAAAAGTGAATTTATGTTTCCATCATCATCCATCAGTCGCTCGGTTCGCTTTAACACTTCCAACCATCCAAAAAATGCGTCTGAAAGCCAAAACCTTCCAGGTTCTTCAGCCTTTTGGAAGAAATTTGAACGGAAGCAAAATTAAGCTGAATGGATACTTCGGCCTGCAGCCATAAATACAGCTTTAACCGGACTTCAATGGGTCATTCCCCACTTGGCGCTGTGATAACCAATTAGCCAAATGTACGCTGAAAAACCGGCCCCTTCAGCTTCCAAACGACTAATTTAGTCCCAGTTAACTGGCCCCATATTGAGGCTGCTCGGAAAGTCTAGCAGGTTGCGAATTGATAAAATCAACATTAGCACCCGGCAATAAAACTTATCTAACATGACGACAGATCATGCCGGCAAATAACACATGTGGCGTTGACGGGATACAAATTAGACGTAAAAAATCCCGTTAACCGCAGGGGTTCAGCCCGGCCGAAGCGAAAATCGGGGTGTTCAACTCCCCCCACTCAATCATCCCTAATAGGCCGGGCTAAATCAGCGCTGGCTGGTGCTAAATACTCAAGAAATCGTCCACCTCACCTGGTACTTTAGTTGTGTTTGAAAGAACCGCCACTCAAGTTGCAGAAGTGTCAAAGTTGACAAACGTTTGACAGACGCCAGACCTTGAGCAGTAGGCTGTCAAAAACGGTGACAGCCAGTTGACAGACGGTTTGGACATAACCCAAAAAGTGGTCGAATGAAAATGGACGGCAGTGAGCGAAACAAAACATTGACATCACATTGTGAACAGATCCAGAAAGCGGGGATCTCCCAAATCAAGTTAGTTAATTGCAAAGTCGGGAACGGGCAAGGGGCGGGCGAAATTAGCCAATGTTGCCTGGATACCTTTAATTTTGCCGAGGGAGGACTCTGGCATGCTTTTAATGGCGGAAAGTAATACTGGCAAAGTTTCAATTGCCACAATTCCGGCGAAATATCGTCCATTAGTCCGGAGGCTGAGTGTGTGTGTGACCAAAAAAAACCCGGACGAAAACCGGAGCTTAATTAACGGGAAACAGGCCCCATTAGGTTTTATTTCTTCGCATTTAATCGCTGAAACTGCCGGATTCAAGTGCAGGAAAATCGCTTACGGCTGCACTTTGGCCGAATGTATACCGGGTGTTTTTCGCTCAAATTAAAGAGAAACTTAAACCAGAATAGGTACCTACTGGAAAGGTTTGAAATTTGCCCAAAATACCACAGCCACTGGAAGCAACTTAGTTTAAGTTATTTTAAATGAAACACCCCGTATATTATTACATCTTTCAATTCCGCTCAGAAATCTCCATGTACTCTGTGTATAGACTTATATACCTACCTAACTGAATTTTGTTTAAAAAAATTAGTTATATGCAATAGAACAACTATTTTTCCGTATAAAGAAACATTTGTTCTTTAACTTAATTTCGATAGTTTCGATTGCGTATTGACAAATTATTTTAACAGAGTTTTCAATGTTTTGCTCATTATCAATTCAGGGTGTCAAAAAAATAAATTTACGAATTATATTGAGAAAA
>NW_026017111.1:689178-699188 GCF_020466585.1 Dendroctonus ponderosae
GTTAAAATGACATTAGAACTGCCCAGAATATTTTGTTTTTATACAGTGATGACCATATATAATAATGATGCTCATTCTTGTGTAGCTTAAAAAGTATTTTTTTAGAAACACGGTTAATCAAATTAAAAAATTATTTCAAATCTGATTAAAATGCTGAAGAAAAAGATGCGATTGTTTGTCCCAAATCCAAAAATTGCCGAGTTTAAGGCAAAGATATTAGATGAGATTACGGAAAGGAAATTTGAGAAAATTGGCGAAGAATACGCGAGATCAAAAGTCCAGACGCCTCTCGATGGCTAAAATTATAACTACAAGTTAAGTAGTAATTTGACACTTGTTTTGTTGACAGGTTGTCACGTGTCACTGTCACATAAGTATTGTTTTATGTTATAAATGTCATTACTTCAATAAATAAACAAGTCTGACAGGTCTCAACTGTCACGCGACAACGACTAATTTGACTTTTCGCAGCGTATGTGCACTGGTTTTCGAGAGTTGAGTGAAACTTCGTGTTTATTGCGTCTTGAGAATTGAGAATCTTGGGAAATAAGAATGCACCTTTTAGGAATTTTTAAAAATATGCCCGCTGAACTTGGAAAAACTGATTTTGTGGTAAACTTTTAAAGATGCGAAAAACTCAATTTGTTCCTATAAATTAATTGAAACTTTGTACATGTTGAACTCCGGTATTCTTCCAAGGAAAAACGCAAATTTCAGTTTTCCAAGAAACTGAAAACAGAAACTTGCTGAAGTGCCGAAAATTCTATATCGCAAAAACACTGAGATTGAAGAGAGCGAAGCTTGAATGAAGAATCACTTGACATTCAATAACGAAGGAAGAATGCATCAAAAGGTGACACTTGTGACGTTGGCAGGCGAGTCACAATAGAAGAATGCACGCAATTGACATTGACAGGAAATATTCAATTAATCGCCATAGCAAAGCCTAATAAAGCGTTCAAACTTTGTGGATTGCGTCGCAAAGTGACAGTTGTATCGCTGACAGGCGTGTCACAAGAGATTGACATTGACAGGGAATGATTAATCGCCATGGCAAAGGCTAATAAAGCGTTCAAACTTTGTGGATTGCGTCACAAAGGGAGAATAATAGAATAATGCACGCTATTGATGTTGCTATTGACATTGACAGGAAATCTTCAACTGCTCGCCTTAGAGAAGACTGTTGAATCCTCAATTATGTCGGGTGTTTTGCATAAATCATTCGATGATTTTTCCTCATTCACTCAATAAGACGACTGGAAAGCATCAGAACTGCTGTTACCTGTTAAATCCTGCAATCTGGGATAGAACATGCCGGTTCTGGCAAGCCATTCCATCTGGATCTGGTGGAACTGGCTGTGCGGGTTCATGGGAATGTGCACTTTCTGCATGAGGCCTCCATCCAGAGACTGAAACGCTGAGTTTTGAGGAGGTCCTGGATACGCATACAGGGCGTTTGAGTTCAGGTAGCTGGCTTGGTTGAGGAGTCCGGGCCTGGGGACGAAAGCGGTGGTGGAAACCTCCTCACAACCCGGCGAAATCGGAGGACTCCGACTCCTTGTGGAGGTGGAGGAGGTGCTGCGAGTCATTTCCGGACTGGGAGCCCGTTCTTCGTTTCGCGACAGAAGCGCATCGATGCAAAACGAGCCTTTCGACTCGTGGATTTTTGTATCCAGATTTAACCGTTTACTGTTCTGATAGTCCGGATGGTGCATCCTGTCGAGCGCACTTAACTCTGGAACCACTTTGGAACTGAAACCGTCGGCAAAGTGCCAATTTATCACCTGATAGACCAGACTTAACGGCAGCTCAGTGGCAGATAGACTAAACGATTTGAAATGTATTATCCTAATAATATGAGACATTACAGGGACATTAGACGATACATTACACGCTGTGCAGCGCTGCGCGCAGCCACCGGCCTCCCATTGGTCGGAAGTTCGGCGGCTCCGCCCAGCACCCCAATGTTAGAAGTTCGTTGCCGGGCAACTGGCGTCTGTTGGCACGCGATTTTCGACTCTCCAACACGGGCATTTTGTGATTAAACTTTCATCAAGCGATCCCGGAATCCACGCTGAAAGCTAAACCTCGTTAATTCTTAGTGGTTTCTCACTTTGTTCCGTTCGAGTGGATTTTAGGACTTTTAATGGATTACTAATTGAATCGGATTGTTTCATTTGGTAATGCGAGCTGCTTTTGTTTTATATCCGCCGATTTTTTGCTGGTTGGCTTCGCATTTTATTGCGCTACTTAATGGTCGGTTATTTGCTCGACTACTGATGGCCCTTTTCAGCCGCATCTCTCCTACTTATCGGGGCTGTCAGGCCCTGATTGGTTCGATTTGAGCGCACATGTCAGTTTGGAATTTGACGTTTGTCCTTCAGGCGTCAGATTTCTGACTCAAACTTGCTTAAACCGAACGGGACTTTTCTTTGCTAACAAAAAGTGCGGGTTTTGTACGCTAATTTGGCTCTTTTGCACGATGGGAGTGAAATCCATTGAGGGCTGTGGACCTTCAGATTCAGGAATTTCAGTGACGCACTTGGTAAGTCGAGAGTTTTTTGCAAGATTTGAGGTTTTGGTGACATTTTCGGGTGTAAAAATGCCCTGTTGGTATAGTCCGGATGGTCTAAGACCGATTTTCGCCGGAAAAACGCATTTAAATGAGCGGCCTTTGGAAATAATTGCTAATTGAAGAGCGCCGGTTTGTCTTCGGTAAAAAAATCGTTAAGCAAACTAATCAGTTTGCATTGAGGACATGCCAATGCCGACAAAGAGCCAACAACCGATCCTCGGGCCTAATGAGAACGATTGTTAATTTGGAATCAATTACTTAATTGTATATTAATTATACATGTTCTTGTGTCAACATCGGGCAAGAATTTAAAGCGAACTGACTGTTTGCACAGGCGAAAAAATGAGAAACGTAAAACTCACTCGGCTAATTATATGTCAATATAACTTTATATGTTTGAAGCGGCGGAGAGTATTTTGTTATTTAAATACGTTTAAAATCCAATCAATTAACTGACGTGTTGACTTTTAAAGAAGCTAAATGCTGTTTCAGCGCATTCCCCGTATTTACGTACGTGTCCAAGGGCCTAGATTTATGAAATGTTTACACGATTACTTCGTCCACTCTGTTTGGGTTGCCATCAATAGTTCAGAGGTAATAATGTTGTTGTAGAGTCTCAGGTAGATGCTGAGTCAATAGAAATGATACTGTGAACAACGAGGAACGCAAACCGACGCTCACAGCTTAATCGCTCCGAAGTTCTCACGCTCAATCGCACACTCAACAGTTTTTTCGGCTGTCGTCACAAAAACCCTTCGGACGTTTCGCAAGCACGATGGGCGAGCATCCTCAGAGGTGGTTGCTGTGCGCGCAAACAGCGGCCTCCTAATGGCCATCGGTTCAAAGATGTTTAATTTTTCAAAAATTCCTGAGCAAATTAGGGACCAACTGCAAACCGTGTTCTGATGTCATTCAATAGAGAAAGATTTGAGCTACTCGTTCGACGAGTCTCGATTTAAAGCCGTTTTTCCTCATTATTTCACAATTTTTTCAGCAATCCTGCAATTTCTCCTCTAGGTATACCCACTGATGAAACACGAGATTTCCCAAAAATTCTCGCTCAAACTCGGGGTGAGCTAAAAAGCTATTTTTTATGCCAATTGATAGAGAAAGCGTTGCTCTATTTGCCTGCTAAGTATTGGTTTAAAGCCGATTTTTCTCAATTTTTGCCAACTTTTTTAAAATTCGGGTCAAATTGCATTTTTTTATCTGCAAAATTGCTATTAATCCCACCAATAGAGCGAATCGTAGCCCATTAAATGCCATAAATGGCAGCAATCTGTCCAACCTCAATTTTGAGTACCCAATTTTGTGACTAAACTGCGTAGGATGCCTTATAGGATGCAGAAATGGGCATCATATTAAAAAAATCGCCAAAAATTCTTGGAAGAAGGCTGAAAATTGCTAACGATCACACTAACAAATGGACTCCTGCTCTATTAAATCCCGTCAATTTCAATCCTCTGCCCAACCTCAATTTTGAGTGGCGAAATTTTCGACTGTGACCCGCAAGCCAAACCCGACCTCATTTTTGAAAAATCGCCAAACATTCCGGGGAAAAGCTGCAAATATGCAAACAATCAAACTAACAGAGCAATTATGAGTCTATTAAACCCCTCATATTCCAATCCTCTATCAAATCTCAATTTTTGAATAAACAGTGACGCACAGGAAGGAAGCAAAACTGCCTCATGTTAGAAAAATCGCCAAAAATTGTGCGAACAAGATACGAATTTGAGAATTATCATACTAATAGAGAAATGTTTTGTCTGCCATCCAGTGACCTGTTTTGACTCAATTTTGAAAATATCGCAACACAGAAGTTTATCCATATCCAAAAACCTGCACTTGTACCAGACAAAATCTGGTTTTACCCATTTAGCTTTCACTTAAGCTGAACATGCGGAAAATGGATTAATTCCTGGAAAAGGCCGCAAAAGTGTTCCAAAATGTACAAATGCATTCAAAGATTCTTGCAGGTTTAAGTAGGCGACGAAAAGAAGCTTAGCACATTTTCAAGAAAAAATGCATTTATTTTTTTTCCATTAGAAATATTAATAACAATGTATTGTCTAATACTTTTAATATTTATAGGCACTTTCCGATCGTTTACTTTGAAGTGAATGTTGATAGAGCGTGATTTTTCTCCATTTAAAACGACGAAAAGAGAAGATTGTTAATAAAATCTGAACAAATAATAGCATTTTGCCAGATTTATCAAATCCCGATTACGATTAACCACTATTTACCCAAGGATCTAATTATATCAATAAAATCGGATATTTGCTAGCTATTGGCGATTGCGTAAGCAATATATTTACTTAAAAAATTATTAATTTGTATTTATGCGATTAGATTGAATTTTAAAATAAACCATCAATCAAACATCGATAATCCGTAAATCGTTAACGGCTTAATACTGATAAGGAGAAAACGTATCGGTTTATCGCTTGTAATTGAGTTTAATTACAACGTCGAAAAATAATTGTCAATTTTCTAAAGGATTAAGCTTGTTGTGTTGTTTGCGTTTCGATTCGCCTTAATCTATCGATCACTTTGGATTTTCAAACATTTTAGATCAGATTTCGGGTAGTGAAAGGTTAAGTGGTTCCACTTCGATCGTTTTTTCCACCTTTTCATCATCGCTCAATCAGCTTTCTTCAGTTTTTCGTTTTTGCAGAATTTTTGGTCCATTTGTTCAGTGCTTTAATCGCAAGCACGATTTTGAAAATTCACCTCAACTCAACAAAACATGTGATTCGAACGAAAATTTCCCTATAAAAGGAAGTAACTGGCTTTTTGCGGTGATGCAAAAAAATGTCTCCAGATAGTCTAGTTCTTGAAATAACATTTTAAATTTTCCACTACTTTGTGTTGCTCAAAACTCTGATATTTTAAGCGACGCGGGTATCAATTTCGAACGCAGCCAGGCACAGCCATGATGGACCGCTCATAGGCTCCCATGGGTGCGAGTGAGAGAACCGAGGCGAGCTACGTTCTGAAATGCGAATTGGCACAACCAGCTTATTCAGAGAAATTTGCGGTTGGAAGTCAGAATAGTGGCCTTAGGCAAAATAGTGAGAATGTTGATTTTTACGCATTAAGCCAACGCTCTCATGCTATATTATAGTCACTCGTGCTTGCGAAACGTCAGTAAGAAATTCAATTTTACGACGGCCTAAAAACCCGAAAACCCCACTAGTTTTTCAAGCAGTAGTTAACTGCCTACAATAAGAATATTAATTGATTTATAAAATTACGTCGCATTTTACGCCAACTAGCAAATTAAAGTTGAAAAGTTGCCTCCCTTCACATTGTAACGATTTGAAAGTCCTTAGCTGTAGAGTCTGGAAAAACCAGGGAAAAAGCCTGTAGATCGGAAAATCGACAAGTGAACAGGTTCATTAAAACATAAGTGTTGTGTAGCAATATTTTATCAGCAATTGATAAATCATTAGTTTAAACAAGTACTCAATCACTTCGCTCGTCGACTATTTTGTTATGGAGGCCCCTTCGTGTTTACAGTAGCATATGATGGTCTGTTGACAATCGTTCCCTTCCATCTGTCACATTAAAATTATTTTAATAGACTAATTTATATTGGGTATCCTCTATTAAGTTGTTTATTGATAACATTACTGATTAGGTTCGGTTTGTGTACAGGAGCAGCGCGTATTTGCGTGAGAATCACCTCGACTTTTGCCGGTAAAGTCCTGGATTTGCTCGATTGTAGCTCGATTTTGCCAGAAAAAACACTTTTAAACGAAGTTTGGCACGCAACTTCAATACGATTTAAGCGTCTGAAACCAACAGTTTGTCCAATTATTGCGCCTGGATGCTTTGGTGTAAGCCACTGGGGGCCAGTTGGCCCAAAATGCAACTTCTTTCCCATTTAGGCGCTTTTTTATCTCTGGTTTCCTCAGTAAACAGTCAATTGATTATTTGGCCACCGTGTATATAGTCAAAAATGCCAGCAATGTGGGTTGCCAAGTTTCTATTTAGTGGAAGGTGCTGTGTTCTAAAACATCTGGTCTAATCTAAACAGAGCGCCTTTAAGCCCAGACTAATAAATGCGGCGTTGTCAACCTCCTTAAGGTATAAGAAAAACCCGGAAAGTTTTAAGCATTCTTTGCTCAGCAGCGCGGATTTGGCTCCGGCCACAATCAGAATAACAGCGTGTTCTTGAGCCCGCTGAAGTTGGCACTGTTTTTCCAGTTGTATTCATTCCTAACCTCTAATGCAGCAGAAGCAAAAGTAGGAAAATGTTACTGTTTGCCCGCAAAAGATCATAAAACCCCAAAACGGTAGAAAATCTCTGTTGCGTCTTCAGACTCATTTTTCTGAAGTGTTTCGAGAGCTGTTGTTGCCCGCCAGGGCTGATAAAACATTTCTAACCTCTAACAAAACAGATGCCAGACAGAACCGCTCAGAAACTTCCCCAGCTAACCTTAAAAAAGTGAGGTTTTGAATGAAGGTTTGCAAAAGAAGACGTCATAATAATTCCTAACCTCTAAGGAAGCAGAAGCAAATCTAGAAAAACATTTGGATTCTCTGAAAAACTGTCTTTTTTAATGAAAGTTTATCAGAAATTGCTCGCCTTTAAACAGTTAAAAGAGAAAACCGTCGAGCATGGGAAAACTGCTGAAGATTCACATTTTGGTGYSRCACCAAAATGTGAATCTTCAGCAGTTTTCCCATGCTCGACGGTTTTCTCTTTTAACTGTTTAAAGGCGAGCAATTTCTGATAAACTTTCACCAGAAGCACGATTAAAACTTGCAAAAGTCTTAGAGAACTCTTGAAAGTAAAGAAAAACCCGGAAAACAATGTACATTTCTATTAAACAATTCTGTAATGTACCAGACGAAACCCTCTAATACTATCGGCGATTCAAGATGAAAAATTGCACATAAACCAACAGCCCAATCAACACAATCACCACCAGCAACATGGTTATCTTCAACGCGATGATTCCAGTTTTGGAGGTGGGAACATTGTTTAGTTCTTCACTAATTTCCTTCAGTAGTTCGTCCTCTTCGCCCGCATCCAGCTCTGAGCAGTTCATCGGATCAGTAGCAGCATGAACGCTCGAATTTTTGAAGCCAGTGGTGATTCTCCTCAGCTTCGGGCAACTGATCATGTTGTCTCGCAGGTCCACTTTACTGATCAACGGGGCCTGTCGGAGGAAGGCGAGTAAGTCAAAGTCAACCATATTGTTGGTGGACAGATCAAGAACTTGCAGGTTGTGCAGCTGGAGTTTGCCTGCTATAAACGCACGTTTGATCTTGTTGTGGGACGCATTGATGAACCTCAGATAGGGCAGGCCGGAAAACGAGCCAGTGGCGAATTCTGTGAGGGCGTTGTGACTGAGAATCGCCTCTCTGAGCGAATGGAGCTCCTGGAAAACCTGCTTGGGAAGAGTTACGATCCAGTTCAAGCTCAGATCCAGTATTTCCAAGCTGTACAGCCCGTGAAACACGCCAAGCTTGATGAGATCGCTGCCTACGTGGCTGTTGGACAGGTTGAGTTTCTTCAAGCTGTTGGGCTGTCCCAGGTTCAGGTTCAGGGTGCTGATGAAGTTGTGGGACAAATCCACCTTAAGCAACTTGCTCAATCCATGCAAGTCGGTCGGGCTGATCTTGGCCAACTGATTGTTGCTCAGCAGAAGCACCTCGAGGTTCCGTAAACTGTTGAGCGAATTGTTCAGCTCCCGTAAGCTGTTGAACCGCAGATCCAGATTGCGTAGGTTGGGCAGCCCTTCGAACGTCTGGGTCTCCAGCAGCGGCAACGAGTTGTTCTGCAACAGCAAGTCGGTCAACAGCAACAGACCATGGAAGACAAAAGGCGGCAGAGGAGCCGTTAGGGCCTGGTTCATGTACAGTTTCTTGACCTTTCTGGCCCCGTGGAAAGCCCCACGCTCCAAATGGTGAATGGAGTTGTTGGACAGATAGAGCTTTTCCATGAAAATCAGTCCAGTGAAGGCGTGCGCTTCGATTGTTTCGATTGCGCTGTTGGCTAGATCCAGAACTTGGATCCGGTTCCCGCCGATATCGAAAGTGCCTGTTATCAAGTGGGTCAAGGTGCAACCTGAGCAGATTAGGGTCTCGTCCAGGTGGTCAAAATTGTAGATGGTGGCATGGAATGTGCTGACAGTGGCGTTCGTGCAGATCGCCGTCAATGAGCCTCGCTCTGCATATTTGCAGTTCGTGAATGGGCTTTGTTGGGCGCGAGTCAGCTGGACGAGCGCCAGCAGTGCCCATAGTAGGCCAGTTTTCTGGAAGCATTAATTCTGCGTTAAACTCACCCGGGTTGGACTGGGGGGAAAAACATTGTCTGGTTCCATGAAACACTCGCAGTGTTGATAAAGTTTTGTCAAAGGTCGAAGCATGTGGTCGAATTATCGCGTTGTTCGTTTGTTTTCCTATTTAATTAACGTCGATTTGACGCCGATTCTATATAATGTCCAGCGCCTGGTTCCTGGACTGCGTCCAGGAAAATCGCTTACCTCAACTTTCCGTTGTTGGGACATTTTGGAAGTCGTTTGGTTGCCCGGATTCTCTTGGATGCGTGGTTCACTCGCTGAACATGGCGCTGGATCGGACGCGATCGCTTTGCAATGAACAATTATAAATAAACTATTTATCGGGTATTAAACGAAATGTTTACACTTTTATCGGGAGCTGGCACGAAGCGAAGAACTGCTATCAGCGCAGTGGTTAATTAATGTACGAAGGAAAGCGGGTTCGATAAATTTATTTAAACTTATTATTGGGATTCACTTTAATACGACACAGTTTTGGTGTAATTGATCCAGTGGCGTAGGCCTGGGTAACTCAATGAATTTTTGCGAGTTGGCGCAGTGCTACGCAAATGGCTTGTTGGCGCACTAACTTCTTATTTTATAGGCCATTTATCAATAATATTTTTAACATTTCTTCAGAATTTTCCAGTTTTTGCAAAGTTACTCTTTTTTCTAAATGCTCAATTTTCACAAAAACCACTTTTTGGACAGAGAAAACACAAGCATATAATCAATATTTGGAAAACTCGGATTCCCGGATTATTTCGTCATGTCTGGTATAGTAGGCCCATTTTTTGACAACCCAATGATATTGTGGCCAAGCGGCCAGGCCTACAAGCGCTAAATCGCCGGTTATACGTGTGATTTGCTCAAAGTTTTTCGACGTTAAACCAATCAACTTGGTCAAATTGGGAAAAAGTTGGGCTTAGTCCTGTTGGAAAACAGTCCGATATAAGTGGATTAAATTGAGAAATTAAGAGCAGAAAAGTTACGCTGGAGAGTCTGATTTTGGTCATTGCCTTGGCCTAAAAGAACGTTAATGTTTACCAATTATGAGTTTGTGTAAAATTTGTAATTTTGTGTAAAAAAAAAAGGTTCTTTTAGGTCTTTGCCTTCTTGAAACCTTAAATTTGTCT
>NW_026017111.1:700187-701822 GCF_020466585.1 Dendroctonus ponderosae
GAGAGACAAATTTAAGGTTTCAAGAAGGCAAAGACCTAAAAGAACGTTGACTTTTACCAATCATGAGTTTGTGTAAATTTTAAATCTGATGATGGTGCGGTTGTCTCGCCGAAACGTGATTAAATAGACAATAATCTAATTTTTACTTCACACTTTGACTGAGACCCAGGAAGGATAAGAATATAATCACAGTTACACGCCGCACAGTCAGGAAAATCAATCAAAATAAAGTTGTAGATAATCTGTAAAGGATTCAGGTTTAATTGAAAATCCGCTTAAGTTTTGGGTGTTTTATTTTCCCGATAAAATTCACTCTCTGTTTAAATAGACCCAAAATCGGCCCTGAGCTCTTGCGAACACTCTGCAGAAATGCGCAATTTCGGTATCGGAAAGAAACGACCAATTTTAATCATTTTTTTGGTTTTTGCATCAATATCTTGCAAACCCTTTGTAAACACTTGGATTTTTGAATCCGTTTCCGAATTGCGCATGTTTTTGAGCAAAACTCGGCTCTTTAACTGCGCCGATCGTAAATCATCCCATCAGCAGCAAATTTTTTCAGGTTCTCGGTAAATTTCAAATGCTGGATGACTCCCAAAACAGCCTCCGAGACGCCATTCTTGCCTCATCCCGTACAAATCCATGCGGGCAAATTCTCAATTTTTCAATCGATTGTTGATTCGCCGATCTGATCCCAGAAGCATGCAATTCGCTAAAAGGTTTCTCCCAAAAGAAGTGTTTTCGCTTAACTTAACAGCTGATTAGATATCATGTTTTTATGTATGAGTTGGGTGCGAGGGTCGGGCGAGCCGCTTCCTATCGGTTTGTGAATGTCGAAACGGCGAAAAGAATGCCAGATAAATTCAAAACGGAGTAGTTTGTACACATTTTTGCCGACGGAAAACTATCGTCTACAATCTACAGGGCGATGACTTATAATTCGTTTTTTCGGCACAGTCATTAGTTCAGGTCTTTGGGTCTTCATTTCTGCGGATGAATTGAGTGAATTAAAGTTGAAAGGCTGAAAAACTGGGATGGGAATTCGCTTATTCCCGGGGCAAATTCCGGGATTAAGGCGGGTAATTTGCAGCATTCGCTGGGATATAATGACTGCAGTTAACGGGAATAGAGGAGCAGGCAGCACATCAAGGGAACACATAGGAGGGGATGTTATAATTAGCACCAGATTAAAGTAATGTCTGGGGACGCATTAAGCGATTTAGCTCTGTTAATTAAAAGTGTAGTATGGAGTGGGAGAAGTAGATAAATGGCCGCTAGGGGTGCACGTTATTTCTCTCCAACCAGAAATGGCGAATTTCCCACCGTTCTCAACTTTTCCTCTTAATTGGATTTGATGCCGATTGAACTGACCGGTAGGCGTAGTTCTTCTGGTTATTGATAAATCGGCCCGAACTCGACTGG
This sequence comes from Dendroctonus ponderosae, assembly GCF_020466585.1. NCBI lineage: Eukaryota > Metazoa > Arthropoda > Insecta > Coleoptera > Curculionidae > Dendroctonus > Dendroctonus ponderosae. The sequence continues at coordinate 701,610 of NW_026017111.1, forward strand.
CGATTGCTGCCTTAAAATCATCCAAATGTCCAAAACTGTCCTTTTTCATCATTTTATTGTCGTAAATCCCCCGTAGTATTCCTGGGTCTCAGTCAAAGTGTGAAGTGAAAATTTGAATATCGTTGATTTCATTACGTTTCGGCGAGACAACAGCGCCATCATCAGATTTAAAATTTACACAAACTCATGATTGGTAAAAATCAACGTTCTTTT
>NW_026017111.1:702426-714795 GCF_020466585.1 Dendroctonus ponderosae
TCTTGAAACCTTAAATTTGTCTCTCGAAAGACAAATTTACGGTTTCAAGAAGGCAAAGACCTAAAAGAACGTTGATTTTTACCAATCATGAGTTTGTGTAAATTGTAAATCTGATGATGGCGCTGTTGTCTCGCCGAAACGTAATGAAATCAACGATGTCAAAAAAACACTCAAATTGTCCCTCTATATCCGCAGAGCGCTTGCAAAGCCCCAAACGTAAAACTCCCCAAAAATCCCTTAATACGAACCTAAGGGGGAGTTATGAAGTAGTTGGCAACTTTACGGTACAAACCACTCGGTACTTTTGCAACGAAACGGTATATCAAAGCAAAATTCCTAGTGAAGATTTGCAAGGCCTCAGTTTCACAAATTGCCAACAACTGGTCCAGTTTGCTGCAACCTGCAAGCTTAAATGGCAAAATACACCGCGATTGAGAAGTAGAGGAGAAAAGAACAGTCAGTGCTAGTTGTTAAAGCAGCCAGTCACGACGTGAAGACCTTTTGCGCAAATTCCACTCTTCTCCTGAGTTCAAATGAAGTCGAGAAGAAAACTAAACGTCTTCAAAATCCCTGAATGGTGTCCTGCTGCGCCCTCAGACTTCACAGAAGACAATCAATCAAACAAAGACTTGTTTTAGACACAAAGACAAATTTTAAATCCTGTTATTTTACAAAAAAGGTGGATATTCACATAACACTGTAGTAACCTAAAGCTGAAGATCCTCGGATGCTAGACCCGGTCGTTAACAAACTCGTCCTCCCTATGATCGTCCTCAGAAGCGATCAACTGGACAGTGGAGGCGACCCGTTTGGGGCGCGTCAGCTGCACCCCCTTGTAGATCAGAAACTGCAAATAGAACAGAACCGCTATCGCGGCCATCACCAAAGAGAACACCACGAAAATGATGATGTCCAGGCTGCTAACTGAGCCTGACTTGTCTACCATGCAGGTGTCGTGTAAGGTTGAGGCTGGTTTGGAGGCTGGAGGCAGCGCGCAAACCTGCCTCGTGGAGGCGTCATCCTCCAGCACGAACTTGAAGTTGTCGTTCTCGAATTCCGTTTCCATTTCGTCCTCCAAAGAGCACGGCAACTTATTGGATTCCAGTCTCAAGTAGGTCAATCCAGGCAAACGGGAAATAAGGGCGCTGTAGTCGAAGGTGCCAAGGGCGTTGTTGGAAAGATCCAGGAAATGCAGGTTTCTCAGCGGGAACACGCTGCTGATCACAATTTCCTCTATATGGTTGTGGGAGAAGTTCAAAGAGGTGAGCTGGGGCAGGCCGGAAAACCAGCCAGTCTTGAACTGCGACAGATTGTTGTACGGCAACTCCAGCTGCCGGAGGCTGAACATGCCCTCAAACATGTTGTTGCCGATGTCGCTGATGTTGTTGAAGCTCAACTGCAGCTCCTCCAAGGTGTCCAAGTGCGCCATTCCGAACTTCAGCTCCTCAATCTGGTTATGGGAGAGCGAAAGGCTTTTCAGCTGGTTCCCTGGCTGCATATGGATGGTGAAGTTATCAACCAGCAAGTTTGCTGAAAGGTTCAGCTGGTAGAGATTGGCCAGGGAGGAGAACTCGCTGCCAGACAACTGGTGGATGAGATTGTGCTCCATTTTGAGCACCTCCAGAGCGGTCAAGTTGACCAGACTCTGGTGAAGATCGGTGATCTGATTAAAGCCGAGATCCAGCAGCACGAGCTTTTGGAGGCCGCTGAAGGCGCGCGGGTCGATTATTTTGATGTTATTGCTGCGCAAATTCAGCACCGACAGCTGGAGCAATTCCGCGAATCCTCCCTCGACCAGAATGGAAATCTCGTTGTTTTCCAAATTGAGCTGCTCGATTTTCTTCGTCCCAATGAACGTACCTGGAGAAAACCCCAATCAACCCCAATCTCCTTAAGGAGGACCCACAGGTCGCCCAAAACTTACCAGGAAAAATGGATCGAATCTGATTGTTATTCAGTTGCAAGTGCTGCAGGAACACGAGCCCCATGAACGCTTTGGGCTTGAGCATTTCGACGCCGCTATTGGAGATATCCAGCACTCGAATCATATTTCCGGAAAGATCGAACGTATTGGATTCGATAATTTTCAGAGTGCAATTGAGGCATTTGAGTGTCTCGTCCAGGTGGTCGAATTTGTACAGGGTGAGCTTGAAGTAAGCGGGAGTGGCATTTACACAGGTTGCAGTCAAAGAGCCCCGTTCCCCATAGCTGCACTTCATTTTGTCGTTCAGTGTGGGCACTTCGAAAATGCAGCTGACCGCCGATAAGACGATTAGAAGCCCGAATGCTTTAAGCATCTGAAAGTCCAAGCAGAGAAGGGAATATTGACAATATGCGGCATCGATTCGCCTCAAAGAGGGCGGAAAGAAAACCGTTATTAAGCTGCGGAAAACAAGCCAAAGTGCCTCAAATTGGGTCAGATAGATAATCCACCTACTTACCCAAAATGTAATTGCGGTCATTTCCTTTTGCGTCACAATTCCCGGGATCGAATTTGTTCCGAATGCACTCGACGATGGTCAATTGAACCAACAAACCAATCCTAATGAACTGTTTATCTTTAATTAAATGATATATTTACTCTTTTATCAGCGATGTTGAGTAACGAAATAAAGAACTCTTATCGCCAATAACGCTTCATTACTGCAAACTGGTCCGATAGCTTCGAGGTAAATGTGGCGATAATTTCATCACACTCAGCAGATTTGCTTTTTTTAGGAAATTTCCCCATTCCAAAACTTTTGATTTGCCCAAAAGAGAATATTAAAAATTCAAAATTGGCGCCGTTTTTATTTACTCTAAAGCAGCATCCACACTTAGCAACATGTGGCATAACATTGTCATATGCTAGATGTTCACATAACTGAGGTTCGTCCACACTTTTACAGACAAAGGATGGATTTTTCCCGGTATTTTGTTGTAACCGTAAACTCTTTGGATTTTATTAATATAGTGTTGGACTTTGACTGTGTTAACTTAATTAAAATTGATAAAATTACTGGACTTATAGAGTTTGGTTTAGAAGAACTTAACGATGTGTTTTTTAACGTTACTCTATATATTATGTACACCAAATGGGGCGTTTTAATAATAAAAATGTATTATTGAGCAAATAGATAGTTGGCTTAAGTTATTTTCCTATGTGCAATGTGCAAACTTAATTAAAACAAATTATCAACGATTTTTAATTTTAAAGTAACAGAAAAAATAAAATTACTATTGTAAGAGTCAAGAAATATTGAGCAAAAGATTGGCTGGTATCTTCTGTTTCCATTTACTTTCTGTTTAACATGTCACACTAAGCAACACATGAAAATAATTGCCTTTTTACACTATTCGAACAAAAGTGGAATACCAACAACGTAGTTCGACTTTTTAGTAGGTAGTACTATGTGAATTAATTTAATTATATCAGGCGTATAAAATACTAGGATTTTTAATCAGAAATTTTAAATATTTTAACAATAATACAACATTTTTTTATTGCATTTTTAGTATTTAATGTTATAAGCACTCTTACTTGTTATTGCCACTTGGGTGATGTTTATTATAAGTTTCACCGATAAATAAATCTATGGAATGTATTTACTAACTTGAAAACTATCCAAATAAATGTATCGATGTATGTAAAGATATTCAATATACTGTCAAATATACAATAAACCAAACTTTTTAGGAGATTTATTTAATGGTTTAAGTTGCTTACTTAAATACTACGAATACGAAATCTAATACCTATTTAAGTTGATCAGAATAAATCATTTGTAAATTGTTATAAATTAAGAAATACTCATAATTATCACTGCCTTTCTTTGTGCTAATATAAAGGCAATGCTATTATTTTTGTTCCAACAAATTCAAACAATCCCTCTTATAAAATTAAAAAGTACTAGCCAAGAGCGTATAAAATTTACCTATAAATTTCTGTACGATACTATTTGTTTGTCATTGTTATCTAGAGCTTATATAAGGTTCGAAATGCACGAGAGAATGAAAAAAAAATGATTGGCGGACTCGCGGTTGTTTATCTCGACAAATTATAAAATAATTATCGCCGCAATCGATAGAAATGACAGGACGTGCCGTATACCTAAACGCTTGTCTAGATAACTTATATAGCAAGTGTGGATCCGGCTTTATAAATGTCAATTCAAACATTTTGCCTCTCTGCTTAACATCAACGGATTCCTATTTGCTGTCGCTTTCCCTGCTGCGCACCTCCACAATTGTCATCACCTTTTAGGTTAACCCAGCAATTTTAAAGTTTTCCCCAAGTTTCACCGATTTAAACCCCAAATGGCTGACCACAAACCCTTGTTTCGTGACCTGGACGGGGACGACGCCGACCCGGAAGCCACCATAGTCGAATCGTTGTGCATGAATTGCCAAAAAGATGTAAGTTCCGCTGCATGCGAAGCCCCAAGCTAATAGCGGGGTTTTAAGGGCCAAACCAGGTTGCTGCTGACGAAAATTCCCTTCTACAAGGAGGTGGTGATCATGTCGTTCACTTGCGAGCATTGCGGCTACCAAAACAACGAAATCCAGTCGAGCAGCGTTATTCCGGAAAAGGGGGTCAAAATCACCCTGACAGTGGCTAGCAAAGAGGACCTGAACAGACAGCTGGTTAAGAGCGACCACACCAGCACTCAAATACCGGAGTTGAGCTTTGAAGTGCCGTCACAAAGCCAGAAAGGAGGTGATCACTTCATTCAAATCCCTTTCAATCGCCCCCATGCGTAACCCGAGCCCTATTTTAGAAATAACTACGGTGGAAGGTCTACTAAACCGCGCTATTTCTGGCTTGGAACAAGACCAGCCTGCTAGGAGGGAGCAGCATCTGGAAGTAGCCAAACAGATTGATGCATTTATTCGCTCCCTACAAGAGCTTAAGGAGCTGGACAAACCATTCACTCTGGTAGGGACTGGGGCTAAAAGGAGGCGAAATCTAAGTGTTTGAACATGTCTGTCCAAAAACCTCGACGGTCTCTTAGAATTTGCCCATTTCTCTTCTTACATATTTTTGTGAATCTTTTGCAGATTTTAGAAGACATCAGTGGCAACAGTTTCATCGAAAACTTGAGCGCCCCCAAAAGCGACCCGCAGTGCACTTACGAATATTTCCGGAGAAGTCCTGAACAGGATCGCGAATTAGGGATTTTCTCTCACGAGGAAGTGACTGGGGAAAAGTCAATTTTGCACCCGATTAAGGAGGGCGAGTTCACTCTTGAGGACATTGAGAGCGAAGTCCTGCGCTTTGCCACTAATTGCTCCAATTGCGGAGCACCGTGTGAGACCAACATGAAGATGACCAGTATTCTTTTGCCCCAAAAATTGACCATTTGGCCTCAGTGCTTCAGATATATTTCTTAACAGTTAGCGTAGACATCCCCCATTTCAAGGAAGTGGTTATTATGGCCACTAGTTGTGATGCCTGCGGTATCAGGACTAACGAAGTGAAGTCAGGGGCGGGAGTTGAGCCCCAGGGGGTGCACATTGAGGTGGAAGTGAGGCGCAAAGAGGACCTAACCAGGGATGTTTTAAAGGTGGAATTCATCAGCGATTTTGGGGGTTTTACTGGGGGTTGTTTTGCAGTCCGACACTTGCGACTTGGAAATTCCGCAGCTCGAGCTTACAGTCGGCCCCCATGCTTTAGGGGGCCGATTCACTACCATTGAAGGCTTGATTACAGCGATGAAGGACCAGCTGAACGATCCTGCAACGTCACACATTTTCGGCGATTCCAAGCAAGATAAAACTAAGCAACAATTTGAGCAGTTCCTGAGCAAACTGGATGACATTCTGGAAAATAAAGTGGTGGCCACGGTAGTTCTAGACGATCCCTGCGGGAACAGCTACATTCAGGTATGTGGTCCATTTAGTTGATGGTTTGGACCGTAAATTGGGGCCCTTAGAGCATGAAAGATGGCGATGAGACCGACGATCAACTGAAGATCACTCACTACGAAAGGACATTTGAGCAAAATGAAGAACTAGGACTCAACGACATGCACACGGAGAACTACACGAATTCATAGAAATAATAAAAGCCACGAGGCAAAAGCGAAAATTGAAATATTTTTATTGTTGCCCTAAGTCCATATGGTAGTTCGTCTAGTATGCAGGTTCAGGAGTTTGCGTTTTCAATATTCCAAAGCGTGTTTTAATGATGATTCTCGGCTTCGAGTAGGAATCCTCTGGGGAGAAGCGAGCTGCAAAAAACGCCGGTTGAAACATGCAAATTAAACCAGCCAAACGTTAAACTCACCAGGGTGGGCCGATTCAGTTGGGACGCCTTTGGGGCCCACTTTCTGAAAAACGTGCTTTGAAGAGAATATCGTTCAAGTAGCATTGAATCTTACCTGCAGCGTATACACGCGCTTTCCAGTGTCGTCTATGTAATACATTAGATACATTTTGATGGGGGATTACTAGAAATTTTTAGGGCTGCGGCCACTATTCTGCTCAAGGCTCAAGGCTTTGCAACACGTTTTGTTTACAGTTTGCACGTTGACAATGACAGCTTGGATAAAGACAAGTCTAGGCTATGGTGGTTTTAGAGCACTGCCTTCGAACTGCGGGAAATTTGAATGTTGGTGCTCAAATTTTCTGTTTGCCAATAGTTTTATGTTTGCCGATTAATGTTGAAAATTTTGGCTTTGTTTGGGAGGTTTTGACAACCTTGAGAGGATTTAGTGCAGCAATTAGGCGCAGTGCTTGACTTTAGCGTAAATAATCATTCTTCTGGTTTTCCACTGTCACTAATTGGCTTTTGGGTTATTAAAATGGGGTTGGTTATTGATGTAAACATCGAGTAAATTTTGCAAGAAAAATGAAAAACTTAAAATTGCTCCAGCTGCCAGAGGGAGAGAGAGACAAGAATAGAGACTGTGTGGGATGTCTAGTGGGTAATATAATAGCAGCGCTTTGCTTTTAATTGAAAATAATTACTTATTTAATTTCAATATTTTGCTTATAGCTGAAATCTGTCGTCACTGATCGGAACCCGCGTGTAACTTTGCGTTAAAAATAATAAAATCTGAGTAATCAAATTAGCGACAACAAGAGAGAGAGAGAAACTGATTTGAAGTAACAGCTGGCGTAAAACGAGAAAACTGTCTGCCAATTGTCAGCGCGTCCTGTCAAAGTTGTGTCTATTCCTTTTTTTGTAGTTTTTAAGGAATGTCCGGTGAACCTTTTTAATGTTATCATTAGCAAGTTTTCCGATTTTCCCGTTGTAAAAGTGCGATTTTCCAGTGTAGCAATCGATTGGACGACTTGGCCATATATTCCGGACCGTTCCCGTGTTGTTGGCCAACTTATATGCTAATTCACGTCGTGGCGTTTCATGTTTTGTTAATTTATTATTGTTAACGGGTATTTACGTGCACGGAATTCCTGCAGGAACATCTTGGCATAATGGTAAGCTCTAATCGGGATCGGGAAAGATCTGCCGCCGCTCGAGCCCTGGAACCGGTTGCTTTACATTCTTTTGTGTTTCAGGATGTCAAAGTGAAAACGGAAAAGGGACGTAATGGTGAAGGTGATGGAGAGGTGAGTTGTATTATCGCTTGTTCTTGATAATATCGTTTACATCCAGAAATGTTTGATGCGGAATTCGGCATGTATAAATAGAATGTTTGGCCACAGTCTGCGACTGTGGGGAGGCTTCCAGCAGGCGGAACTCAACCACGAGCTACTAAGTCTCGGTTGGTTCACTTGGGGATGTTCCGACGGTCCCACTTTGAAGCGTCTTCAAGCCCCATCCGACTCGGTCAAGGCACACAGTTGGAAGTCTAAAAATAGCGCCCTAATCCAGTTCTAGTGTGGCGAATCAATTATTCCGAGCTGCTTAGACATTATGTAAGCTCGTTGAGGTGGACCCCCTATTGTGGCGCCGTTGTTTACACTTTTCCGCTTGACTGTAGGCGGTTGCATATTTTTGGCAGAACACACTGTTTTTGTTTTGTACGGTGCTGCATCGGTCGCCCTCACTGCTTTTCAACAATAACGCGCCCAGTTTGCTCGTCCAAGTGCGTGGATTTCGTCTACCACCAGTCCACAAGTGATTTTTGCCTGCAAATCAACCCAGCTAACAGCATGGATATCAGTGCGATTTTTCGCAAACGAAAAAAGAGCATCTTTGAGTGGGTAAGCTGGGGCTGGCTTCAAAGCTACAGCCTTCCACTGTTTATTCATTCAGTCCAAACAATGTGGGTTTCACGAGGTTTAAGGCTGGCGTGTATGAGAGAAGACAGCCACTGTTTGTTTAAGTTAAATGTTGCTGTTTTGGCTGTGTGAGGCGAATTATTGCGACGTGTTTTGATTGGGATTTGCGTGGGTATCAAATCTGATTGTTCCGCGAGTTCATCATCAGATTCTATTAGCTCGTGCCGTTGCAATTAGTTGCTTTGTTGGACACTCATCATGGAATTAATTGACGCTTTTCACACACACTGAATGGAAAATTCACTTGTAATGATTGTTTTCAGCCGAAAATCAATTTGCATCAGGGCCCGCCACCTCCGACGCCCCTGAACAAGACCAAATTAACGGCGGGTGTCATCCAGGGGCCCCTTATTAAGAAGGACAAGCGGCATTCCAGCTCCCGGTTCAATGTCAGCAAAAATATGGAACTGCAGATGCTGACAAAGTTAAAGGGTGAGTGCGTGCTCGATTTCCAATCGCCCTGGTGGCTGTTTTTTTACTGTAAAACGCCATAGGCCTTTCGGGGCACCCCTCGTAGTTTATCGACTAGTAAGGGAAAACGTGTGAAGACGCATGCCCTGCGGTCTGAAACGCCGCTCTGTTGCGAATTTCCCGAAAAAGCCGTTTATTGTCTGGAAAATTGCCTGGAACTGGGACAGCAGGGAGAAAGTGATTGGATGTTTCAAGCTGGCAACCGGGCAGATCCATTAATCCATATCCTCACTTGAGTTTTTCGGGATTGTCGTTTTTCATGCACGCATTTTGCCGTGCAGTTTTCTTATCCGGCTTACAATGTGAACCGAGTCGTGCAAAATTCCGTTCCAGCTTGTTCCCTTTAGCCTGTGAGGCAGCTGTTAACTCGGATCCTGTTAAGCTTGCAGGATAAAGCCGAACATCGAGCATTAAAACAAACCTAATTTAAGTCCTGCTATCGATTGAACAATTTACTTAACTGTACCTCTTAACTGTTTTATAAGCTTGAGGCAACTTCATTAAAAAATAATTAATGATACTTGTCGTACATGGAGGTTTTTTCCATGCAGCGACAAGTCTGGTTAATTGTTTAGCATTTCGGGAAATAATGGTTTTGGTGGCTTAAGCGTCCGAATCCCTTTCAGAGCCTCAGCAACACAACAAGTATTTATTGCGGTTTGATTTACTAGAATTGTGCCCGCTATGCGGGCCCATTGCTGAGTGGTAAAATGGTGCATTCATCGATATATCATCAGGTATGTTTGGTTTTTTGGCTCCTTTGTGCTCTGAAAATCTTGTTTTAATCCGCATTTCTGATAGAATCCGGCCTTTTTACCAGTGAATGCAAGATTTGCCCGAATGTGCTTTGGTTTGGATAAGGAAAATGAGCCCCTTTAGGGGAATGAGACTAAGACGATATGCAGCCTGAGATTTGGAATTTTGTTAAAAATCAGCCTCCACTTCGGTTCTTTTTAAATTTTCAGCGTTTGTTCACTTAGTGTCTTCTATCAGTCTTAGAGACTGCAAGTCCGAATTTGCGTTGGCTTGGATAAAGGAAATTTTGGAAATTTAGTCAGCCTTACACGACAAGCAGCTTCAACTTTGATAATTTCTGAAAAATCCGCCTTTGCTTCACCCTGCTGCAAATTTTGCGCGTTTCTTCGTTAAAGTGTTCTTTATCAGTCTTCGAGCTAGAATGAGTCAGAAGTCGCTTTGATTTGGGTCGAGGAAAATTTGGAAAACTTACTGTTATGGGGAGCGTTTTACGACACACAACTTGGGCTTTGATAGTTTCTGAAAAATCAACCTCCAGCTTAAGGGAGTTGATATTGTATTAGACAGTATTTTTTTAAATGTACAGCTTTGCTTTATGATGAATATAATATTGTTTCAAGAGGAGACTGGGCGAAATTTACGTTTGCCTCCACTAATCAGAAATGCTTTATCCGATCGGAGAACAGTTTCCACATGTGCTAAAACCCGACTTTCCTCTCTAACAGCTTCATTATCTGTTTTTCATGCCTTTCCTCACATAACAGTTTCTATTTAATCCGAATCCCGACGCGCAAAAACTCGCAGAGCCCTGGATAAAGGAAATTTTGGAAAATTACCCTCCTTGGATTAGTCAGCCTTACACGACAAGCAGCTTCAACTTTGATAATTTCTGAAAAATCCGCCTTTGCTTCACCCTGCTGCAAATTTTGCGCGTTTCTTCGTTAAAGTGTTCTTTATCAGTCTTCGAGCTAGAATGAGTCAGAAGTCGCTTTGATTTGGGTCGAGGAAAATTTGGAAAACTTACTGTTATGGGGAGCGTTTTACGACACACAACTTGGGCTTTGATAGTTTCTGAAAAATCAGCCTCCAGCTTAATGCGCCTCAAATTTTCACTGTTTGTGCATTTATCAGTCGTAGAGTTCGCTTTGTTTTGAAAACTGAAACTTTTGCAAAATTAGCGACTCTGGAAGCATTCCACGACAAACAGCTAAAACTTTAATAGTTTCTGAGAAAGAATCCTCCCAATCGGCTGCAAAAGTTCAGCGTTTGTTCAGTAAGTCGAAGAGCCTGCTCTAAATATGCAGCATTTGTTCACCAAAATACACTATTTGGTCCAGAAGCCTAAAAGATTTCAAATCCGAGTTCGTTTTGGTTTTGGCGAATGTTGGAAAACGCCCCCCCATTGGGAGCAAGTCGCCTCAAATTTACCCACATTTCCACTCATATGAATGAATGAGCTTTGACCCTTTTAGAGCAAATAATCAACAACATAAGTGTGTTCTTTTTTTGCGCAAGAGCTGGCAACAGTTTCCCAGCGCTCAGCTAACTGGAGGCATCCCAAAGTCGCCCTCATTCCACAGCGGTCTCGATCTATTGGTGGCCTCCGCCAGCGTTGATTCCCTCAAAGCCTACGCCCTCGATCACGCCGAAATGACCGATCAGAGCGCAGACTTTTACGGTTTGTCCTCAATTCTAGTTGTTTTGCCTAAACTCTAGTCGCGTGCATTCCCAAGGCTTGAACGGATCGGAATCGTGCGCTCCCGACCTGATCCGAAACGGCTTTAGAAACACCAGCGCTGAGCGTCCGCCCCCCATCAAACAGTTGCCTCTGTTGAAAGGTATGATGGCTTATGGCGTTTTATCGTAACCATTGACTATTTTCGCTAGACTGTCGCTAATTTGCTGATTTCGGGTTTGCTGTGTAGAAGCGCCAGCTTCGGAGCGCGAGGAACTCTTCGTCCAGAAGCTGAGGCAGTGTTGCGTGCTGTTCGATTTCGCGTCGGATCCCCTCTCCGACTTGAAATGGAAGGAGGTGAAACGCACGGCCCTGACGGAGATGGTGGAGTTTGTTACCGAAACCAAGGGCTTCAACACGGAGAACGTTTATATGGAGGCTATTAACATGGTCAGTAGCAGCAAGCAGAACCCTGCAAACATGTTGGGACGTTGAAAGAGTTACCAAAACATAAAAAACTGATTTTTCAGTTTGCGGTGAACCTGTTCCGGACGCTGCCGCCCTCATCGAACCCCAATGGGGCGGAGTTCGACCCCGAAGAGGATGAGCCCACCTTGGAGGCGGCGTGGCCCCATTTGCAACTGGTTTACGAACTGTTTCTCCGGCTGCTCGAGTGTCCCGACTTCCAAGCGAACCTGGCCAAACGCTTCATCGACCAGAAGTTTGTGCTGCAGCTGCTGGAACTGTTCGACAGCGAAGATCCCCGGGAACGCGATCTGCTGAAGACGACCCTCCACAGGATATACGGGAAATTTTTGGGGTTGCGCGCCTTCATTCGGAAGCAAATCAACAACGTTTTCTATCGGTGAGTATGCGTGGTGTTTTCGTGCACTTTTCAACCACAGCCGTTTTCCTCGAGTCGAACTCTTGAGAACGTATGCATATAGCTACATTGTTTTCCGGGCATTTCGGAATGTGGAAAGTACATTTGGAAGAGGGAAGCAGTCAAGTTGTTCCGTTTTTTTGGGAATTTTGATCATTTAGAAAATTCGGCTTGTTTGAAGCCGACGAAAAGCTAGTTATTGTTTCGGATTAGGTTTCAGACTCTTGAAGGAAAACGGTAAATTTTCAAACATCTTGGGAATTACATTTAGGAATGTTTTCCGGGCTTTGAAGCCGTGGTCCATGGGAATTTCTTCCTGACGTTTCGTCCACAACTGCGCTGGACATTATCAAAGGCC
>NW_026017111.1:714845-722399 GCF_020466585.1 Dendroctonus ponderosae
GACATTATCAAAGGCCGCATCGCGCTCAAAAGCGATGAGGCCTTTGATAATGTCCAGCGCAGTTGTGGACGAAACGTCAGGAAGAAATTCCCATGGACCACGGCTTCAAAGCCCGGAAAACGTTTCAAAATGTGATTTGACCGGCCGTGAGAGTCTTCATAGTTAGTCTGACGTTAAAAATGCGATGAAGATTTAAGGAATTTTTTCGATTAAAATTTTTGTTTCTAGGTTTATCTACGAAACGGAGCACCACAACGGCATAGCGGAGCTACTGGAGATCCTCGGGTCGATAATTAACGGCTTCGCCCTGCCCTTGAAGGAAGAGCACAAAGTGTTTCTGTTGCGCGTCCTGATGCCGCTCCATAAAGCGAAATCGCTGTCCGTCTACCATCCGCAGCTGGCCTATTGTGTAGTACAATTTCTGGAGAAAGATCCGTCGCTCACGCAGCCTGTGATCCGCAGCCTGCTCAAGTACTGGCCGAAAACCCACAGTCCCAAAGAGGTGATGTTCCTGAACGAGTTGGAGGAGATTCTCGACGTTATCGAGCCGGCCGAGTTCCAAAAGGTAAGCGTTTCCCACTGAACGCCAAGCAGATTTAACTAGATTCTGAAAAACTCAGATTATGGTGCCGCTGTTCCGACAACTGGCAAAGTGCGTCAGCTCGCCCCATTTCCAAGTGGCCGAACGTGCTCTGTATTACTGGAATAATGAGTATGTGATGTCGCTGGTAGCGGAAAACGCATCCGAGATTTTGCCCCTGATGTTCCCCAGCTTGTACAAGAACTCGAAAAGCCACTGGAACAAGACAATACACGGGCTAATCTACAACTCTCTCAAGCTGTTCATGGAGATGAACCAGAAGCTGTTCGACGAGTGCACGCAGCAGTACCGACAAGAGCGTCAAAGGTCTAACTGATTCAGATGATTTGCCTTTGAAGGCGCTAAATTGAACTTCCGGCGGATTTTAGAGAGAAGGACCGGCAGAATCAGCGCCAGGAGCTATGGGAGAAAGTACAGACTTTGGCTAAGTCCAGTACGGAGTTCGAGGTGATCCGGAACACGTCTGATGCCAATGTGATCACTACTCCCGAAGGTGAGGACGAAATCACTCTGGATATGGAGCACGAGACGATAGAGGTAGGTGGGGCTTTATTTTCCCCTAAGCTGGCGTAGCCATCGGCTTTTGATCTGCTGCTGGACTCGAACTGCTGTTTCCTTCCGCTAGTTCGTCTACTCTTGGTTTCGGGTGAAGCGTTTTTCAATGATTATCAACTGCGTCTGGTGGTGGTCTTGGCCCTTGTTCAATGCATACAGATCTAATCATGCATATTTTGTGACTTGTGGGGCTTTGTTTGGCACCTCTTCACTTGCGGGTTAAAGCGACTGGTTTTTCACACCTGAAAGAAACTCAGCCGTAAGCTTATTTTGCTCGAAATCCCCATCCTGCCGACCTCACTCACCTACCCCTATCGTGGCTTCGCGCACACTAACGTTGAAAGAGCGAGAAGGTGGTTAACGCGCTGTTTTCAGGCAAAGAAGAGTCGCAACTTGAACAAGCCGCTCGTGCGACGCAAATCCGAACTGCCCCAAGATCACTACACGGTGAAAGCACTCAACGATCATAAAAGAGCCGACGAGTACCTGCCCACTCCGCCTGATGTGAACAAGTGCTAGTCATCCGCGCACTTCGGCATGCAGCTAACGATCGGGTAACGCAGCACGTTAACCGATTGCTAGTTTCTTTTGTGGTGGCAGGTGAACACAGTCTACAATATGACTCTTTTATCGTGAACTTTGTGTAATCGTGCTCAATGGCAGCATGTTGCCAAAGAGGATGTTTTTGCCTTGATGCATATCCGGATGCATGGCCGGATGGCATTGGGGTGGAAGCAAGTCGAACCCCATTATTCTAAAACAAAAGTCTGTTAGATTTAACTGTTTGTGCTGCTCTCGATGGCTGGACGCAATATGTGGTGTTATAATGATTTATATTCACATGATGTGACTTCCAAAGATTCGCCAGCCTCGAGAGCCGCAATTCACACTGGAACCCCCCTGGTGCTCGATTTTCTTGCGCTGGACTTGGTGTATACGTATTTGCTTACTCTGAGATTATCTGCAACGTAATATTTAGCCAACGAGGCTGAAGAAACGGTTAACTGGTATTTTTACACTCATCTATCACTGGAACAGATGAACCTATATTATTAAATTAAACTTAACAAGTAGCGTTACGGTAAATTTACGCTCATACTTTGGGTTTTCCCGTCATTTATTATACTTTTCCTAGTGTAAGGCCACGATGTTGAAGAAAACACGTTAGTGAATCTATTATGTATTAGCCGATTAGTAGGGGATTGCTTTCGATGTGTCAAAGCCAATCTTCATTATAACACGACCTAGATCTAATCATAGCATTGGAATACGTTCAATAATTAGTTTTAAGGGGTGTACAATGAAAGGAATCTGTATAGTACTGTTAAGGGAGTTGATATTGTATTAGACAGTATTTTTTTAAATGTACAGCTTTGCTTTATGACGAATATAATATTGTTTCAAGAGGAGACTGGGCGAACTTTACGTTTGCCTCCACTAATCAGAAATGCTTAATCCGATCGGAGAACAGTTTCCACATGTGCTGAAACCAGACTTTCCTCTCTAAAAGCTTCATTATCTGTTTTTCATGCCTTTCCTCACATAACAGTTTCTATATATCCGATATCCCAACGCGCAAAAACGCGCAGCGCCGATCGTCAACTGATTCTCAGTTTCCGCGATCGTTAGTTTCCACTTTCCCGGCTTAAATCATGTGTTCTTTACATTAACTTCCACCAACAAGAACAAATTTATGGATTGTGTGTTCGCTGAAGGCGAAAAGATGCAACTAATTGCGTCTTTATAGTGCCAAACAGCTAAAGTCTTGTTTTCTTTGCGAGTTATTTTTATTTACAACCACCCTGTTTGAGGGCGACGAAGTTTATAAAATGTATACAATAAAATCCATTAGGCTTACGCTAAATAAAAAAAGAGTTAGGTTGCGATCATTCACCTTCTATATTCTATCTGAAGTAAGCATTCGGGGTCATTTTCCTTTTGGGCCTTTTTGAGAGGCGAAATGTTGCATACAGAAGTGGGAAATCAATTAAAACTCTGATGCATTCAAACGCTTCATTTTTTTTCTATTCGGAGCTCAAATCAACCGAATGAACATGATGACTGGTGCACTAATGAGTTAATTTCTCACTTTTTACGCATTTTTTTAGTGAAATATACCGAGTGAATCGTCTGATCACCTCAGGGGCAACGAAAATCTTGCTCACCGTCAAACGTTAACGTGCATTTTGGTTCTCTATTAGAAGAGGTTTGCAAACATTTAGCTTGTTGCAAAAAAGCAACCTTTACAGGTATGGAACAGTTGATTAAAACACTCAATGGTTCCGGTATGATGAAGGAAAATGACCGAATGTTTTTTTTTTAATTATCCCTCGTCCGCTTTTCAAGTATATGGCTGAGGAATGTTCAGTAGCAATTAAACATAAGCTGTTGAGTATACGTGAATGTTCTTGGCTTGTTAGAGCAGAGGAACCATGCCGTACCCATGGTTGGTGCGGATTATTTAGAAAACCTCCAATCGCGTTTATTTGGTGTTTAGCCGCAGAAATAGTCACGCTTCTTTGGTAAGACGAGCATAATTATATGACGATGATATGGCTGTAGTATCTTCATAGAATATTCGTTAAAATTAATTACATTTTCTTGGCGCCCAGTTTCATTGGGCCTGCGGCCGGACGGCCCACTCTTCTGGCCTCCAGCTCCTTCTGCCGCAACACGCGCTTTTCTTCTCGTTTTCTGCGCGCCTCTTCCACCTTTTGATTGCCTGAAAACGTTCTGAGTTAACAAAAGGTATCAACTGAAATCAGCGTGGCCCGCAGATCTTGTTTTGTCATAAATTCTAAAAACTTTTCGAAGCAGTAAGTTTTTGAGAAAATTGTGTAATTATGCAATTGTTGCTTTTAATTTATGTGAAGGCGACTTCAACTTTTCTAGATAGTGAGAAAACAACTAGGCCTGCATAGACAACCGCCAATGGAAAAAATCCTCCAAAGTTTCACGGATTTCTGAGAAAAATTGAAAGTTTCTTTACTTATGCTGGAGTTCTCATCGATGGGCTCAAACTCCGTGTCGTCCCAGCCGTGCGGCTGCTTGCGGCTTTTTCCATTGTCTTTGGGTGGAATGATCGGAGTGGTGTCCGAAGGACTCCAAGCGTCTGACGGACTGGTTAAGTCCGCGTCGCCACCGTGCTGCTGGATGACGATCGAAATGAG
Organism: Dendroctonus ponderosae; assembly: GCF_020466585.1. Lineage (NCBI taxonomy): Eukaryota > Metazoa > Arthropoda > Insecta > Coleoptera > Curculionidae > Dendroctonus > Dendroctonus ponderosae. The sequence goes on from NW_026017111.1 coordinate 719,172, forward strand.
TAAATTCCAAAGAGTTTCCGGAGAAAGTCTCACCGCCTCCTCCTCCAAACTGCCCCATTCCTCATTATCCCAGCCGTCGATCACTTTGGCGCCTGCTGAGCCCGAGGGCGGACTAGTGGGGTCGCTTTGGGTGCCAGTGATGCCGCCACTTCCGCTACTGCTCGCCATTTGACCGCCAGTCTGCAAACGAACCAACAGCTGGTAGTGCGCGGTTTAAAACATCCAAAACGCGTACTTCCATGTCTCCCCAGTTGTCGTTGTCCCCCCAATGGTCGTAGTCGTAATCGGAAACCGATTCGTTCCCCCGACTTCCCTCCTCGTGCTCCAGGGAGGTCATTGAAGTCACGCTGGAGGTGGTGGTTGATATGCTGCTGCTGGAAGGCTGCTCTGTAAGCGAAAAAATGAGGTGAAAACGGGCAAATCTTTGAGGCTTAGTGCTACCTAAAGAGCCGGGTTTGTTGAGGATTTTGTTCGCAAAAGTGTTCATTGATTTGACCGTGTCCGACTGGCTTCGGTAGAACTTGGCGGTGACTGCAGTCACCGCCCATCCGGCCCAAGTGGCTGCAGCGTTTCCCAAGCTAGGGGTGGCGGTGTTTACATCAGCTTCTGCAAAAGGATCAGTGGAAAAAGCACGGGAGTTGACCCAGCCACTGCCATACCCATGCTCTCCTTCAGGCTGGGGTCTTCGGAGACTTTTTCCAGCTTTCCCAAGAAGCCCTTGATGGTGCGGAACACCGAGTCTCTGACTGACTTCTCCGGGTCCAGAGCCAACGTGCATAAAGCGGGCAGCACTCTTTGAGACACTTCGGTTAGTGGATAGTATTGTTGCGTGGCTGCCATTGCCAAAACCCCTGGAAATTGCCCGTTTTCATTTATGCTAAAATTGCGGTTTTTGTATGCCAATATTATACGTAGATAAGTTCTATATTGTTGAGGCGGATTCACTTTCTTACAAACTTTTTGTTGGGTATTTCGCGTCAGAAATTTAACGTTCATATTCCTTTGCGACCAATAGTTAGTAATATAAATTCACCTGCACATCCCTTAGCCAAATATATTTTAAACATTTTAAATCCCCTAATAAATGACACAACTTCCTATATTAAAAATTCTGAACATTTTTTACAAAAATTATCAGACATAGACATAATTCCAAACCATATTCTAGGAAGGTTTGATGTTGTTAGTCTATTCACTAACGTTCCTGTTGATAAAACTTTAAATATCATCAAACAAAAATTACAAAATGACACCAATCTTAAAGAACGCACACAACTAAGCATTAACACCATTATTGAACTTTTAACAATATGTGTAAAGTCAACTTACTTTCAATAGACTGACAATTTTTTCAACAAAATTTTGGAATGGCTATGGGGTCACCACTATCCCCATTTTTCAGTAATTTATTTATGGAAAATTTTGAATCAACTTTCATTAATAATTACAAATTTAAACCAATAATTTGGTGGCGTTATATTGATGACGTATTCTCCATTTACAGTCATGGCGAACAAAAACTTCAATATAATATATAATATGTTGGAAATACCCAACAAGAAGTTTGTAAAAAAATATTGTACGAGTTTTATTGCACAGAGCGACCCCCATGGGGATGTTTTGTTTAAAAATTAAATAACACATTTGCCCCATTTTCACTTAGATACTCACCAGCAATCCGTGCTGGGGGAAATGGGTCCTTCATCGCGCGAATAAACGCAGAAATCAGCACCTTCTGCCTCATTGCCGGGTGCAAATGGTGGGCGATCTTCCCCAAACAGATGGTGGTGTTGGTGCGGATGCCCCCCTGATCGTCGCTGGACTGCAATCGGGCGAAGTGGCGCATCACCTCCAGGTTCAAGTTGTTGTAGTTTAACTTAGCAGCTAAGTGTATCACAGACTGCAACCCATAGAGGCGATAAAATTAACGAAACCAGCCCGCTTAGGAGGACGGCCACTGACTTTAACAGTCTGTTCCCGAATGGTGGGATTGGTGTCCAGAAATCCATGAGCAATTTGCGGGAATATCTGCTCGTTCACCGTCCCCGGCTGGAGATGGCCGATGAAGTGTTCCAGCTGCTGAAGAAGTCTGGACCGCGTTGCCCTGTCGTTGCTGCCAAAGAGCTTCACCACGCAGGGAACGATCTTTTTCTGGTACTCCGTCTCATCCAGGAGTTTCCCCAGCTAAACAGCCAGCGTTTGTGGCTAAACACACAACTCGAGCTCGAACTCACTACCTTGAACATGGGCGCCAACACTGCAGAGCCCGCATCTCCATACTCGAAAGCCGTGATCAGTTGCGGCAGGATTTTGTGCTTGCAAATGTTGTCGGCAAAATTGTCCAAATGGGGCGTCAAGTTGGAAAAGAATCGGTTCTTTTCGTTCTTGTCCTTGATCTGGATCTCCTCGAGGAACAGCAGCGTGTCGACCAGGTCGTTCTTGAAATAGCCGCCCAGCTTGCGGCATCTAGTGATGATATCTGCGGGGTTTGGTCTGGATTGAGGACTTAAACCCACCAGTTCAGTGAACAGCGTTTGCAACTGCCTGGGAAGCTGAAATTTATCAAACAGTGTGTTCAATAACAGTGTTACGCCGGGCTAATTAGGGCAGAGCCCCTGCTTTGCAAACCTTTTCCGAGCTTCTTAAAGCGCTCTGCTGATGCAGCGGCCCGTGGAACACTTCCCATATCAGGCAGCCTAAGCCCCACATGTCTGCTGAGCTGCTTGGAAGAAATGGGAATACATTTTGCAGATAATACAAATATGAGAGAGTCGTCTAGGGAAGAATCATGCAAAGCCAGTATTTCGGGCAAATTGGATGCAACTAGCCAACGTTGGAGCTTTAAACCGCAAGTTCCAGGTACTTTTGCGTATTTAGGAATGTTTTTCGGGCTTTGAAGCCGTGGTCTATGGGAATTTATTCCTGATTTTTCGTCTACAACTGCGATGGACATTATCAAAGGCGATGAAGCAGTGCTTTCCGACTAAGACTGGTTCAACCACTGGATCCCCTGTCGTATTTATGCGACGACAGGCCTTCATAGGCTGCCATTCAGAATGCGATGAAGATTTAAGACACAATTTGCGCGCTAAAATAGCGTGAAGTTCGGAAACATTTGAAGAAATTCAGAAGCACATTTTGAAATGTTTTCCGGGCTTTGAAGCCGTGGTCCATGGGAATTTCTTCCTGACGTTTCGTCCACAACTGCGCTGGACATTATCAAAGGCC
>NW_026017111.1:722449-727110 GCF_020466585.1 Dendroctonus ponderosae
TTGTTGTCGCTCTGTTCGGGAGGATCGTATACTTCAAGCGAGGTGGTCACTTTGTGGATGACCGACGTTGTCTCCTGAGCACTGGACACATATTCCACGCCTCCCAGCTTCCATTCGCCGGAATTGTTGACGAAAACCGACCAGATGTTCACGTTGTTGTGCCGCAAACTGCCGTCATTGTTCAAGAAGCTCAGGCCCCTCTGTAATCAGCAGCGAGAGCAACAATCAGCCTCCATCAGGGACGAGCTCGAGGCTGCTTACAGTGATTTGAAAGATGCCCCATGCCACATACAGGTCCTTCTGGGGCTCTTCAAGGGGCAGCTTTTCCAGATGGGTGCACAGAGGCTCCACGCGCTCGGTCACCAGGTAGAGCAGCTTCTCCGACTCGAGACTGTCAAGGAAAGTCAGAACACTGGGATGGCGGAGCGTTTTCAACCGTTTCACTGCCCCTTTGGCGACTTCCAGTTGAGCGTCGGAGCCACTCTTCAGGTCGTAGACGAACACTGACACTTCTTCGCCAGACCCCTGGGGGTCGAAACAATGAGCCTCATCAGGTACTTACTCTTCATCAGTTCCAGGGGACTTACCTTTTTCTTTCCCTTGTGCAGTGTCCAGACACTGTGGCTTTCGAACCCTGGCACCAAATCGCCGATTTCGTAGTTGAAATCCTTGCAGGGATCGCGCGAGAAAAACGACCACATTTCTACGGAGGAACTTGCGCTCGATTTAGTTTAATAATTGCCCCATTAAAATTTTATTTACTAAAAACACAACACGTAAACATAACCTCATCGCGTGCCACGACAGCTGACTTTCACACTCTTTTATAGAGCAGCAGCTAATAGAGGAACATAATCCTTGCGACGTTGCCACCCTTTGCCAATGAATAGGCGCGGTCAATTCAAAATATCTAYCTATACCAGTATTGCTTTTTAACTAGGAGGCTGATAACTTGCGTTTACGGAGCCGCCTTACACAATTTATCGGTTGTAGTCAGAGACAAGAYCTCAGATTACCAAACTAACTCTTCTCAACAATATTTCGTCTTTGGTGTACATGAAAGTGTGTARGTGCAGGCGTTTGACATGCATTGAAGTCCTTACCTATACTAATSTTWTAAAAATGAATATATTTAATGAATAATTTTTAAAAATAGTTTCTAACTAATTCAATAAACATCTTGGTCAGCTGTTAGCTTAAAACCGCTTAATCTCAGTCATTCCAGTCTCTTGTTCTGTTTGTAATTACACTTTCAATAACAACATAAACCGGAAACTAAAAAATATGAGTTGAGCCCGTTTCCTTTTCTTTTATTGCCCCTTGCCCTTTAGAGGAAAATAACAACTGCCACCCAGAAAAAAGGCAAAGCCGGAAAACGCTCTCACTTAATCTTAGTCCTCACTATATAACTTCACTTTAGAAAAAAGATTGAAGATTGAAGTCTCCCTATTTGACTATTGCTAAAACTCATAAAAACAGAATCACCTCATGGGCATTTTAAATAGCAGGCTGTATAGCATGGCAAAGAAACGGGGTATGGAGAATTTGAGGTACCAAATTCAAATTTGACATAGCGTGGCAAGGCAACGTCGCAAGGATTCTGTTCTCTTACWAGCCGCTTCTCATTGAAGCAGGCGCGGGACATAACCGCAAATTTTATTGTTTTGATGTTGTCAGTTACTTAATCAGATTACATTTGAGAYCAAGCGCTGAGCGTCTAGTTAGCCTCCTACAGTAGCTGGCGCCTATGAGTTCTCTACTGGGACGTTGTATCCTGCTCAGGCAGCTAAAGCCAGGATCAGTCTGTATAACAGCAAAAAGATTCACTTTCCATGAATACGATAACCGAGGGGGCTACCAGGGGCCTCTGCCCCCATTTAAAGATCGAATGCGAGTCGGACTGGCTGAACTGAAAAAGGAAGTGAAACTTTGGTGCCAGGAGGTTAAGGAAACTTTGGAAGGCAAGTGATCCTATTGGCTCAACTTGTGGTTTTTCAAGACTTGTGCCATTGCAGGCGATGCGATTATGATAGCTGCCACGCCAGGCCAAACGGATGTGGCTTGGAGGTTCAGGCAGCCACAATCTCTGGACAACTGGATAACCACCTGCGATTCGGATCACAACGAGGGCTTCAGCCACTGCAGCCTGGAACTAAATCAGTATGGGAACGGTGTTTTCAGTGGACGAGTCGATTTAAAAGTGCCGAAGAGTGGTAAAATTACGCGCGCTGGGTACTGCAACATCAAGACGAAAAATGCACGGGTAAGCAGCACACAATCAAAGGTTTTGTTAACTTTTGCTTGAAGGTGAGTTTCAAGTTTGTGCCTGGAAACCCTCCACACTCTGCATCATCAAGCAAATTTGTAGCTGCGTGTTTTCTTTGAGGCAGAAATCCTTCAAAAGAGAGAGTTACTTGGACTGGACCTCCTACAACACCTTAATAATGAAAGTAAGAGGCGATGGAAGAACTTACCTATTGAACATTGCCACTAGAGGCGTCTTCGATACGATGTGGAACGACATGTACAATTATCAACTGTACACTAGAGGAGGCCCCTACTGGCAAGTCGCTAAGGTAGGACAACTCTTGCCACAAAGCTGGCTGAAAAATGTAGTCAGAATTGATCGATTGCAGATACCGTTTTCCAAGTTTTTCTTCTCGTCCAAAGGCCGGATTCAGGACGAACAATGTGCATTACCGCTGAACAGGGTGACCTCGTTTGGAATCTCCGTTCAGGATCGACATGGGGGCGATTTTTGCTTGGAAATTGATTATATCGGCGTGGAGTACGATCCGAAGCACGTGGAGGAGTTTGCCTATGAAATGTACTCGCTACCATCCGGCATTGCTAGGGTATAAAACGAAATTGTTTGGTAATCCAATGGTTCATTTCCGGTTCACCCACTGTGTATGTTCAGTCTCTTCTACTGCCCTGGTCCTGCTGAAATCCGTCATTCTTTCCTGCGTTTGTGAACAAAGGATAAACCTGATCGAAGTGTTTCAAAGACCGCATGGAAAGTGCTATGAAAAAATTTACTTGGTAAAGCTGAAGTTTTACAACAAATATAACAATAAACTTCATTCAATTAATGTCTTCTGAAGCAATCCACGTTGCAAGTGCGAATTGAGAAGTTTCACTTCGACTAATGCCAGCAGGTTGAAAAACTTGTTGTCAAACTTGCATAATATTTACGGGCAGCCTCCGCCCTCCGATCAGTGTATTCGGGTTAAGTCTTCGACTGTCTTAATTAGATGTTCGCTAGTTACCTGAAAGCGCGCAAATCGCGGGATTGTTAAACAGCCCAACGGAAGAATTCCTTAAGACACTTACGCCGAGGTTTGTGGCAACTTCCTTCATTTTCTCCGGCGGCAAATCTAAGAAGCTCTCAATCAGATCCCCGTCAATGAAACCTTCGCTGCTGGTTTCAGTCTTTATGTCCGTGTTGAACGCCCGCCAGAACTGATGACTGATTCGACCGACCGACTTGATGGTTGAGGAGAGTTTCGATTGTAAATCGCGCAGCGAGTCGTAGAATTCTTGCGAGATTTGCGTTACTAAACCTGCAAAGGACCAGGTTTGATTAAACAAGACTGATTATGCGATGGGCGTCTTCCACCTATCGCTCCTCCGACTGTTCCAAACAGCACACAGCCTCTAGTGGGAGTGGAGGTCTCTCCAATGTTCTGCATGACTAAAGACCCGTGCTGGAACACGTTGATCATGTCCCCTATATGGTAGTGCCCCACATGGCTCATTTGCGACCGTTCTTCGTCGGTGGCAGCGGCGCTGTCCTTCTGGCACACGAACATGTTAAAGGAGTTTTCGGCTCCGAGGAAGATTTCATCGTCCAGGAATTCGACGGCGGTCATCCAGTTCGGGTTGTAATCCCTTGCTAAAACCCCACTTATCCTCAACCATTCGGTTAGCAATCTTTGAAGGACTTGCCCATTTCCTCAAAACTGCCCTCCATCGTTTTATACGCCAGAAGGGTGATGCTTCGCATCAGATCGCCGACCAGAATGAAGTCTCCTTTGGTCTTCAGGCACAACGACACGATGTTATTGAAATGCGAGCACTCGAGGCGCAATTCCTTTTCCGTCGTCCATTCAAACAGGCGCACCGTACTGTTAATGCTGGCCAGCACTTTGCCGTTGAACTCAGCTAGCGAATAACAAGCGCCTTTGATTTCCTTTTCGGACACCTGCATTAGCTTATTGTCGCTCCAATGGAACACTATGATTCGGCCCTGTTTTGGTTCGGACTCTTCTGGATTAACAGTCGCTGTTCCTAAAGGGGGAAAGTCGAAATTGGTCATCTTTAACCGTTACGGGCAAAGGGGCGTCAATTTTTGCCGCAAATTTACTGATTTTCTACCAGTGAATTATTCCGGGTGTTTTTTAAATGTCCGGGCGATTCCTCAGCTATTTTTAACAAAAAACTTCCATGTATGGTCTTACTTATCGAGCTACCGGGTGTTTAAAGCATCTTTATTTTTATCAAAAGGATAGTCTTTCGAGGCCATTCCTTGAAACGAGTGGGTTTTTAGATCGTCGTACAATAGATTTTCTTCTTGACGTTTCGCAAGCACGAGTGGCTTGCATCTTCAGAAGTGGTTTGCTTGAACGCTTACACTGTTCTCATCAGAACCCGATCAGTTC
>NW_026017111.1:727160-736645 GCF_020466585.1 Dendroctonus ponderosae
AGAACTGATCGGGTTCTGATGAGAACAGTGTAAGCGTTCAAGCAAACCACTTCTGAAGATGCAAGCCACTCGTGCTTGCGAAACGTCAGGAAGAAAATCGATTGTGCGACGGCCTAAAAACCCGAAAAACCTATTTGAAAACCAGTCTGCAACTTGTGCTGCCTAAGACAGACAAGTCTTCTACGCGCCCCTTAAATGTCGGAGCAAGACCAAAACATCGATATTCTTTCACAAACTGGTTAGAGCCAACTCGAACTCACCCACAATAAAATAAGTAGCTGGATCGTGGCTAAGCTGGCAGGAGATCAGCGACATGGCGTATTCCTGCGGCATAAACTGATGCGCCGCTAATACTTCGAAGGTGTTTTGGTCGATGATGAGCAAGTTGTGGATTTCCACCTCTTGTCCATACTCAGCGGCCGCTCCTGAAAGTTGAATTTATTGAAAACTCCCATTGCCTTGACGGGTTTGAGCGGCTCCTACCCGCAACAACCGAACTCGATCCTCCGGATTTGTTCACAGCAGATCCAGACGCGTTGCTAGACACAGTTACAGCTTGCGTCATCGTGGAGGCGCTCTGTCTGACCGGGCTCAGGCCTGTGGAATCTTGGATGTCTATCCGGCAGGTGATCACACCAAAAACCTAGCAGAAGATGCAATTTAATAAACTAGGCGCCCTTGCAACCAAGCTTAACTTAAACATACCTGGGTGCTTTCCTGATAGGCAATTCTGCGGGGCGATTCCTGCAGCGGAATCGTTCGGATATGCAGTTTTTGGATTTCATCAATAGTTCCTATAGTTACTGAGGTGGCCGTGGCCAGAGCTAGACTGCAAAAACAAGTATAAAAAGCTCGTTTTTTTTGTAAAAAAAAAACAAAAAAATAGCATACCTGTCGGGATATGCTTCGGAATTCAACGAGCACATTTGATTCACTTCCTTTAAGTTGACGTTGGAGAACACCAGCTTGTGATTGGAGGAGTAGATAACGGTGGGCCTATCGGAGCACGCGAACACATTGGTCGAGTTCAGCGATCTGAACGTCCGCAGAACAGTGGGTTGCGTGCCTAAAGTCACTTTCTTCTTATCGCGCAAAACGCCTGATTCCCTATGCAGCAAAAAGTAGTACATGGAGCCGTCGCCCAGCGCACATAGAAGATAGTCGTGTCCCTCGAACGTGGCCATGAGAATAGAGCGAGGCATTATATCTGGAATGTTGGCAAAAATCGCATGATTATCGCGCATACGTCGGCTCTATGGGCAGCTTACCGCCTCCAAGCAGCTCTTTGTAGGCTTCTTGCAGAGTGGGCAGGTGCAGGATGCGCGCAGAGTTGTCGGTCCACAGACCGACGGCAACAATGTCGGCTACGGAAGAATCTGCCAATGGGCTGATGTCCAGACAGGACACTTCCACATCGAGCGTCGTTTCCCTGCAACGATGCCATTGCAAATCGATTTTCCCCAGGTTCCATCTATTACCCTTTCAAAATTAATTCGTTCGAGTGAATCTCCAAGTAGTAGACCTGATTTCCAGTGGACACAACCAGTTGGGACTCGTTGCAGGCCACGATGATGATGTTTTTCTCGGTCGGCGGCCTCCATTCGGATACGAGGGTTTTGCCCCTAATCGTCACCAATCGGGCCGATATAGGAGTGACCTGAAATGACCAAAAAACTGTAATTCAACTGCAAAAAAACCACAGACGCACAAAGAATTACAGAAAAGTAAAACAAGATCCTAAAGGCTGTTGCCCACAACTCAAGTTGAAGCAGAGAAATTTAGGGGTAAAAAATCTATTGAAACTCTGAAGACTTTCACGGCCGGTTAAATCACGTTTAGGAATGTTTTTCGGGGTTTGAAGCCGTGGTCTATGGGAATTTCTTCCTGACGTTTCGGCCCCAACTGCGCTGGACATTATCAAAGGCGATGAGGCTGTGGGCGAAGTGATCTCCCGTGCTTTCCGACTAAGACTGGTTCAACCACTGGATCCCCTGTCGTGTTGATGTTTCCAAAATGTTACAAAATTTTATCTGAGAATTCCGATTCTGTTTCTTAATCGCATTTTAAGGCCCAAAATTTTGACTTTTTTGACTGAGTTCAAAGTCGTTTTTTGAGACTCTCGAGGCCGGTTGCACAAAACTAGTTCCATCCCAGTTCAAGTTGCGCTCGAGACCAGTTCAAATGTACATTTCAGATTGCAAACTTCAACTATATTTAAGCAAAGTTAAAATTCGCGTTTGAAACTTTGGCTGGATTTCTGGAACTTTTGAATTTAACGTTTCGTTCAAAGTCGAAACTTTAGTGTCGCAAACATCCAATGAGCTTCAAATTGAAAAATTATTCACCATAGTTGGCCAGCTACGGTGAATTTCGTGAATCTCCAGGAGTATTTTGTCAAACATCTACGATAATCAGACTGTGAATGCTTTCAGGGCCGGTTAAATCACATTTAGAAATGTTTTCGGGCTTTGAAGCCGTGGTCCATGGGAATTTCTTCCTGACGTTTCGTCCACAACTGCGCTGTCGCCGCATAAATACAGGGGATTCAGTGGTTGAACCAGTCTTAGTCGGAAAGCACGGGAGATCCCTTCTCCCACTGCCTCATCGCTTTTGATAATGTCCAGCGCAGTTGTGAACGAAACGCCAGGAAGAAATTCCCATAGGCCACGGCTTCAAAGCCCGGAAAACATTCCTAAATGAAATCTATTGAAACTGTTGTACTTTGGGGCTGAGTTCCATCAAATCATTGATGCTCGCTTGTTGCCAAACCATCCGCTTGACCGGCACTCACCTGAACTAATTGGTTGTGGATGGCATTGCCGCAGTAGAAAGTCTGCTGATCCGATGTGAACCCCGCAATGTCCGTTTCCTCGACTTCCTCGCCGTTCAGCGACAAGATCCTGGTCTGCCCGACAAACGCCAGCACCAAGGTGTCATCTAGCTTCTCCCCTGGAAGCCATCCAACATAAAACATCGATCTTGCCGTTGTGGAGCCCACCTACCATTGGCTTGCAATGCCCACATGCCTTTGATTCCCATCAAATCAATGGAGGCGTGCTCCTGAATTCCGATGCCATTCCGGATGATCCTCAGCGAGCCCTCCTTGAAGGCTCCTGAGCATGTGACCAACTGGCCTTGACTTTGTCGCTCCAAATCCACTACGCACATATCCAGAATGGGCGCGAGGTTGGTGAATGTTTCCATGACCGTTACGTAGGAACTGTTCTCGTCCACTTTGGTGTTCAATTTGACCAGCTGTGAATCCCCCAGGCGCGATCCGATGAAAATGACGCCATTGTCCAAGTAGGTGATGCACTCGGGGATGGCAATTTCGCCTGGAAAGTGCCCTAAGTGAGATCGGCGCCGGCCTGAGACCTAACGGGACAAACCTAGTAGGCCCACTTTGAGATCCTTGACCAGTTCCTGGCCACCTTCCGGAGTCTCGGTCTCTAGGAAGAGCATGAAAAGATGGCCCGCCATGTCTCCAAGGAGATAGCGGTAGCCTCCTGGGTCCACTCTGGCGTAGCACGTGATGGTGCTTTGCTGAAGAGAAGGAAGATTGGAAGAATGCCACTTGAAGTCCAGCTAAAATTACCTTGATAACAGCCGGGGCGACCACGACGCAGGTGACCCCATCGTGATACAAAATGCTCTCCTGGCCAATAACGATGGCGCCCCCAAGCGGAGACGGTACAGGAATGACCATGGAAGCCTCCGTTTCCACGTTGTCCTGCCTCCAGAACATCTTGACAAACTCCTTGTCGCGCAGCGAGATTTCGTGGGTTTTCACGTGCTTGCCGTTAACGTCCTGATGGATCAGTATGAGGGTGGGATTTGCGCATCCATGGAGAAACTCCAGGTCGGACACATGCAGCTCATCCATCCTGAAATCCCCACGCCAGCATTAAAACCGACTGATCGAGCGCAGGTTCGTCAAACATCCACCTTAAATTCGTCGCCTTCAGTTCCAGATTGTCCTTGTCCAATGGGATGACCTTAAACAGCCCATCATACAGCCTCAAACCGATCACTCGAGCCTTTGGATCGATCACCGCCAAAATGCCAGTTTCCGAAGGCTTTCCGATTCGGTCTGAAACGTCGCCGTGCGCTTTCGTGAGGATTTCGAACCCGTCCCCTGAACTGACACACTCCAAGATCATTGCATTGTATCGGTAGGTGACGATAAACAGGAAATCTTTATTTTCTTGCTGAAATTGCATTGGTTATTTGATGTCCAGTTAGTCCGGAAAATCTGAGAAAATTACCTGCGGTCTGAACAGTTTCATAACAGCCACCTTGCCATAAAGGCCCACTTCTTTTATGGGGCGCAGCCCCTCTGGTGTCACAAGGTAGATGTCGAGGCGGTTGCTTTTTGCCACTATTAAGTTTAGGTCTGTTGGTGAGGTGAAATTACCTGGAAACAACGTCGTGCTGATTTAAATCCCTTGATAAAACAAACAACATAATATACTAAATACAAGATTTTACCCCCAGGAGTGAGACACAGTCTTCCTATGGACGTGCGATATTGCTATACAGGTACTTTTTTGAAGAGCACACGTTAAGAACTAACCAAAAACGGTTTAACGCTGGCATGCTTATCGAAAACTTCCGTAATCCTAACTAATTATAGCAATTGCAATGAAAACTTCCCCTGATATTGGAGGGCCAACATTTTGGAATTTGGAACCGATTCTACTGTCCTTCTTTAAAACATTTGTAGCTCTCGCCCCTTCACCTAAAAGACCGTCAAATGAGTACAAAACTCCTAACTCTGTCAAAAAAGTTCCCTCGTCTCCAATCACGCTATTCCCTATCAATTCCTTCGCATGTACCCCATTTTGAGGGTTTTCCCTAAACAAATTCGTCCAAGTAACCCAAACACAAAAGCCCTGCTTGGGAGCGTGCTGAATCTTTCGAAGCGCACAGCGCAGAAACCGCAGTTTCCCTCACACGTTGAAGGCTTTTAAATGAACCCTTCTGCTGGTGCGGTGAAAACTGCCCCCAAAACCCCTCCGGGTACTCACCAGTGACACAGGCCGTAACAGCGGTCGGCTGATGAGCCGTAACTACGTAATGGTACGACATTTTGGACCCCAAAACCTTCTAAATCCCTAGCTAGTGTCTTCGAGACATGAACAACCTAAAAATTTGCACTGAGGGGGCTTCGAATTCGACTAAATTAGCACTAATACTTTGAGACAACATTAACACACTAATGCCAATAGCATATAACCTTTTCCTCTTCTTGTCGTGCACAATGCGCTTCAGCGTACCAAAATGGCGCTCTTAGATGTGATGCTAGTCATTTTATAAATAATAATCCGCCGCTTACAGTAATTAAGCGTATGCTAATTAAGGCCGCAATGATAATTAGTAATTTTTCCCCATTAGGTTTGATGCAAACTTAATTTATTGTAGCTGTTAGCGGGGACGTAAGGCGTAAAAAGCAGTGGTCGAACAAATGCAGTGGTGCCGGTTTTGCTAATTGCCCCTACTGGTTCGATTGTTTCATGTGAAGGGACGAAGAGCGATGGCAGACGTCAATTTTTTTGGTTTTAGTTCGAAATTTACAAAAATAGAAGCTTTAGCTAAACAATGAGCGGTCAAAAAATCGGCAGATTCCTTAACAACTACTTCGTGCTTCTAGTAGGCGTCCCTTTGATAGTTGGCATTCATTGGGGCTGGTGGAAAATACAGCAAAATCCCGAGTTAGTGGACGCCCAAGACCGCAAGAAATTGCCTTTGTTCACGGTGAGCCCTTGAAGAAAACTGCGCCCCTTTCCTTATATTTGCCGTCTGCATCTACCAGCTACCAACAGTTGCTTACTAGGCCCTACGGGGTCCCCCTTCAAACTCGCCCAACGTTGTTTGAACCCCCACGTTGGTTTCAACCCCATTTGCTGCGCTTATCCCATTGGATATTTGTCAATAGCATCCCCTTTCGCTTCCAGGTATTCCAAGACTTGCAGGCAAAGTGGGCTGGGGTTCCCAGGCCTACTGATAAGACCCCTGGCAATGGGCCTTAGCTGGAGGTTGTTCCTATGTACATACAGTTAGGGAGCGTCACTTTACTAGAAGGGGCTGCAGAGTTAACGAATAAAATGTAGTTTTTGTTAATTTTGTTTATTGAGAACCATTTGAAAACCACATCAAACTGCAATTGAAACCAGAGTGTTTCAAATCAGTGAAACACTGAGGACTTTCCTACTGGTTGGGTCAATCAAACTAGGCCTGAGTAACACTGGGTTGAGTGGCGCTATTGAGTTGTTGTTGCGCCAACTCCTAAAAGGTCACTGAGTTACCCAGGCCTAGACCAAACTAGCCTAGATCAAACAACTAATAGACACGGTTGGTGTTTGTAAAAGTGGTTGTGCTTAAGTAAAAAGTGCCTGTAGTTGGATTACAAAAATATACAACCACTCACGTTGAATGGATTATTTACAATCGTCTGTCGAAAATCGCGGTCAACTACTTGAAGAAGTTGAATTTTTGTCAAATCGTCGGCAGATGGTCCAGCTTGGACTTGCCGTTGGACTGTTGAGCGCCCGGACTGATCGATTTGCTGTTGAGAGGCAGCTGAGGCAGCGACATTGAGCCTCCTCCATTGCTGGAATTCTGCCCCAAAAAAACCCGTTACATTGTCGGTAAAAATGAATCATTTATATGGTACCCGCGATCGATTTCTGGGCAGTTTGTCCTCCTTTGAAGCGTCGCTCTCCTCATCGACTTTAAAGCTGAAGTTCTCAAAGTAGGAGTGATTCATTAGCTCGGTGCATGTCCACCGTTTCGCCGGGTCTTTGTCCAGGCATTTCTGCAAACCAAGCAATCAGTTGGGAGTTTTTTCCCGTCGCCCAAACAGGGGCGGATTGAATTCATTTTTTCGGTTTTTTTTTTAGTTGCAAAATCCACTTGAACATCGTTGGATAGAGAATTGGATCCGCCCTTGTCCCCAAACTTGCTACCTTTAGAAAGTCGATGATGGTCGAGCTGCACATGGGCAGCTTCGCTTCCAAAGGCATCAGCTGCTGCGGCTGCGGCAAAATGACGCCTTGGAAAAAGTCGTTGCTTTTAAACGCCTGCATGTGTCTAGGCAGGAGGTCCCCAACAGAACATCTGATCAGGTAGAGCTGATCTACATCGGACTTTCCCGGCCAAATCGCTTCGCCTTTGATCAATTCGGCCATCACGCAACCTGCAAACAGTCTCCATAACGCATTTTCCCCTTGGTAAGCTTTGGTCCCACCTATTGCCCATATGTCTACAGGGGTGCCATATTGGGTGTCCCCCACCAGGAGCTCAGGAGAACGGTACCATCTAGTGGCCACATAATCTGTGTAGTTCTCACCAGGATCTGCAGCAAATACGAATAGAATCGTTTTGGATGGATGCAGGAAGGATGTGGCATGTGTTTGTGAGCTCTTGTTGAACAGAAAACGTAGAATTTGGCACTCACTCAACATCCTGGCGAACCCAAAGTCGCACAGCTTCACAACGCCTGCAGCAGTTAGCAGGATGTTCTCCGGCTTGATGTCCCTGTGGATGCAGCCGTGCTGATGGCAATACGAAACTCCCTGGATGGTTTGCCAGATGATCTGCTTGGTGAGCAGCTCCGGTACCCCCCTGGGGTGCTTCTCCAGCTCGTTCAAGACGGTGCGCTCGCAGTACTCCAGGACGAGATGCAGGCGCCGTTTGCGCCGGAAAACCTCCAGCAGGTTCACCAAGTTGGGATGTTTCAGGTTCTGAAAGTCCAGTTTAATGCGCTACGATGATGGGGGTTTATTCCCAGCGGAACGGTACCTTCAGCAGGCGAATTTCCCGAAGAGCGATTTTGCGGATCAGGGGGTCTTCTTCGCTTTCGGTGAACTTTTTGATCGCCACTATTTCGCCAGTATCTCGGTTCTTGCATTTGTAAACCACCCCGTAGCTGCCTTCTCCGATTTTGCTGATTTTCTCGTATCGTTCCATTACTTTGGATGAGGGTTTCGATCTGGAAAGTGACGGGTTTGTTAGATTTCAATAGGGCGAGATACTTTGGGCCTGGCAACAGTTGCCAGCAACTCGGACAGATCAAATATTTAGAGTTTTTAGAAAGTTAATTAATCCAAGAACGGACATTTTGAACGATTTTTGTTTGGTGGCAGTCGGGCATTTCCATGAAAGAAAGAGTAACTTGGCTAAAACTGGAAAACTCTAAAATTTGAAGGCATTTAAAAATAGTAGTTTTCGCCCTCGTATCGAACAATATTTTTTATTCGAATAAAGGACACAACACGAATGAACAGAAAGCGAAATTTGAATATCAGACACTTAGCCTCAAGATTATGCCAAAATTTCATGTTTTCCGTCCCGTTTTTGCTCATTTCTCGGAGGCAAAATGAGCAAGAAAGATAATTTGTACGTCATTCTAGAGAGAAATAAATGGGCTTTTTAGAAAGTGAACCATGGATGGGGAATTGTGGGCAGTTTTGCAAAATCCACTTGATCATGACGCTGCTTTTCCCGAAGTTTGCAAATGCACTTTTCAACCCGATTTCTCTCCACCAATGGACGTATGACCTTTGCCCCCGCAGTTCCAGCCTTGAACTTCCAAGCGAGAATTACCCAATACAGGAATTTTAAATGTTGCTATTGGTCGTTACAACTAGAAACTCTAATCTACCTGAATGAAACAATCGATATAAACTGTCTGGCTCAATTGTTCGGTAATTACCACGTTGGCTGGTTTAAGTGGAGCTTCAGAAGGTATTAACTAGGGGATCGGGTTCTGTTTTTTATGCAGTTTAACAGTAAATGAATGGGTTCGATGTGATTTCTTAAAGGTAGACATGAATGCGAAAAAACGTGTTTCCTGCCTTGTTGCTATGACCCAGTTTGTGTGATTAAAAGCCCGATTTTCCTAAAGAAATGATGGCGATTTTCCGAGTTGCCAGCATGGCAACATTCTGCAGTATTCTATGTAAAGAAGCTTGATTCTATGGGTCCACATACCTTTTGGATAACAACTGCACTTGGTTACCGAACAGCCACAGTTTACCTTCAGTCAACCATCTGTCCATTAGATTCCATTCACTCAACTAATGGAAGCTAACTGTGGATCCACTGTTGTGTTGTGACTTGTAGCCATGGAGACTCCATTACTCAATATTGATGATTGTGGGTGTTTCGCATAGAAACGTTCATAAGTTTCTGGAAAATCACTTAAGAGTTTTTGGTTGTTTCGGCTCCATCTAGCTGTGAAAGGTTTTCTGGAGGTTTAATTTTTTTAAGGACTTTAGGAGAATGACTCTGATATTTTATTGGTGGAGCAGCTGGCGGCTCGTGGCCTTTTCCAATTTTCAATCCGCTCTAATCGGCATTCTTGACCGGCTTGCGGTGACATTGAGCTTCGCATATTTTGAATATTTCCAACAGTAATAACGGCTGATTTTCCATTGTTTCCCAGCAACATGTCACGCGATCTGTGTTCAGGATAATTGTTTTTT
>NW_026017111.1:737644-740705 GCF_020466585.1 Dendroctonus ponderosae
AGAGACAATAAATGACTGAAACCCAGGAATGAATTTGATTTGGAATTGAAACACCGTCAGAAAAGTATATGCAATGAGTTTATAATAAAAATTTAATTTTTTTCACGCCTACTTYTATTAATSATTTAATTAATAAAAGTAGGCGCGAAAAAAATGTTTCAAAAATCGGTGGCTTTCGGCTTTGYTTTCGGTCTCTTTCTTTGCTATGTTTGGTCTTCAAGCTYATGTTGCCATGTTGTTATATTTATAGCATGCAATGCCAAAATAATGATYTTGTTTCCTTATCTAATCCATTGAGGAAAAACCACACATGGTGTTGACTAATTGGGGATTAATAATTAACGGCAACRCTGCTTGCTGCAATCATACCACAGRCAATCATACATTGTCTCCACCATAGAGTAAGTAAAATAATTATAATAAATTATTYYACTTTSTCYAYKGTCTCCACCACTYGTCTTTATCTATGGTCTCCAYTTGTCTTTATCTATGWTTGTCTCTRRTCGTATAAAAACATTGACAARATAAAAACAAACGGGTTTTTCACATTGAGYGCCTGGAACTRTTAAAAWTTCGCAAAAATTAAGCGCCCCAATATATAAATCAGTTGAAATATCTGTCAGTGTGCAAATAGCAGTCGTGTTGGCGTGCCAAAGTGAAAATTAGTGTTTGAGGTTATGTAAGTTGAGACTTTCCTGTAGATCCAGCAAATTGAACGTTTGTTCCTGCAGCCGGCCGTTTGTGCTCTTGTCATGGCGGAGCCCACCAAGGTGATAACCGAAATCTTCGGCCCCTTTCAAGACTCCATTAATGCCGAGCAAGACATTCGAGAGGTTAGAATCGACTAATTTAGTTGTAGCTGTTTGATTGTTTGGCTGATTTTTTAGTTGATTCGCTCCATTATGAAGGACGTTGAAAAGTCCCTTAGGGAGACGGTGATTGCGATGCAGGTGATCCATAGCGAAGTCAACTGCGAATATAGTAAGTGCGAGCGTTAGGACTGTTGGGCAGCGAAAGACTGTTTGTTTTGCAGTTCATCATTCGCTCCTGAAGGCTCGCTCCTTGTTTGAGGAGGTGCAGAAGGGCTTCGATGAGCTCGACAAAACTGTGCCGCCAGGCCAATACTACAGATACAACGATCATTGGCGCTTCTCTACCCAAAGGCTGTGCTTCCTCGCAGCCCTAATTGTGTTCTTGGAAAAGGGCTTCCTCATCGATCAAGTGACTGCGGCGCAAATGCTGGGATGTTAGTGAAGATACTTAAACTGCCGATGCGGGATAATTGAATTTGATTAATTGCAGTACACGACAAGGAGAACATTCACTTGGACTTGGAGGATTATTTGCATGGGCTTCTCAACTTGGCGTCTGAATTG
The DNA here is from genome assembly GCF_020466585.1 of Dendroctonus ponderosae. NCBI lineage: Eukaryota > Metazoa > Arthropoda > Insecta > Coleoptera > Curculionidae > Dendroctonus > Dendroctonus ponderosae. The sequence goes on from NW_026017111.1 coordinate 739,021, forward strand.
GTGAGCTTTGTGTTTAGCTACTCTAGGGGTGCTCTATGTATATATATATCTATGCTCAGGCCCGTTTTGCCGTAAATTCCGTCACCTTGGGGGATTACAGCAGGCCTTTGCAAATCTCCAAGTTCGTCGCCGAGCTGAACGCAGGCTTTCGACTTCTCAATCTCAAAAACGACTCGCTCAGGAAGCGCTTCGACGCTCTCAAATACGATGTTAAGAAAATTGAGGAGGTCGTCTATGATATATCTATTAGAGGCCTGACGCCCAAAGCCTCCGCTGAGGACGCTGCCGATTAACAATAGTGAATAGCACCTATAATAGTTTTTTGTTTTCTATAAGACCTTTAAGATCTAAGTTTGTGCGTTCGATCGCTGGCGCAACTGCCTACACACTCTGCACCTGAATTTCGCCTGCGGCGGGCCGTCAATATGGACCTGATCCTCATCGCGATTATAGTGCTCCAAGCAGGGTAGATGAGTTTGCAATTCCTCGTCATTTTTCAGCTCTTCAGGCAGATAATTCCATATTTGGTACAGTCTGACGCCCGATAGTCTCAGCAGGTCGCCCTTAAAATTAAACGAATACATTGAATGAATTTCTGTTTTGAATATCATCTGATAATGCAATTGACTCAGTCGCTATCTTATTGAGTGCGAACAAGGTGGGGCGAATGCGATAATGTAAAATCCTTTGCTGTTTGTAACTTATTAAATTACTTCTTACCTTTGTTAAGCTTTCATCGCTCCCCCACTGCGGCCTCCCAATTGCTAGGGCCACTATTTCTGCAGGTTCCATTTTGCTGTTTTACTTTTTTTACTGATTTTTTTGCGTTAAAAACGCTGCTTGCCGTCTGCCTGATTAGGCGCCAGTTGCTCAACTGAACTTAGTTTAATCGTTTAGGTAATGTAATGAGACTTTTGTTTGTGAGAGTATTTTTCCACTGATTAGCTGGTTATCTTGCAAATTTATTACGAGAATGCAGCTCGGAAAGTGTGCACGATACGTTTTATTTGTGTGGGAACAATCACAAATAGGTAGGAATATTGTTTAAAATTTAAGCATCTGCTCCAGGTTGTTTTTCCTGTTGCCGTGCGGATCCACCGGGAAGATGATCATGTCGTCGACGAAAGTGGGAACGAGGCGCTGTTCTTCAACGATCGGTCGAAGATTTGGGTTCCACTTGACGATGTCTGCGAAGCTGTCCGAGGAAACGACGATGCCTCCATTGGCCGCTGCTGATTGGATTATATACCTGATGGATGGATGGATATAAGCAAAGGTTGGTTCAGTAGGCGCGCCAAACCCTTACCAGTCGTCGTAGGGACTTCGCCGCTGGTTTTGGATATACAAAGTGGGCGTGATGATGACCAGCTTCTTGGTCACCAGTTGGTGCAATAGCTTCTGATCGGTAGTTTTGCCCTTTCTGAGCCGAAAGTGGGGCACGAAAGCCTTCACTTCGTGACCCCGCTTTCGGAAATAGTCGATGCAGATCTGCAAGCCTTGGACGGAGAAGCGCTCATTCTGGCCGTGACTGGTGGAAGCGCGCGTTAAATTACTGCTAAGTGCCGGTACACACGAGCGTTTTTTTAACGGCGCGGTGACGCGACGTTAAAAACCGCGCGTCCCACAAATACACTGGCTACAATGGAGCAGTTCACACGAACATCGACGGGCGCGTCCAGTTAACC
>NW_026017111.1:741704-743262 GCF_020466585.1 Dendroctonus ponderosae
ACAGGCTTGAGGCTGTGCTGTTGCTCACCTGAAGGCCACGTTGCTGCCGTCGATGTAGATCGGCCTTAAGCCGGATCTCGGTTTTACGGACGCGCAGTAGAAGTTCTTACCGAACTTCGCCAAGCAGGCGAGCCGCTTTTGGTACTCGCTTTTCTCGGGCTCTTCTGCCGGCTTTGACGCACTTAGAATGTGCTCCGCCCTTTTGCTGGTTCGCTGCCTTCAAGATGCTTTTGCTGTAATTTAAACCTCACTAGCCAGGAAATGGTCACCTTTTGGACCGCCGATTCCTCTTTTTCAGCGGCTTTTCCGCTGTACTTTCGCTCGGTTTCTTGCGCTTGTTGCTGGTCCTCTGCATGGAGCTCCCTCTGGAGTGCGCTCGCTTGCTGCGAGAGGGGCGCGCCGGCCACAAACTGGCCATCGACTTGTTCCCGGAACATCTCACTTCTTTTGAGTGCCTCCTTTGGAGTTCTAGAATAAATTTCTGTTCCATTCCAGAATGGGATTAAATCACTTGTTTGAGTTTACCTGATTTGGGACAGGATGGAGCTGCGATGGTTTTTGCGGGTTTTTCCGGTGGTCCAGAGTTCATTTCTCCGCACCGCGCAGCGGCCACTGTATAATTTAGTTGGGGTTTAGTCGAAAATTGAAAAACTCTCTGACTGCCCTTCAAGCTGACATTATTGTTGAATGGCTGACCGACTGGTGCAAGTTGGGTGCCGATTGTTGTTCGATTCTGTGCTGATTTAAGGGCTTAAAGTTAACCCCAGCTAGGCCATGTCTGGTTTGCAGCGGACAGACAAAGCCTAGGAGAGGCTAGCTTAACGTCCCCGATTGCTCCTTGGGAATATTTGCGTTGTTCCCTCCTCCTCCTCCTCTAAGACTCCCTATTTACCTGTTGAGGTGGGATAACGATAGTTCCGCTACTCGTCCAATCCAATCCAAATTTGCGGTTAGTGGTAGAACGTGGTGCGCGCTGACTCGCCCGTTGACTGATTGTTTTATTAGTAACAATATCGCGCGGAGAGTCCATTTCTAGATTTTGGGGGGAGGCGTCGAATGGGACCGTTAAACTGGATTTCCTCATTTGGGAGACGGAATTCGGATGTTGGCAGCGCGAAGAATTCCGGCTGTGGAGCGGCAATTGGGGCGATTCCTTGCGAACTCGGAGAGTCCATCAGTTGGCCCAAACCGGTGCCTCTTTGAGCAGAAGCCCCAGAATAGTCTGATTGGAATAGAGATTGAGTTTTTGAGCGATTGAGAAATTTTTGTTGCTTCTTTAATGCAGTCTGTGTCCGTCATACATGATCAAAAACCTGCCCTTTGCCTTTCACATTCCATTCGCTCGCTTTAAAGCTGTAAAAATCCGCAGTCGTTTTTCAAATATCGGCCTAAATTGGTGTAAATTTTGGCCAAGATGCGAAAAATCGGCACCGTCTTCACCGTCTTGGAATTCCTGGTGAAGGGGAAGGTCATCGCATAGACCTTGCGAGGCGCCGGCTACTCCAGTGGCGCTCACTCCAATTCGTTTTGGCATCGTTGGATAGAGAATTGAAAAGTC
>NW_026017111.1:744261-749798 GCF_020466585.1 Dendroctonus ponderosae
TTTGTACATCATTCTAGAGAGAAATAAATGGCCTTTTTAGAAAGTGAACCCTGGATGGGGAAATGTTGGCAGTTTTCTCAAAAAATGCTTGAATTCGAGAAGTTTTATATTTGCGCGGTTTTTGTTGAGTTGCAAAATCCACTTGAACATGACGCTGCTTTTTTCGAAGTTTCTCCAGAACCATTCGAGCCACAGAATTCGTTTTGGCATCGTTGGATAGAGAATTGAACCCCCATGGCCCCCTCCCCCTTGGATCCGCCCTTGAATGAGTGTCACTCTTTGTCAAGGCCATTTATTTACGGGGTGCGCTCCAAATGTGCTGTGAATTTGTATATTGTGACGGAAAACTGTTGAGTGTTGCGCCACTGGTAAGTACTCTGCATTCTCAGATGGCATAAAAAAATCAACCATGCCGTGTGGTAATAACCGGACGCGGATCGCGACCGTGACGTAACGCGACCGTTTTGCATTTCTTTTTGCTGCAAGCAAAACCTGTCTTTTGCACGGATAATTGCTATTTTTAGACGTTTCTGCGTCGCTAATTGATGGACTTGCCATGGAAACGATACTATTTATAGTAGCGCGCGGACTGAGGATGAAGGGAACGAGAAAAAAGCTGAAACGCCGCGGCTAGGTTGGAACCAGTTGATTTAGTCAGTAAAAGTTGGCTGGGTTTCTAGGCGGAAAACGGTGCGGTTGTGCAATAAGAGTGCGGCCCCAAAACTGGACACGAACGAAGCAGAAGCGGATCCGAAAGGTGTGACGAAACTCGATCGGCATTTATGGCGCCAGAATGCAAAGATCCGCGTCGCATTCGTATGTGGTTCCTCATAGTTTGGCTGCTTCCGCGCTTTTAACTAACCCAAACACCCAAAATTTGCTTCTTTCCTTACTTGCTGGCTTCTGAAGATTTATTACTCAACTGGGGTTTGATGGTGTGAAACTTCGAAGGACGCTTCTYAATGSACKYTTCTMAATSCACGAGAATTTTAGTCTAAATTTGCCGATATTTTCATAGGCATCTTCCACTGTTGCATAAGTTCGGAAAACGCGTAATGAATAATTGAAGCATTCGATGGCGAATGCGCAGGGTTGACGACAAAAAGGCGAATGCGCAGCCGATCACCACTAAATTTTCCAGTTTATTTCCCTTATCTTTTACTAATTAAGCTAAAAATAAATAAAATTGTTTTGGTAACTAGATTCGGCTATTGTGGCTGAAATACTTCCGCAGCTCGCTTTCCATTTTGAGTTTTTCGTACAAATTGTACAGCTCATGGGAGTGAATGTCCGCGTCCTGTCGATCGTCCCATCCGTACGGCGGCCCCTTCAGGCCCGAGTAAACGTGCTCATCATCTGAAATATTGCCAAGTAAAACCAGTGGGGCTAAGGCGAAGCTCTGGAGCGTACCTTTCCCCGGTTGGATATGGACGTGTAGGGGCTGGGAGGAGTGTTCGCCCTTTTTACTGGCCAAAAAGGCCCCCAGCTTGGCTGCCACCGTGCCGACATTGAGGAGGAGGAGCAGGCCCAAGAGCCCGATTGTTTTCAGCGCGAAAAGCACCAGAAAGGCTGAAAGTTAACGTGTTTGAGAAATTGCGACAAAGGCGAATGCGCCCTTTCAGGATGATGGAGACGCTCTGCGTGAAAAGAACGATTCTTCGGAATGTTTTAGCTTTTAGAAGAAGTAGTGTGATCATTTCGCCCCCAGTGGGCGCTGGGGCTTTTTGGATTCCTACCTAGTTTGGTGATAATGATTCCGCCTCCAATCATAACCATCGGCATAATCTGGCGAAGTTTCTTAGCGATCCCAATGCATCTTCCTGCAAAAACCTCCAGGATAAACCCGCTGAACGCCTGATCGGATAACGGATGCTTACCCACAAAGGAAGATTGCGGCTCTTGAGGGGCCCCATTTTTCACGTAGTCCCACCACGCCCCGATTCGTCTTCCAGCGTACTCCAGGAGGGACATTTGCTGGATTTTGTCCAGGTCCAAAACGAGCGCTTGCTCGGAAAGTGCCATTTCTTGGTCAGCTTTCCGAGCACCTCCAAGCGCGGTTTTTGAAACGTCAGCTTGTGGTCCAGAATCGGAGGCGTTTTGAGGCAGTAGGAGGCCGGAGGTTGGAGTCGGGCGGTTTCTGGATGCATGCTGGAGTGGCCGATTGGAGCCTACCAGACCAAGCTGGACTGAAAGCAAGAGTCCCAAAAATGCTGTTAGCACAGTTTTCATCTCTTGCAGCAAGCTGAGCGCATCGTTATTCAGCGGATGATTGCCTGCAAGAATACTTTTAGAAGATTTTTTGCAGTGAAAGCAGCAAATAATGGTTTTTTCGACCTGAGAGGTCAGCGAAATGTCATTTAATTCAATTACTTTCTTTAGCAATTGGATTATATGCGATTCGTGGTTGAGGCCGTGTTTAGAAAGTGAAAACAGTCGCTTTCACGTCTTGGCCACATTCTTTCCCCCGAAATTCCACGAAAAACTTGTAATTTTCTGTCAGACTCTCACTAAAAATCGCCACTTTTCGTTAAACGCTCTCTGTTTGCATGGTAGATTAATTGTTGAGCAACTATTATTAACAGCCGCAACTAAACCCTGTCACGTAGTCACGCTTTAATAAAACCCGCTTTATAAATTCCATTGTGATGTGAAAGCATTGTGATGGAAAAATGCACGCTTTTCACTGTTTTGCAGCCCCGAAAATCCAGTTTCACTTCGATGAGACTGTTTCACATTAGTCAGCTAATGCCCGATTGTTTTGTCATTCGTTGCTCAGTAAAACAGTTATAAGCTGTAGGAAACTCACGTGAAATTCAATGAATCCGAACCAGATGAAAAGTGCACAGAATCCACCGGTTGCGAACACGGCGCGAAGAAAGTGATTGTTGACCGTTCCAGTTGCTTCGACGTACTGAAGATTCAAGTGGAACAGGCCATTCTTTATTCTTCGGTCCGCTGAAATTAAGAGTCCCTGTTTTATCGCTAATTATCGCTCAAGTGGCCGTCGACCTGAATTTGCCGCGAATTTGAAGATCACGTCTGTGCGATGTGTCTTCATTAACGATTGCCGGACAATAACTTGAGTTACTTTCTTTTAAAAAGTTTTGGCACTGTTTTGACGAAACCCCGTAGCAACTGGGCTGACCTTGCAGCCCTCTGCTTGGGCTGGCGCCGTGCCAAGGAGGGAGAGCAACACGGCGGTTGCCATGGCAGCTGCCCCATCCTTGTTACTCCTGCCCGATATACGCGGGCTCTTGCGAAAGTGGTTCAAGTGCAATTAGTAGACTTGCGATAGCAAGTGCCGTTTTTGTTCACCTTTGGCCCAGTACTTTTGTTTTTCCAGGTCGCAACGTTTGCGTAGATTAAGAGAAAGTAGCAATTTACCAAAGTACAGTTCGTCCGATACGTGCCGTCTTAGTGTCGCATCTTAGAAAGCCACGGCTCTCATTACTTAACAGCAAACAGTTGACCGTCGCCGGTTCATTTGTTTTGCCATGACATTGACACTGTTGTATTGACATGACCCGATTAATGGTCGGCGCGGAACAATTGAATTGACCATGCGGGTTTTTTCGATTTTATTGCTGTTAATTGGGGTTTGGAAAAATGGTGCTTTAATCAGATGCCAAAAAAGATTTGTGCAGCGCCAAGGCCCGTGCTGGCGCATGCTTTTTGGCTTTCGGTCCAGAAGGGCGCCAGGATGGCCCAGTGCGCCATTTGACCGGGTAGGGAACGCGTCGCGACGCCTCAACAACACGACGCGACGCGTGAATGTTTAGTGAACTTTCCTACCAGTTTTTCCTTGCGATGTCTCGAGTTTTTCCGGTGGGTTTTTCTGGATGTGGCGAATGATTTTTGTTCGATGTTTTACTTCGCTACTGTTTACGCCACTACTTAAATATCTTTTGTCCAGAAGCATTTCGGGCTTCGGCAAGAAAAATCGCAGTTGATTTCCTACTCACTCCTAATTCTTCATTTTATTTGTTCCAGATGATCTCCAAGCACCAAGCAGACAACTGAAGAAGTGACTTTGTCGCGCAAATGCCGATAGTGAATCGTTACAGGTTTAATCGCGAGTGTGTTTAGTGATGACTGTGATTTACTCTACTGACTAGTTCGAACATTATAGTGCGAGTTGAGACATGAAAATACCGATGCCGGACAAGCTGCTGATCAGGATGGTCGTTTTGTCCATGTTTGCGTCCACCGGTAAGTCCCAAATCATGTGCTCAAACATTGATGCGAAAGTCCAGGGGAACCAAGTCGGGTTGTCGCGGTGGAGGTGTTTTTTGTAACCGAAGCCATTTGCCGCTCCATAGATTCGCTTAATTAGTGTCATTTTCCTCGGGCACGCCAGTGTTCAGTCAGCGGCGTCGCCACATTCATTCGAAATAATCGCCACATTCTGGCAGCTAAATTGGAAATAACTGTGGAAGGCAGCGAACAGGAAGCGGCCGAATTAATGTTGCTCAGCCATAAATTGGACAAATATAGTCTTTCAATTCCCATTTTTGAAGCCCGTGTTAAGGTGGTAAGGTGATTTTTCTGAATGTTCGGTTGTGGACTCAGAATGTTGTCATATATACTATAATATAGCATGAGAACGTTGACTTAATGCGTAAAAAGCAACATTCTCACTATTTTGCACTAAGGCCACTTTTCTGACTTCCAACCGAAAATTTATCTGAATAAGCTGGTTGTGCCAATTGGCATTTCCGAACGTAGCTCGCCTCGGTTCTCTCACTCGCACCCATGGGAGCCCATGAGCGGTCCACCATGGCAGTGCCTGGCTGCGTTCGAAGTTGATACCCGCGTCGCTTAAAATATCAGAGTTTTGATCAACACAGACTAGTGGAAAATTTTTCGTTTTGCTTCAATGCCACCATTTGCAATCATTTTTTGCTGATTAAACTAAGCAGTGATGCGAACAAATCTTACACCTCAACCAGTGCAAAAAAGTCTTTAACTGTCTTCACCTGTGTCAATGTATCCAGTTTTTTCCTAGCTTTAATTTCGCCAGGACTAGAGAGAAAATTGTTAACCCTTTTGTGCCTTATGGCACTCCAAAAGTCTAATGGTAATCGCGCATTGGTCGCACCAAAGGAACGAAACACACGAAACCACATCAGAAAAAACACGAAAATCCTGAACATTTTATACATCGATTTTATTTAAAAAACCGATATTCCCATTCTAGAACGTAGCGCGCATCGGTTCTCTCACTCGCACACATAGAAGCTAGCGACTGGGCCGATGGCGCGCGCGCTGCTGCGTTCGAACTTGCCACCATCGCCGCTTAAATAAATCAGTTTTGAGCAAGACAAACTGAGGAAAAATATTTCTGTGCCAATTTCGCCAAAACTAGTGGACTTGCGAGTAAGACCTCGTTGAACCTATTGAATAGTTGATGATTTTCGCAGAACATGCGGTCCTCCAAAATCAAGCAAAAATCGTTTTGTTCAATCGATAGGAACAAACCTTTAGGGTGAGCTTTTGTGGCAAAGTTTATGATGGTTCTCATGCTCGGTTTTCTCTTC
>NW_026017111.1:750155-750279 GCF_020466585.1 Dendroctonus ponderosae
TCCGAAAATAACAAAGCGAGAGTCTGCACGAGGCCTCCTAACAGTCTCCGGTAGCTCGCGGCACTCGTTCGGCTTAACGAGAGCCCGAATTGCATTAACTGCAATTAGATAAATCGGCAGGAAA
>NW_026017111.1:750762-754201 GCF_020466585.1 Dendroctonus ponderosae
TGGGGACAATTTTTCGATCCCATATCGGACGAATCCGTTGACATGTCGGCTCTTTCAAGTGTAAAACGTGGCGCCGACATGTCTGACTGAACTGACAGATCTCCACCAATAGAAACACTTTCGTACCATCGTATCATGGTATAAGCGGATGCATGGGACACGGGCGTTAAGGTTGTAAGGTAATTTTTCTGAATGCTCGGTTATGGGCTCAGAAAGTTGTCATTTATACTATAAAATAGCAGGAGAACGTTGACTTAATGCGTAAAAACCCTCATTCTCATTATTTTGCACTAAGGCCACTATTATGACTTCCAACCGAAAATTTATCTGAAATCGCTAGTTGCACCGATTGTCAATTCAGAACGTAGCTCGCCTCGGTTCTCTCACTCGCACCCATGGGAGCCTATGAGCGGTCCACCATGGCTGTGCTCGACTGCGTTCGAAGTTGATACCCGCGTCGCTTAAAATATCAGAGTTTTGATCAACACAGACCAGTGGAAAWTTTTTCGCTTTGCTTATCATCAGTTTTRWGTTTAATTTTATCKGGAACAGCCAATACCAACGAGGGATAAAACCACTCCGCAATTCACAATTCTTCCTGGTATGATGCACACTTTTTCTACCAATCAGGCTTTACATCTCCGGCTTTGGCCTCTTGCTGGCTATGTTGATGCAACGACGGGATGCCTAATAAAAGCGAACAGTAACGGATTGCATCATTCCACCTGGATGAATCCTGGACCGACAAAGCGCTTAATTCAAATCCAGCTGGAGCGTCGCAATAAAAGCGGCATTCCGCAACCCAAAGGGGAGTCATTTTTCTCCACTTGTCGGGACGATATCTTTCAATCATGAACCGCCACAATGGCGCAACTCGATCCAGAAATTTATAGGAAATCGAGTTTTCAATTTATCACCTGGATCAGTCGGTGTTTATGGAAAAATCCAGGCCAATTACGCACGCTGGCGGCAGGTTGGGTGCAATTGATGAAGCGCGCCACGTGTTTAATATGCATCAGAATCCGACGTTGCATCAGAGCCTTATCTTGCAAATGCAATGCAAATGGGGCGAGTGCGTTTGACAGAGCGTGCCCCATCAAGATTCCGCCCCCCCGATTATGGGGAAATTATAATGGAGCACTATGCCGCAATAACGGATAATCCGGACAAATGGAGGTGGATAATTTGAGGTTATGTGCTCGGGGGGAATCACCGCAATCGAAGCATCATTAATTAGTTGTGGTCGGGGGGGCGATCCAGTCATACATCAGTCCAAATACACCAGCAAATCGCCTTTTCTACGTCTGCATGTCAATGTGTGATTTTCAGTATAAAGACGCTATCGTCCACAAAAATGGAGTAAATGTGGGGCTTTTTTCGGATCCGTGTGCGACTTACGGTAAAATGGTACAGGAGTTGAAGCCTTTAGAGGTCTAAAATCCAATTGCTGGCGCTCATAAACCGGAAGCTCATAAACTTCGTTTCGTTACTCGGTTAAGAAGCCCCTAAACTTCCACCGGACTCCTTTGGAAAAAGGCGCCGTCTTAATTGGGTTGAGTGGAGAAAAATCGAGGTCAGGTTGGCTCCTTGAAACGTTCATTCTGAACCATAAATTAGCGCAGAAGCCAGTTTGCATCCGAGCATCATCGGAAAGCCGGTTCCGCTCCGTATTTCAGGTGGAAAATTATAAATTGCCGCATGCCAAGTGCAGTTTTGTTCGCCAGATAAAAGATACTCTGCTTGATGGATGGGCCCCGGCCTGGCTGGGGAATTATTGAAAATTCACACTCCCGACTCAGAAAGGTGCAGGTGCTGGCAACAATCGCATTTCAATTAAATTCGGAAAGGGACCGCAAACAAAGAGTATATTAAACGCAGATGTTCGCTCTGCAGCTCCGAGCTGCTTGTCTGGCCTGGATTGCGTATGTTCGCATCAGAAATGGCGTTGTTTACACGCAACTAATTAATATATCATCCCTTGATGAGCTCTAGGATTTGTCGACACAGCGTATTGAGCAAATGTTTGCTCAGTCTCGTTGTCTTCACTCGAAATAGCATTATAAGGGGACCCTTCTGCAGAGTCGCCGCCTTCGAATCAATCTATTTATTGAAAATGAAGACTGGAGTCACACTTTTTGGGGTAAAAATCAGTCGGAAACTTTTAGAAAATCCATGTTCGCATTAGATTAGGCCCTCAGAACTGGTCATTTGCATACGCTGCCGCGCTGCAACTGGGGAGAAATGTGGTTGACGAGAACAATAGGGGGTCGTTCCACTTGCTGCGATTTAATCAGACTTAATTGCTGAACGCAATTAGTAAAACCATCCTCTATGTTTATGCAATTTGGCAAGGTTTTTACGACTCTCTGAATTTAGCTAAACCATTCTTTGCGTGCATCTAAAGTGAGTTGTCTATAAGCCACCAAAAGGGTTAAATGTTTGGGTCTTTTCAGTCACGTTTATCTAGTTTTTGCTTGATTTCCTCACAAGCAGAGTGGAAATCTTTGTGGCAGTTCACAGCGAACGTAAAAATAATTTTCCAAATTTCGCTTCGATCAAAACTGATGTATTTTAAGCGGTGAACGTGTCAATTTCGAACGCAGCATCACGCGGCCAGCGGGAATGTTGTTAGACGTCCATGCGTGAGAATGAGAGGACCGATGCGCGCTACGTTCTCGAATGGAAATATCTGCTTTATTTAATACCGGGCAGATTATGAAATGGTGAAGACTTTAGTTGGCAGATTTCGGGCTTTTAGGCCTCCGCCGACTAGAGCGCGTAATTAAATAAGGGCGCACCAAACCAGAATGAATATTTACCTTATTTTAATCATATTTGCGTTATTTCATATAAAATAATGGACCGTCCATTCTTCTGGCAAGGTCTCCTCCAGTCCTCATCCTTTCCTTTTTCCAGTTTCAAGTCATTTTAAGGAGTCGGAATCGTCAAATATCTCTATGGCGGTTGCGACATTAGTTACGATAGTTTGGTAAAGTATATCGAAATCTTCGACTGTACGAATAAGTTAGGGTATGTCGACAAACTTCCGCAACATTTCCGTTCAATCGCCTCGCCAGCAAGCAAATAAAAGCCACAGTCATCAGTGTCGCGTACTGTATTGACTCGCTTGGTATCTCGTGTCGATCTGGCCAAATTTGCTTGGAAGACATATCGGCGTCTTTCAACATGTCGGCGCCACGTTTTACACTTGAAGGAGCCGAGATGTCAACGGATTCGTCCGATATGGGATCGAAAAATTGTCCCCAATTCCGCTTGAATATCTGCACGGAAAAGTTCACTTCACTTTGCGAGCTGTTTACAGCAAAATCACGCTTTGATTTCACGAAACTGCTGCTCAAAACACCAGGAAAAGGGATTTTTTTGTTCAGTTGATTCGGAAATCACACCATCTACAACAGGTTGCAAAGCAAATTTTTCC
>NW_026017111.1:755200-761117 GCF_020466585.1 Dendroctonus ponderosae
CAGGTGAAGACAGTTAAAGACTTTTTTGCACTGGTTGAGGTGCAAGATTTGTTCGCATCACTGCTTCGTTTAATCGGCAAAAAATCAATGCAAATGATGGCATGGAAGTCGCACATTGGCGCGATTGCAGCCCCTTTAACTGAAATAAAACGTAATAACACTAAGCCCTGTTTTGCATTTCCACATCAACTTTCGCAATCCCGAGCTGGAAGCCGCTGGCAAGTTTTAATTGAAAGTTTTACGATTGGATAAGTTCAAACTTGTAAGAGGGCCTTAATTTACGACTTGGTTCGCTTTTTTGAACACTTCCCGCCCCGGGAGCGCTTTGGAGGGAGCGAAATGGTGCCATCAATATCTCAATTACATAGCTATCAGGTGCTGGAATCCAGCTACGCGGCGCTGAAGAATTATTAAGCTCGGTTCGCGTGCCGAAACGCGACAGACACATTCGCAATTTATCAGCACTGATCGGTTGCACCGCCGCGTGTTAATCGGGAGAAATCCACCCTCTGGTTACTTATTCACATTGTTTCCTTCATACATCAGCGTCAAGCTCAGACCAGGAGAATAATGATTTAGTATTGCCGCTTGACAAGTTGTGCAGTTCAACCTCTATGCGATTAATTCGGGAACTTCTGGAACAATACGAATAAGACTTCCAGTTGTCTAATCGCGACGACGCTGCCAACGTTCGCCTGGAAAATCGCTTAATTTAATGAAAAGACTGTCGAGTAGCTGAGGAAAAAGCGGGGCGAAATTGGGCCATTCACTAGACCGGGGCGCGACCTTTCCAAATGGATCAAACTTAATCGCACGAAAGAAACGCTTCCATCCCGCTGAGCCATTCGAAATGTCAATTATTTACAATTAAAACACTGGATCGTTAATCCGAAGACTTGGTCACGTGGAAGAGGCTCTCGTGTCGGGTTTGCCTGCGTTATTAAGTGTTGGCAGTCCCTTTGCAGCCCTAACAACAGGCCGAAGTCTCATTTTAGTGGCTTTAATGGCGCCCTTGATGGCCCATTTTGGGGTACGGCGCGCTAGTTTTCAAATTAACTAACTCATAGTGGATGTACTTCATTTGGGGTAATTGAGCCAAAATTATGATCGAGTGTTAGGAGGGCTTCCGGATGGGTTCTTTGCCGGGCCATTCGAATGGGTTATTTGAACGCTTTTGATTATAATATAGCAAAGAATGTTGATTTTCTCACTGTAAATCCTCTGGTTGGTTTAGTGCGTTAAATGCACTGAACATGCCGCTTTTCATCATTTTTCACCTGTGAGCTGTTTGGACTCAATTTTGAAAATAGCGCAACACAGAAGTTGATCCATATCCAAAGACCTGCACTTGTACCAGACAAAATCTGGTTTTACCCATTTAGCTTTCACTTAACATGCGGAAAATGGATTAATTCCTGGAAAAGGCCGCAAAAGTGCTCCAAAATGTACAAATGCATTCAAAGATTCTGGCAGTTTTAAGTAGGCGATGAAAAGAGGCTTATCACATTTCCAAGAAAAAATGCATTTATATTTTTTCCATTAGAAATATTAATAACCATGTATTGTCTAATACTTTTAATATTTATAGCCACTTTCCGATCGTTTACTTTGAAGTGAATGTTGATAGAGCGTGATTTTTCTCCATTTAAAACGACGAAAAGAGAAGATTGTTAATAAAATGTGAACAAATAATAGCATTTTGTCAGATTTATCAAATCCCGATTACGATTAACCACTATTAACCCAAGGATCTAATTATATCAATAAAATCGGATATTTGCTAGCTATTGGCGATTGCGTAAGCAACATATTTACTTAAAAAATTATTAATTTGTATTTATGCGATTAGATTGAATTTTAAAATAAACCCTCAATCAAACATCGATAATCCGTAAATCGTTAACGGCTTAATACTGATAAGGAGAAAACGTATCGGTTTATCGCTTGTAATTGAGTTTAATTACAACGTCGAAAAATAATTGTCAATTTTCTAAAGGATTAAGCTTGTTGTGTTGTTTGCGTTTCGATTCGCCTTAATCTATCGATCACTTTGGATTTTCAAACATTTTAGATCAGATTTCGGGTAGTGAAAGGTTAGGTGGTTCCACTTCGATCGTTTTTTCCACCTTTTCATCATCGCTCAATCAGCTTTGTTCAGTTTTTCGTTTTTGCAGAATTTTTGGTCCATTTGTTCAGTGCTTCAATCGCAAGCACGTTTTTAAAAATTCACCTCAACTCAACAAAACATGTGGTTCGAACGAAAATTTCCCTATAAAAGGAAGTAATTTGCTCTTTGCGGCGATGCAAAAAAATGTCTCCAGATAGTTTAGTTCTTGAAATAACATTTTAAATTTTCCACTACTTTGTGTTGCTCAAAACTCTGATATTTTAAGCGACGCGGGTATCAACTTCGAACGCAGTCAGGCACAGCCATGATGGACCGCTCATAGGCTCCCATGGGTGCGAGTGAGAGGACCGAGGCGAGCTACGTTTTGAAATGCGAATTGGCCCAACCAGCTTATTCAGAGAAATTTTCGGTTGGAAGTCGGAATAGTGGCCTTAGTGCAAAATAGTGAGAATGTGATTTTTACGCATTAAGCCAACGCTCTCATGCTATATTATAGTCACTCGAGCTTGCGTTTAGCCTTCAGCCGATGTGAATGATCCACTTTGTGGATGCCATTTTTACTTCGTACTAACACTAAAGTAAGCTTGGCTTTTGGGGGTTTTCTGGCAAAAACATACAGCGGGAAGTTTCTTTGGTTGGCGGCGTTAAGCCAATTAATAATAATGGAATGATTTTTGCAAAATCGAATAAAAGCAAGCACAACATGAAGTTGCGAGTTTCCCAGGCTCTGAGGCCGTTTTGAAAAAACAGAAAAAGTTCTGATATTTTAAGCGACTGGGGTATCAACTTCGAACGCAGCCAGGCACAGCCATGGTGCATCGCTCATAGGCTCTCATGGGTGCGAGTGAGAGATCCGCTAGGAGCTGCGTTCTGAAATGAGAATCCCCGCTAGACATTATTCATTTATTGAAATTTGTTGTTTATTTGCTGCAAAAAACCAACATTATCGTGCTAAGAAAGCAACTGATTCTGACTATACGAAAAATTCCTTTACATTCCACAATCTTTCATGATACGACGCACATAATATATCACTTTTAATCCGTTTCAACCCAAATCTCGCTGTATCAAGCATGGCCTGTCTTTATTCATTTTATATCCGAACACAAAATGAAACTAAAAATTTCCATAATAACGATCCTTTATGCTGGCGCTCTGTTTGGCGGCTCGTTGAATTCATAAGACGCCAACAGCATCAGAGATACCAATAAAAAAAGCCAATCTCGTAACATTTCCAACGGGGCTTAT
This sequence comes from Dendroctonus ponderosae, assembly GCF_020466585.1. Taxonomy (NCBI): domain Eukaryota; kingdom Metazoa; phylum Arthropoda; class Insecta; order Coleoptera; family Curculionidae; genus Dendroctonus; species Dendroctonus ponderosae. Next base: position 758,577 of record NW_026017111.1, read on the forward strand.
TGAAACACTCACGGCCGAAATAAAACGGTAGATTCTGCTAGAGGAGGTGGAAGGAATGCGATGTGATTGAGCGACGATAATTGAATTTTGTATGCGGTATAAATTAAGGAGCGGCCCGGCAAGCTGATTCAATTAATTACCAGTCATTTTATCTGGCGAAATCATTGCAGTGTTTATTTTATTGCGACAAGAGAAATGAGTGTCTCTGCGAGAACGAACAGCCTCATAAAGTGTAAAAGGGGGACAGGTGATAAACGTAGACGCTTAACTCAAGCGACAGTCGTGCCTTCCATCAAATTAGACGGAACTTATGTACTGGGAAGGGCTGCTAATATTATAATTTTTCGCTCAGAGAACTGGCTTAAATTAATGAACGGGCCCCCGACAAATTTATCAGCGGGTGTAGAAGAAAACGTTTGCTTGCTCGACCGAGTCGAGTTGCTGAAAAGCGCCAAATTAGCCCCATTGAAGTTGCGTTCATTGCTGTTTTGTATCCTTGACGGTGTCGGATTCTACAATTTTTTGCTCCTCTTTCCTCTTTCAATTAGCAGTCGTAACTATGAAGTTTTCCTCATTAACATTATGCTAGAGCTTTGAAATTCGATCGCGACTCTTGCTAGTTGGACTGTCTTTTAAGCAGTTGTTCAATAAATGTTGGAGTTTACGTGGCAATCTTTCTCGATCGAGGATTTGTTGCGCTGTGCCGGGGCTCATTAACGCATTTCCCACAACATTAAGCGCTTTTGAACATTCACTCAGCGCAGAGCTCAGTTTCCAGTTCAATTACTTTGCAAGTAATAAGCTCGGTTGGGATTAATTAGCCGATGAATTATAGATAGCGAACAGCTTAAATCTCCGCGCGCAAATGAATTTAAGACGAAGTTTCCACTTAATTATTGAACCTTTTATGCAATTCCGTTGCTGTGATCAAGAGAGATAGCGACAGCGAGGGCAGGGGGATCATTGTTGCTTAGTTTCCTGCTGAGCCAGCTGCGGAACTATCAATTAGCTAAGTTTGAACAGAGGCCTGTTCTGAGCCCATTTAGGGGCTTGCCGAAGTTAAACAATCCCTGGCAAATTAATGGACTTCTGATACTTAACGGAGGTTTTCTTGCAGGTTTCAGCAGGGTGAAGCGCCAGGATGGTTCGCAGTCGCTTGCGGAGGTGGAGAACGAAATCGAGCCGCTGATCATCGATAGAGGGCCGTTTTTCGATAAGAGCGTGTCCCGAAATGTGACAGCGCTGGTCGGAAAAACCACCTATTTGGGCTGCCGCGTGCGCAATCTGGGAAATCGAACGGTAAGTAGATGGAATTTTCCTAAATTTTTAAAAGTCCTTTTCGCGAGAATCCATAATTGAAGAAAAACCCGGGTAAAATTCACGTTGGCAACGGTGTAAAACCCGAAACTAAACTCTCATTCCAGAACGCAGCGCGCATCGGATCTCTCACTCGCACCCATAGAAGCCTATAGGCGGTGCACGATGGCCAGGCGCTGCTGCGTTCCAACTTGCCACCTTCATCGCTTAAAATATGGTCGTTTTGAGCGAGAGAAATTTTCAAAAAATATTTTTTTGCCTGGTTACTTTACAGGCTAGTTACTTTTACTCCCGTTGCAACTGTTGAAGAATTGCGGATTTTCGGGTTTTACCCATATCGGAAAGAAAACATCTGCTTATACGGTTGTGTGTTTTTTTAAATTTGTCATTCGATTTTTCGGCCAATTATTCCCCGTCCAGTCGAGTTCCCGCAGTAACAGCGCTTGCTCTGCGGTCAGCTATTACGCTTGAATAAAACATTTGCAGAGTGAATGTAATTCGGGGAAGAAGTGCTGACGGAGGTTATGCATTATTTATGACCGGAAAACGTTTATTTAATAATGGATTGTTTTCGGCGGCCGCGAGCTCTGATATGCCGACGCTGGATGCGGCAAAATGGCTCGAAGCAATTGCAATTCTGCATTTTATAGATTTGCAACGGAAATTATTGATAACAAACCGGTCGGATTGCGACAGGGAAATCGTGTGAACTAGACCTGTTGGGTGTCGCTAGTTTGGAGTATTTAGAGTAGGTCTGGGTAACACTGTGTTGAGTTGCGCTTGAGTAACACTGTGCTGAGTTAATGAGTTTTAACTCAATGGTGACTGAGTGATAACTCATGGCCGATGACGGAGTTTTAACATCTAACCAAAAAAAGCCATCGACATATTGCTTTTGCGCATACGATTGCTTGAAACTAGTTGGTTCAAAGCGGGAAAATCCGGGAAATTTGATTGATAAAAATCCATCTTTTAACTTTTTTGCATAAAAGACTCTCAGTTTGCCAGTATTTTACAATAAAACCTTAGGAAAACCCGTTGTTCTGTTTAGAGAGAGTTTTGTCCCAGAAAAAAAATTACAAAGCTGTGCAGGAGCCGAGCGATTTTGAAATTTGAAAATTTTCACAGAAAATACCCGAAGATTGTCAGTATTTGAAGTAAAAATAATGTTTTTTTTTGCGTAATTGCTTAATAGAAACTTTGCTAGAACTGGAATGACCTGAA
>NW_026017111.1:762116-764027 GCF_020466585.1 Dendroctonus ponderosae
ATTTGCCCCAAAGTTGCCCTACTAAACTCAATAAAAGAGCTCGCAACAATATGCAGACATTTGAGTTAACGATTTAATATGCGCCACCCACTATGTTAAAAAAGTTCTTAAACAAGTTTTGGGCGAATTTATTACGATTCTCCCCAGGTTTTCTCTGTTAGGACGCATATTGCCCGTGTTTTACTCTCTAGGCCATTATTAGTGCTTACGATGTTCCGCTCGGCTTTCTCGTAAAACTCATCTTAGTTTTGTGGAAAATTGTGACAAATTAAGACGCCCGCTTCCCCAGAGCTTCATCCTCATTAATACCGGGCGCAACTAAGTTAAGGCGATTGCATTTTTCAGCATCTGCATATTCGCTTTCGGCCGACCGCAGAAAATTTATGCGAATCCCCCACATTGCCTGCTTCTAATGGTCTCTCGCGAAGATTAATTATTAATAATATCATATCAAGTTGGGTTGGAGCATTTCTTCGGGTCTCTTCAGGACTCTTTGGATGCATGAAAACTCAACATGCATGAAGCGATCCCAATTTCCAGACAGTCGCTCTGCATAACTATTCAAATCACTTTCGTATAGAAACAGGCCACTTAACGAGTTGTTTAAAATTCCGAAAGGTTCGCCGGATTAGTTAATCCTCGTTCTCTCTTTCCTAGTAAAGCAATTTAATTTTCATCCGGCGAAATGTTTTCTATATTTTACGTGACTGGTGTGGGCCCCGACCAATTCCCACATTGACGACGCACTCTACAGCACATTTGATGAGTTTATTCGCTGGTTTATGCAACATTAGTAACTAACAGCAGTGAAAATTCACTTACGTCTACATTGATCAACTTCTCCTTTGATATCTATCTATGCCTCTATGCCCTATTTGTTGCAGGTCTGTTACTAACGCTGCCCATTTTATCCTTGCCATGAGTAATTCAACAGTTCCACAGGAAAAATAATGCCATCGGCATGGCAAACTCCAAATTGTAGCTCTCAAATATTCCATTTCCTGATGGACTCGCCAGCGCATTTTCATTCCGTGCAGATTAATAAGGAAGCGCGTTTCCCCGCAACCATCCCCTTTTGTCCCCACATTTCTCCGCCCTCCCTGGCGCATTTTTAATGTAAGATAATCATTTAAAATGTTACATAATCTTTAAAAGGTTTTTCAAATTGTCGGCAAATATTTGAATAAATATGCGAGCGAAATGCGCCGGCCTCCGGGCCCCCCTTTTGTGCCATGACTTTTTCACTGTTGTGGGCGACGTGGTTGTTGGGATTTTTATTATGCGGGGAAAAATGTGAATGGGGAATTGCGGCCATTTGGGGCCCCTAGGGGAAATATTGCTGTCAATTGCAATTTAACAGCAATAAAAGCCCCGGTTTTCAATCAGGGCGTATTGCTTAATCTAGCGAACGTCCTCCAAACCTCCAAGATCACCAGATTTGTTCAATAGGCCGATTGGGGAGAAGTTCGTTTCCCTGCAGGCAATATGGGGCAGTTGGAAAAGCTCTGGCCATTTTCCAATTTACGGGCTGGTTGTTTACGAGCGATGTTTTTCAACGGCCAAAACTCAATTTTGCTCTTTTAACGGGTTTTCTGTTTAACATGCCCAATCAACCGGATGCTGTCAATGCGCGTTCGCTGTGTTTGATGCCGCTTTCTATGGAAAAACTGCAATTTTCAACAAGCGCTTTGAATGCGTTAAACAATGTTGTTTACCTAAGTTGTACATAAGTTCTATATTGTTGAGGCGGATTCATTTTTTTACAAACTTCTTTTTGGGTTTTTCGCCTCAAAAATTTTTGTCTTAAAAAAAGACTGAATTTTCTCACGTCTTTTATTACAGATTGATAAATTGTGCTCCTATTTCGCAATAAGAACGAATTATTTATCAAAAAGTAATCAAGAACTATCA
>NW_026017111.1:764928-769656 GCF_020466585.1 Dendroctonus ponderosae
TCATCAATATAACGCCACCAAATTATTGGTTTAAATTTGTAATTATTAATGAAAGTTGATTCAAAATTTTCCATAAATAAATTACTGAAAAATGGAGATAGTAAATTTTGTTGTTAAAAATTGCCATTGTTGAAAGTAAGTTGACTTTACACATATTGTTAAAAGTTCAATAATGGTGTTAATGCTTAGTTGTGTGCGTTCTTTAAGATTGGTGTCATTTTGTAATTTTTGTTTGATGATATTTAAAGTTTTATCAACAGGAACGTTAGTGAATAGATTAACAACATCAAAACTTACCAGAATATGGTTTGGATTTATGTCTATGTCTGATAATTTTTGTAAAAAATGTTCAGAATTTTTAATATAGGAAGTTGTGTTATTTATTAGGGGATTTAAAATGTTTAAAAGATATTTGGCTAAGGGATGTGTGGGTGAATTTATACTACTAACTATTGATCGTAAAGGAATATTAACTTTTTGAATTGTGAATTCATGTTTAAATTTTTTTAAAGTGTTACAAATTTGTCTTTCAAAACGTTCTGTTGGATTTTTGTTTAATTTTGAATAACTTTTGTCATTTAAAAGTTCATTAATTTTTTGATCGTAGAATCCATGATGACGGTCGCACTACCTTTATCAGCAGGCAAAATTTTGATTGCTTTATCTTTTTTTAAGGACATTAATGCTTTTTGCTCTATTGAGCTTATGTTTTGTTTAATTTTGAAAGATTTTCCTAGAATTATTTTTGATCTTATTCGAAATTCTTCCTGTTGTTCGTCAGGTAAATTTCGAGTTGTTTTGTTTGTTTTGAAAAAAATTTTAAGATTTTTGAGGCGAAATACCCAAAAAGAAGTTTGTAAAAAAATGTTGTTTACCACGATTGAACAGTCGCTGATTAAAATATCGGTGAAACTAGTGAAGAAGTGCAATTTGCAGCAATTGCCATCAATTCTTCAATAGTTTCAGCGGGATTTGGGTTGGAAAGCCCAAATGGTTCTCTAAAAAAAGTAACTCAAAACTGAAGTCGTGAAGGTGTCAAGTGGGAACGTAGCTGGACGTACGCCATCTTGCCGCCCTATAGACTTCAATGCGTGGGAGAGAGAAAACCGATGCCAGCTACACTCCTGAATGGCAGAACTGAACCATTGAATTCAGATATCGAACAATTCGAATCAGCAAATAAAAGAAAATGTTTTTGTCAGTTAGTTTAAGAAAAAGTCCATCCATTCCGGGTAAAAAAACAGTGTAAGACCCAGATAAGTGGCATTAAATTCGCAAACTCAGCCATTGCGGTAAAACACCTCGCCATCAATCCCTCAGTGCCGGTTTAACGATAACGAATCGCTTTCTAAAACTGCATTTCCCTTGCCAACCCATGAGACATTTGCGGTTTCTAGACCAGGCGCTTTTCCCGCAATTAATGAGGATAACTAAAAGACGTCGGCCAACTGGAAGGGCCGTCTTTTTCGCTCCCGCTGGCGATTTATCATCAACGTTCCACTACACCTTGCTGTCATCTGCGAATGGTCGCACAACGGACACATCAATCAGACTGCGACAAATTCTGACAAGAAGCCTTCTTTTTCATTTTTGTGGCAGCTTCAATCGAGTCGCCCCAGCGCTTCCAGTGTGTTTCCAGAGCTTCCAATCAATCCAGGCTTGGAAGGAATTTTTTCAATAGACCGGACGTTTAAATTGGCTTGCCCTGTTGCCAGATGGCTGCGGGTAACTGGTGTTTGCAGAGTTGCCATTTCCTGGCTTTTGTCAAGAAATGCGCCAGGACAGGGACTACTTTGCCGTAAAACCCACCTTTTTTTCCAAGAGCCGAAGGAAGTAATTTAAACCTGGTTTACGGCGGTTTTATCGTTCAAACGTTTTTTATTCGGGCCCTTTAAGGACGGTTTGTTTGACTCACTCGCTCGAAAAATCGGAAATCAGTGCCGGTTGGGGGAGTTGAAATCAGCCCTAAATTTGTGGGAATTTTCCACCTGCATTGGCCAAAATAATTCAAATATAACAATATTTAATGCCCATAATCTGCGAAATGGAACATTTGGAATTGAACAAAAACTGTTAGTTATCATTATTATTCAACCGCATTAAAGCGATTGGGGACATTTTCATCGGCAAATTACTCTCAAATTGCATGCAATTGCACTGGTTTTTCCGGCTTTTCTTTGCTTTCATTGCAGAAGGCATTGATTCCTGCCCTGCAGGGGCGTGCTAGTGGCAAATCGTTCTGAAAATGGACCTGAAAAGTTTGTAATAATGATAATCACAATTACTTAAATAATGGAAAAAGCTGCGAAAACAACAAAATAAACACGAGACACTTTGTTGATATGACCTGCTACGTCACAATCGGGATAGGCAACCGACGATACGGATTCGGCGTTTTTGGCGGAAAACATCTGATTTGAATTTAAATTCGCTTTAAAATTATTATGGACTTTTTTGGCAAAAMAATTAGATCGGTGTACGGTTTGTTGTACATAACTACTTTCTATATATCAACATAAAAAAGYGAAAACACCSTATTGCGCACATGTATTGAGAGTGTTCACATTGGCKGAAYTGTTTGGTTTCTGGGCATATTAAACCAGCTGAGATTATTTATGAAAAGGGCCGGCCAGATGATTTTCAAGCCTGATTGACCGGACATTTCAATCAATCAGCAGCCCCGGAGGGGCTGTAGAACGAAACAGTGCCGCTAAATAATTCGTTGCACGCAAATTATATTACATCGATGCGAATCGATTCGCAACTGGGGAGGCTTTCAGCGATTTTAATTCGAGTTCCTTTTTCAATCGCACAAACAAACAGCAACAAAACGGACGAAAATGGGTTACGATTGAAAATCTGTTGAATCAAAGGTTTTACAATGCGAATGGCTCACGGCTGATTGGTTTCAATCGGCATTTAAAATAATTGAGGGGATGAGTTGCGTCAGTATTTATTGCACAGTAAAAAATCGCTTTTTTTCACTCTTTTTGCGATTGGAAACTGCCTTGATCCAAGAACCTGGAAAAGAGGCAAGATAATCGATTTGCCATTAACTGCAGTTGTCGATGCGCGACCACATTGGGTTCAGCGAGTTAGCACTTAGCGTAAATGGCAGGAAAACGATCGCCGTTAAACGGCTTCGGATCGGGGCGAATTAATGAAATTTTTGGAAAACGGCGCCGTTTAAATTACGAGCTGCAGCTAAAAGCGGTGCCGGAACAGACGCGTTCGGTTTTAATGTGGAAATAAAACGGTCCAGGTCACCCGAACTGCATATGGACTTTGCTAATGCGGATTAGACGAGGTTTTAGTCGTCGCCCGACTCTGCAACAGAATGCTTAATTAGGCAGGCTTCCAACTGAGAATGATCGCAACAATCGACTACGTTTTCCCCGGTTAAAATCGCACGAACTCTAGCTCTTTTCCGTTCTCGAAACCTTTGTATTTTCCCTTAAAAGCTCAAAGCCCAAACTCGCTCGCCTTTTATTGCCAACAAATGCGGTTAAATAACATGGTTGTGTTCCAACTGTGCCCTCAGTATCTTCACTTTCCAGAGGACGTCCCTCGAATCCGATAAATCAATTCGAGCATGGGGGCGAGGTTAAATAGGAAAACGTTCTCATTATTAAATTCCGACGATATATGAGAGCCCCGGTTTGTTCCGGGCTTATACCAGGCAATAACCGGAGCTGGAGATGGATATTTATATTTATATGGGAGTTTAAAATCCAATTAGAACGACCTTTGGACTATTTCCCTTTTGCTTCGGCCTCAAACAGCTTTTTGCCGCTCTGCTCGCATGTAACGGGATTTTAAGTTAAGGACAGCCAAAAACCAGTTTACCGTAGACGCTGTTTGTTTCCATGAATTTACCGGCCATTTTGCCTTATCTAAAGTGCAGCAGAGTTTCCTATTACAGCTGTGTAGGCAATTTTAGGGAACCTTTTCGGAATATGATTGGGTTTTTCAGTCACTTCAATTTCCGAGCAGTGTATATTTCCTATGCGATTTGACGTTCGCTGCATGGGACACATCAGGTTGACGCCTCGTGTTCGACACTGCTCGCCAATTGAAGTGACCCCCAATTAGTTGCGTGAGCCAACGCAAAAAAAAACAAATTCTATGTAAAAAAATCTATTCCCTTTTCGCAGGACGTTGATTCTGGACTAGTTTCCGATGGATTTACGGGTAATTTTTAATTTCAGGTTTCGTGGATTCGGCATCGCGATCTCCACCTGCTGACTGTTAATCGGTTTACATACACTTCTGATCAGCGATTCTCCGCCCTCCATAACCCTCACACGGAAGACTGGACGTTGCAGGTTCGCTACCCGCAGCGCAGGGACGCTGGCACTTACGAGTGCCAAGTGGCTACCACGCCGCCTATCGGCCACTCCATGTACTTGTCGGTCGTTGGTAAGTAGCCACTTTTCACTGTGAAAAACTGCAGAATTTTCAGTTGAGTTAGAAGAAAATGCCCCGAAGGGCGTTTTTTGCAAGCATTGACTCGTTAGGAAACTTTCACTGCTAATCTGCTGGAGAGTGATGTTGTGAAGTGAGGTTACGGTAAGCGTTCCTGTCAAATGAATCAGCTGAAGAAAACCGAAATTTGTTAGTGAGTCGGTGATCGGTGTGAGGAGCGGCTAATTGTAGCCCCCTTGGAATGCATTGTTGCCTGATTAAAGCTGATTTGAGGCGTTATTATAGAAAGAGAGAGAGAGAGAG
>NW_026017111.1:770655-774212 GCF_020466585.1 Dendroctonus ponderosae
TGACAGTGTATTTTCGATTTCCCCGTCATCCAAGGATTTCCATACACGCTAATCGTGCCAGAGCGCTGTGCAAATGGTAATGGCGGTCGTCTAATGGAAGTACGGGGGAACAACAATATGTATTTTGGGGCTTAAATATCAATTAGTCCGCGAAATCTTGCTAGTGTGAAAGGAAATTAGCGTTGCGATGGAATGCGAGCAAGTTTCAGCGTTCAAACGGCCAAAGTTGCCGGTAGTTTCCATTAGAGCTGATCGCCCTGCGAGCTGCACGGTAAATTTTGCATAGTTTTGCGCGATTCTATCGACTCTCCGCCTCTCTTTCGCCCGGCATTTTATTTCAATCGCAAAGTTTTCGGGAAACATTTAATTGCTATCTAGTAAATTACAACTCCCGGTGTATTTTAATGATGTGAGTTCGTCCAGTCGGGTGAGGATACTCCAGAAGGAACTGCATAACGTTCTACTGCATATTGTAGTGGAACTGGGCAGGAAACTTGCTGTAAGCAGTAAATTTTCAGTTGAACCGCTTGGCTTCGCCTGCTTATTGAGGAGTTTCCCAGCGGCTCCTGCCCTAATAACTATGCGGCCAGGGGGTTTATTCTCAAATTATTATCGCCTTGTTGGTTGGGCCAACAGTTTTTCTACCAACGTCCACTCGACTGTGGTTTTACCCTTCCTAAATGATCACCTATCGATGTAGAAATTGCGACTGTTTCAGCTTTTTGTGGTTTTTCCAGTAATCTCCTATTAGACATACAAATGAAAAACAGCTTCAAAGCTCCTTGAGGAGGCTCCAGACTCGACGCTGCTGTTAACGAGCTCCATAAAGGCACAATAACCGAGCTAAATTCAACTGAAAACAGCTTGAGTGCCATTGGAAATTGCCTCCTCATAGGCTTATCACACTTCTGTGCTTTTTGAGGCGAAGCGAGTGATGCTTGAGGGCTCGTTGCCTGCCTTCATCCTTTTAACCGAAAATTATACGGGAAAAAACTGAAAGCCGACATACAGACGCGCAAAGTTACAGCTAACTGCTTGCAAACGCTGCGTTGTTAATAATTCCCACGCCAACTGGAAAAGCCGTCGGTAAATACGTTTTCAGTTCAGGCTGGAAAACAAAGCTTTTCCAGCACGATGTCGGGCTTTAATTGCGGATTTCGGGCGCAGAGAGAGTGTTTTTTTTGGGCAAGAGCTTGAAAATTCCTAGAGATGCGCATTTTTTCATGGCATTTTCGTACTTTCAGAGCCAGTGACAACGTTGCTTGGTGGGCCTGAGATGTACATCAACAAGGGCAGTACGATGAACTTGACCTGTGTGGTGCAGCACAGTCCAGAACCCCCACCCTCCATCTACTGGACTCACGATCAACAAGTAAGTCGATTTTCTAGGTTTTCCATGAATATTTCCACAAAAGAGTTACAATTGTCCTTTCAGCGCGGAATTTATGGAGACTTCATGCGACACCGTAATATAGTGTGTCATTTTTCAAAAGTTACGACTCACGTTATGAGGCCAATTGTTGTGAGACTCCCGGTTTTATATTTATATATGGGTCGCTTTCCGCACTGAATATCGCTGGCATTGTCTAAAGCGAAACAGGGCCTTAGCGTTAATAATAACGCACCCCGGCAATTATTGAAGCAATTACTGCCTTTAGGCTAATTAAAAAGTCGTCTGCAACATACATAACCTACATCTGAAGGAATCAGCTGCTGGAGGGCGGCCATGTTGCGCCACGTGTCACATCAAGCAGGCAGGCGGGTTGTTTTTGACATTATCGACTTAAGGCTAATAGGCAAGATGACAGATTTTGAAATATCGTCGTATAATGCGTCATACGTCTACTATATCCGAAAACATCATTATTTCATATAAGGCGCGAAAACGCTCGTGGGTGTCATGTCGTCTACTTGTGACGTCACGACCTTATTCAGTGCGCACGGTGCCGATGCTTAAAGAGGGAAGTTTACAAAATATTATACATTTTGAATGTTAAAAATGACTTCCAAAATTTACTAGTGCTGTGCGGTTTCTCTATGCACAAACACATCAATAACAACACTTTATAAATTGTTTGTTTTCGCTCCAATCAAGAAAATAGTGAGAGATAAATGGCTGAAGCTGGCAAGGCGAAACCCATCAGATATAAGCAGAAATACAAAACTTAATTTTTGTGAAGACCACTTTATGTAAGTATTTGCTTTAGATTGGTGGGGAGTAATTTAATATGTTTTTGAGATTAAATATCAATTATATAAACATTATATTAATAATTTTACAATTAGCATCCCCTATAGACTATTTATTCAAAGCAAAACGGGGGAAACAATGGACGTCAATTAAAAAGCAACGAAAGGATCGCACTGCTTTTGCAGCTCTGACGAGTAGGCAAAGCGCCGAATTGCCCACGCTCACAGAAACCCTTTGAAAAACCGGAAAATATCCAATTTATGGAAAACACGCTTTCCCGTCCCATATTCCGGGATAGAATAAAATCTAGACGCCGGCGAATCGCATTCACTGACAAAGTTGTGAGTTCGGCAAATTTAGATCAAGTGGATTTTGCAGCAGGCCCATAAGAGCGTTTATTCCCCGGCAACAACATCGACTAGTTTGATCGAGTCTTCCACTCGAATCTGGCCACTTCGCCAAGCCAGAAATAATTATCCCCGTTGGCGCATCTTCTCATCATTAAAATGCTACTTTTTGTCCGGCCCTTTTATAAAACGCCCAAATTGGAACGGAAAAAAGGGCCCGCAGGGCTCAAAGCCATTAAAGCTAAGTGTTTTCTGAAAGACACTCGCTTAATTACGCCGATCAATTTAGAGTTTTCTGTCTCAAGCCGAAAATGTATTTGCTGGATCAAGCCAGGGCTTGATGCAGGAATATGTGAAGAGTTACTCGAAGCCCCCGGAATGGAGTTTTCGTTCAATGCGCCGCATTTTCCATAAGCAAAATAGCAGCTGTCAAAAGAAACTTTAAGTGGAAACGGGCGGTCCGGAATGGAGAGAAAGCCGGAACAAAACTGGGACACAAAGGGAATCTCTGGCTCGCTTTGTATTTTAATTTCTTTCCCCAACGAGATCCGGAAGCTGCGACTTGAGCCTATACAAGTTTGGTCCAGGAAATCGCTAAGGAAATTGTAGATAAGTTCTATATTGTTGAGGCGGATTCATTTTTTACAAACTTCTTTTTGGGTATTTCGCCTCAAAAATTAAAATTAACTCCACACAATAGTAAAACACCACATTTTTGCGGAGTTCCAAAAATTCATAAAGTTAATATTCCTTTACGACCAATAGTTAGTAGTATAAATTCACCTACACATCCCTTAGCCAAATATCTTTTAAACATTTAATTAAACATTAAAAATTAATTTCTCTACTAATTTGAATTTTCTCTTACAGCTTGAGCCTAAGTGTGTCGCAGGATACCCTCTAGGTGATCGTTCTTGATAACTTTTTGATAAATAATTCGTTCTTATTGCGAAATAGGAGCACTATTTATCAATCTGTAATAAAAGACGTGAGGAAATTGTGTCTTTTTTAAAGACAAA
>NW_026017111.1:775211-776451 GCF_020466585.1 Dendroctonus ponderosae
AAAGACTTCATCAGTTCATTTACTGCGTGAGTAATAGATATTTTTAAGTTTCTCCGTTGTGGTCGCCAGAACAAGGCTTTTCCCCCCTTTTCCCAAGACGAAAGATTAGCCGACTGCTAGAAGAATGCAAACGAACGATATCGCTGCAGAGGAAAAGTTGGAAAACCGAACGGGCGTGAATAGAAAATGAAAAATGGTTACGAATGGGGCTCGCGCCGTTTTCCGCCGGCTTGGAAAAAGCACAATGATTTGTGTTGATGGGCATTTAATAATGCCGAGGTGGCAAAAGAGGCACAGGCAGCTTTGAAAACATGCAGCCTCTTCTGCAGCGACAAGATAAGTTGAATTAGCTGGGGAAAAATTGTGGCCGCCGCATCAGCCAGACGCAATTTATGGCGTTTGGGATGCAATAAATGTACAGGAAAAGCATGATAAATGAGCCGAAATTACCGGAAGCGGCCGAATCGATGGATTTATTCTCGATTAATATCACAAGCTTTGTTACAACAGTTTAGTAATATTGATTGACTATTGGTTAAGTGCATCTTGATGGAACAGCCGAGCGCTTTAAATATGCGGCGAAAAAGTCGCAAAGCGCTAACGAATCTGGCATGGGCAGCTCTTGTCCTGCTGATGCTCGATTCTGGATTAATTATGCCGGGGATGATGCAAAAGAGAGCTGGATCGCAGCCAACGAACAACCCGGCCACATCGGTGCTTTGGGGACAGTTTGCAACGTTTATTGCCGACTTGCTCTATCTATGTGCGACCGTTTTGTTTAATTGGGCCGCTGAGGAAAATTCGTAGCGCTGCCAGGTCCACTTTTCGCATCTCAACTTTTTTAAAGTCCAAAATGCTACTTTTCTGAGCAATTCACTTTTTTATCAGTGTATGACGATAGGCCGCCCATTTAGGACCCTCTCACTTCGACCAATGGGCTGAAAAGAAACAAATATAGCTTGGCGAGCGGCAGCGAGCTGATTGGGATATAAACAGGTCGCCGATTGAAAAACTGTGAAAAGCGGAATATATTGGGGATCAGACTATGAAGGCTTTCACGGCCGGTCAGATTACATTTAGGAATGTTTTACTTAAATCTTCATCGCATTTTTAACGTCAGACTATGAAGATTCTCACGGCCGACCAAATCACATTTTGAAATGTTTTTCGGGCTTTGAAGCCGTGGTCCATGGGAATTTCTTCCTGACGTTTCGTCCACAACTGCGCTGGACATTATCAA
>NW_026017111.1:777450-779265 GCF_020466585.1 Dendroctonus ponderosae
CTTTGATAATGTCCAGCGCAGTTGTGGACGAAACGTCAGGAAGAAATTCCCATGGACCACGGCTTCAAAGCCCGGAAAACATTCCTAAATGTAATATTGGGGATCGGTCTGTTGTGCTCTTGTGGAAGAACCACAACAGAACGACATTTTCCAGGTTTCAACGTTGGGACTTTTCAGTTTGCTTCGTGTCGAGTTACTAATTTAAACCTTCGCGACATTTTCGGTTGTCGTGCATCCCAAATTGATTCTAACAGCCTCTCCCTAAAGGGAGGGCTGGAAAGTTTTCCGGGACAGCCACCTGGTGCCGTCAATGTCCTGAATATTCAATCGGATCGAACGAGTCCGTCGTCCAGGGGCTTTAGTTGAGCATTCGAAGTGGTTATGCCAACCCGCAATACCATTTGCATCCATTAAATTGCTTATGAATGGGGCTCCTTGCAGCCGCCAGCCAACAACCAACCAACCGTCAATAAATCACGTTTGTCGGCCAATCTGCACGCATTTTGGGCGCAAAAACTCGGCCACATTTGTCAGAACTGCCCCAACTTCTTTATTGGTAAAGTTTTAATTGGTTTCCTTTTTTTTTTTTGTTCGGGACGGCATTTATTAAGATTTATTTTCCGGATTAAGCGCGGAGTTTTAACTGTTTCTGCCGTTTTATCAACGAAACATTTTGAGTCGAAATGCCGAACAAAAATTTTCGGAAACCTGCATCGGGCCCAACCGTACTTTGTCATTCCCGAACGTAGTTCGCATCGGTAATCTCACTCGCACCCATTGGAGACCATCAGTGATGCACCATGGCTGTGCGCGGCTGCGTTCGAAAGTGTCACTCTCACCGCTTCGGTTTTCAGCCAGGCAAAGTTTGGAAAAAACAAAAAGATGTTGAAAATTTCTGGGCAAATAGGGGTTGGGCCTCAACTTGCTCACCCGTATATTGATTGAAACACCCTTTTAAGGGTTATTTACGGGCGCGCCAAAGCCCCGTAACTAAGTTTGCCATCCTAATGGAATTATATTCGTGTCGGGCATATCGGGGACACTTTAATTTCGCCAAACTTCCCGGTAAGTTTAATTCGCAAGATTTATGACAGCGGATTCAATTAAGGGCTCGTTACGATCGTATTGATTGAGTCGCCAGTGGGAAGAACAATCGCGACCAAAAGCCCCCTGCGACCGTAAAGAATCCCGACATATTGGTTGGAAAAGTCGTTCGAAAGAGATGAGAGCCCCCGACCGGTAATATTTCGGTCTTTGTGAGCTCGAAATGATTGAGCCAATGTGGATGGAAATTACGCGACGGCTCGGAATACCAGGCCAATAAAACCGTTCGGATTGATGGGATTCTTCGATTGTCGAACGCTCCCATTCTCCCCCAAATAATCCATCATTAGTTTACATAATTACCCCAAGCGATCGTTTACGTTTTCCGTTTGTGTGTCTAAGGATATTGTCTTGGCCTTGATGAATTTCCATTCAACCTGGACAGTGATTGATGATCGCCAAAGCAAACAATAATCGCGAATCAATATTAAAAACTCTATTTGTCGAAGAACACGGTGTCTTCGACAGGGGCCGATCCAGCTTTAAAGATCAGGGGGGGTTATGTTGAAAAAATACATTCTTCTGTTGTTTATGAACTTAGAAAAATGATCGTCCTTTTGTGCAAGGGTGGCGCAAGATTATTGCAAAATTTCATGTTTTCGTCCCGTTTTGCATGTTTCTCGGAAGCAAAATGAGCAAGAACGCTCGTTTTTACATCATTCCAGAGATAACGCTGCTTTTTTCGAAGTTTCTCAAGAACCATTCGAGCCA
>NW_026017111.1:779868-787229 GCF_020466585.1 Dendroctonus ponderosae
GGCCCCCTGAACAGCGCCAACAATGTTGGCTTTATCGAGCGCCCCGCAATATCAATATAAATACATTTATTCTGCGTAATTGATAATTGAGGGAAACGCGCTTCGTTAATTGAAAATGAAATTCGTATCGACGCCCAGCTCACGCCAACGTGCACATTGAGTGCAATTTATTACCGAGTTATTCCAGACAATGGAAAAAGATCGCTCATAATGCGGCCAATTTGCCAGGTTTTATCACTAATTCGATGTTATTGGGCAAGTCAAATATAGCGAGTGAATGAGACAAGTTTAAAAAACCGAAAAAACTTGAAACAAATATTTCGAGTGGATAAACTGCTGATCATCAGGCCGGGAAACCTAATGAAGGAAAAGTTTCCGCAAGCCCTAAGAGTGTTTCTAGAGCAAGATAGTTCTCGATAAGCCTTATCGAACAGGTCCTGATGACCGTGTTTAAAAAGAGTTCAAAACGGACACGGACAACAAATCTAACCTAAATCCGTTGGCTAATTTATCGTCCAACCATGCTCCTTCTTCGGGCGGTCTTTCCCATCTCGCCCGCATCCAGAACGCGTCGATTTTTTCCTTTCTCCCAGCGGTCGCATTTAAAGCCAATTTTTCTCCGACTCTGCACCGCTTAATCAATTCCCCATCCAGACGGGCTCCAGAGATCGATCGGTAATTGTTGTCGGATGCACTCTCGTAAACCGATATATTTACAAACAATTTGATCCCGGGCCCTAAATAGAAAATCACCGAGTTTCTGCTGCTAGGGACGATACGATACTGATAAAGTATCGATACTACTCATATGAGTATTCTAAAAGTATCGATACTTACTCAAATGAGTAGTAACTAAATCGTCTTGCAATACTGCTCATATCAGTATTCTGAAAGTATCCAAATCATTACCTGCTCACAATTTTATTGACTGAATCGATATTGAGTGGCTCTACCTATGATCGTTATAAACACATTTTAAGTATACATTTTCGATGAGTTTTTCAAGACCGAAATTAACTGCTACCGTGAATTTTAACTGTAAAAAAGCCGTTTAAATAAGGGATTGTAATACAATTCTTGGAACATATTTTAATGCATTTATTGCCATAAGGTAAACGAAAAATATTCTTTCTGAAGGTTTCCCAAAAAATCAGTTGCTGCAAATATTTAGGGGGCAAGCTTTTTCTATTGTGCCTCATAGCAGCACCAGCTTTATTAAATAGATTTTCACTTATGAAAGTGAGGAAATACCGTTTGCATGTCTCCCAATGGGTCACTTTTCAAAGATATTATTCAGTTCCATATTGTTTTGATATCGGCAATATCTTTTAAAACTGACTATTCAGAACAATTAATACGTATCTTTTTTATTCAACGCACAATTTCACGAGCCTTAGATTTAGCTGTTTTCACATTTGGTCATTTTAAAGCCTCTTCAACGATGTGATTTATTGTGTGAACCAAACAGGGCAAATGTTTCATTGAGCGTACGCATAGCTAGATAGAGCATACGCATTTTACTATTTTGAAGAAAATGACATGTCACACCTAAGAAACCTCGCTCGTTCATTGTTTCAGTCCAAATGTCCAATCTGCGACAAATATTGTTAATCTTTGACAAAATTTAGCTTTAGCTGTAGCACACAAGCTTCCTATTTTTGTGGGTCATCTTTTTTAAATAAGCTGCCCTAAGTAGGTACTTTAAAATTAGGTTTAAGCACGTTCAGAAGGCGTAAAAATCCTTCTCTTTCCACTATTAGGAAGGCAATAATTGCAAGCAAAAAACGCTAAAGCCTGCACTATTTTGCTGACTTTTGAACTTCCCTCCAAAATAGACACATCTATTATATTCAATAAAGGAAAAGTGCTAGAAATAATGTATTTTCCTTATTTGCCAAAACTTGTAAAAATGCGTCTTCTAAATGACTTTGTGGAGGTATGTTACTATCCGTACTAGCATGAAAAAAACTTTTCCATTCCGATTTTTTTTTGATAATTCGATTCGATACGAGTACTTTATATCGATATCGAGTATTGGTATCGAAAAAACGATTCAATTACCAAAGTACTCGGTATCGAAACAAAAGTATCGAATATCTACTTGTATTGAATCATCCCTATCTGCTGCTGCCGGTGGTGGTCTTTTGCCAGTGGCGTGTCATTGCACTCATTGAGACAAACGTTCAAACTGTGGAAAAATCGTTGATTATGGGGGCGATTTGCCTCTAACAGAGATCTATCCAGATATGTCGCTAGATCGATATGAGACGGGGGCATCGATTACGGTTTAATGGGCCAGAATGGCAACGAAGACTGAACTTAATCTAATTTGTAATTCGTAAATAAGTAGGGAATAAACCAGTTTTGCTGGCTGTTTGCTCGATCCGATCGGGCACTTTATCTAGCTGGCTCCAGTTTACATTCAACGATTCCCTAACGAGTGTTTGCCCTGGATAATTGATGGAATCACCGTGAGGGCAGATCTACTGGCAAACGAGAATTCCCTCCTTCATTCAACAACATACCAATGGACATTTATTTTTTATTTATTCCAAATTGGGATTGATCGGGTGCTTCCCATAGTCCTTCCTCCACTAGCATTCGAGGTTTTTATCCGGGATTTAATAAATTAGTATATACAAATGAAAATACACCGACTGGCACAATAGAATTCGAATTGTCACAAGCCGGTCGCATTAAATTGGAAATATCGCTCGTTAATGTTTGTCGGTGTCGCTAAAAAATGAAACGAGTTTTCCATTGTTGGGCACGGAAAATTGTACGGTAATGAATAGGAAAAACGCGCGCCGTCTAAATATGGAAATCTGTTCCGCTGCCCGATCATTAATATTTGCATAAACTCCGCGTGCAGTTTTTGTTAATTAAATATGCAAAGTGACACGGAAAATGCAACAATAAACTCCACCTCTTTTCCCGCTGATTGATTGATTGATCAGTGCGAATATTGTYTCTTTAACCCATTCTCTAGCGAGAGGCGGGATGCGAACAACACAAGCCTGTTAAATTAGTGCTACACCGACGAGGAATTATTATCGTTATCCTGAAAACGACGAGTAAATAATACGGCCTTTGTACGAGACACRAGGGCGCATAAGAGCATCAAAGAAAAATCGTCGTTGCGCTTGTTCGGAGGCGTTATTAATGCATTTCATTTATGCTGTGCACTCGTTGTTGCCTTTTGATCTATTTGCCAAGACGCGATTCCTTAATCAAGTCGCATCCGATGCAATCGCACTCAAAACAACTGGTTTTTGCCAACTCTGAAGTTGTTTTCGCTCTGAAACGGAATAGCAGCATTCCGTCGCGCAGCAGTTGTTTGATTTTTTTGAGCGAAGGCATTTTTAATTAAACTGCAATCCAAACGTCTTATCGAGTTTCGACGAAAAGCGCAAAAATATGTTTACTCATCCACTTCAGTTTTCGAGCAGTGTATATGGGCGATGCTGTTTGACGTTTGTAACAAGCGGTGCACCAGGTGGACGCCTCTCATTATACACTGCTGGGAAATTGAAGTGACCGCCAGTGGTTGGTTGTCTAAAAGTTGATCTTCGAAACTTTAGCAGTCACCAAGACTAGAAAAATGTTGAGTAGACAAAGAATTGTAGTTTTCAATGCTCTACACAAAGCAATTTTATTTTTCTAAAATCTGACAGCTCTCCAGAAGTATTTGGGGACAACTTCTTTATGGTAAATTTTAAAATTACTCCTAGTTCCGTTGACATTAATTTGCCAGGAAAACTTGCAGGAAATTGAAGTCCAAACAAAATGACAGAAGACATTTCGCCAAAATAACTGTCATTCTTGACATATGACACAAATTGGGTTTTTTTTTAAGGGCAACTATACTTGATCATTGCTTTACCGAATCGAGCATTTTATTCCGATTTCTGTGATATTTCACGTCGTTAGGCTTTGTTCGAAAATAAAGTGTCTGCGACCAATTTAGTTGATCTAAGTTAGTCATGGAAAATAGTATAAGAGATTGTTTCCATAGGAACAAATAATAACAACATCTTACAATTTGTGACATTCAATTTTAAATTCAACTTATAAATCTAGGTTAGTTTTATCCAGTATCAGTTTGATTGGGAGGAGCGGCTAATTGTAGCCCCCTTGGAATACATTGTTGCCAGATTTCAGCTGATTTGAGGCGTTATTATAGAAAGAGAGAGACAGAAAATGAGAACAATATTATTATTTATTTACCGAGTTATTTAAGATATCGATAAAATAAATTACTTCCGATTTAAAATGTCTACCAAAAAGCAGTTTAAGATTTCTAATGTTGAAAGAATTAAAAACAAATACTTAAAATAATATAAATTATAGCTTGAATAAATTTTACTTAAATAAAAACATGGTAACAATATGCGCAACGATATAAACAAACAAAACTAAATTTTATTAACCATTCTAATGTTAACTTAGCGGCAGTCTTTTAATGAAATTAAAATTTTCAGACCGTAAAGTTTGCACTGAAGTTCTTATTTCGTTAGAAATATTAAAAATGTTTTCCTAAAGTTCTTCGATTGTATTCACTTCTGGTGAATAGACCGTACTTTTTAAATGGTCCCAAAAGTAAAAATCAAGCGCGTTTAAATCGGGAGATCTAGGAGGCGAGTTTATAGGAGCTTCTTGGCCTCTAGCAATCCAACGGCCTGGAAAGTTTGGATTAAGCCGAAACGATTTAATTTTTTTGCGGGCAAACTAGTGCCCTTAAGAAAAAACAATAACAGATAAAAAATTGATAAATAACTTGTAGTAATTAAAAAAAATTATGTTGATAAAAGTTTAAGCGCACACAAAAAAGTTCTGAACAAGACAAAAGTAGGAGTTCCACATTTCTACCCTGTATAAAAGTAAACTGAACTACAAAACAYTTCCAYAGAATGGCCTTCARTTATCTTATAATGTGTACCAAAATTTAAGTTCCCAATGTTTAACCGTTTTAAAGAAAAACAACAAAAACTAATATTTTTCGCCATTTTGGAGATCAAATATCTCAAAAATGAGACCTCAAATTAAAAAGGTTCTCAGGAAGACCCCCATCTAAAATGACTAGGAGAATACGCTGCTAAAATATTTTAACATATTTACGGAACACCCTGTATAAATACCAATTATAAAGAAAATCAAACACAATTTTAGTTTATTCACTGGGGTACCATGATTTGTACGATAATGTTTATTGAGATTTCCCTGCGTTGAAAAGCCATTTTGACAAATACTGCAAACATTGGAAATAGACATAACTAATGATATAAAATGTATAAAATTCTAACCCCCCCTTTTTAAGATTTGACACTTGACACGATACCTGACATAACATTACTGGCAACGTTGTATTCCAAGGGGGCTACAATTAGCCGCTTTTTTGATTGGGTAGCGGGTTTAGGTCGTGGCCCACTGTGATTCCCACATAACATTGTTGAACTTGTCAGCGCGCCCTGTTAGTGAAAGACGGAATTTATGGCTTTTGGTCTGGCGACTCCGGCCGATCATTCCAATTAAATGCGCACGGGGGCGACCTCCCCATGAATTCCGATAGGAAAATTAGTGGAAATTTATGAGCTCCGATTGTATAAATAACAGCGCCTCATTAATAATTGAATTGACCTGATTGTGGGCAAATTTTCCATTATCATTATTACGCCCCCCTATCATTTACTCCGGCCTGGCCAGACTCTTAAATCAAAGCCACGCAATAGGCCCAACAAGGCGTCAGAATTGACATTTTACATAGCCGTTGGTTAGGGTTTTTGCCCAAGTTAGTCATGCTCTGAGCCGAAGCAGACAGATGTCGCTCTGCTCGTTAGAGGCAAGTTAGGCAAGTCGATTACGTTGTTGTTGCATTGCGGGGCGCATTATTTGGTAAATGAGATTTGACCGATTAAATCGGAAATCGCTTTGTGCGTTGTGGATGAACAATGTGGCCAGTAATGACATGCGGATCCCTTGTTGGTGCAAAAAGCGGAATTAAATCGCCTAGAAAAGCAGATCCGGAACGCGATTAAGCGCACAATGGCCGCGCCTAATAAAACAGAAAAATTATAATGATAAATTTAACCCCCGGTGACAATGCGCGCACACCGCATACACCAGAAACTCATATGCTGAATTTATTGTATGTCCGATAAATAATAAAATTTAATATTTTCCGACTGCTCGCTTTAGCTTCACTACACCCGGTTGCATAATTTCCGAGCCGACAATGGAAAATTAATTTTATTCCGTTATATTCTATTGCCATTGACGCTTGAATTTAACAGCGTTGTACAGCAATTATTTATGACCAAACCGTATCGGGCGATGTTCTATTTTTTACGTAGGTTGGGTATTAGAAGTCCAACAAAACATCCCCTACAGGGCATACGAAAAAACTGGTGCGCCAATTGTGAATCGCCCTGTATATGCATTTATGCGATGATATACAAAGTGTATGCTGTGAGGGCGACGCCGCTCAGGAGGGTACTAAAGAACGAAAGATCCACTCTAAACCAGTAGCGGCCGGTGATAAATAAAAACTGGAACCGTTAGCAAGCGCGTTCGAGAAAATCGGATTAAATTTTCGGAATTTATCCGGTTTTATTCCAGGCTGGAACGTCGTCTCGGGGTCCATAAGGCTGAGATATTCGCCAAACGGACGGCGAGCGTCGGTCCATAAAAGCGATGGCTAAAATGCGAACACGGTGCTCTAAGTAATTCGATTCGGACATTTTTCTTGAACCCCCTAGAGCCCCCCTGGATCAGACGTATTAAGCAAATGCCAACTATTTATTTGTTGCAGGAAATTAACTACGATTCGGCAAGGGGCGGCGTGTCGGTGATCACGGAAAAGGGCGACATTACAGTCTCCTATTTGCTCATCCAAAGGGCGACGGAGAAGGACAGCGGCAAGTACACGTGCCATCCATCCAACGCCAATCCGGAGGGTTTATCAGTGCACGTGCTCAATGGTAAGTTTTCCACTTGGTGACAAAACCCACGAAACTAAGCTTAGAAACACACACGCCCAGTCTTCTCCACCAGCAATTTATTACCAGTCTGTCAAAAGACACAATTGTATATACTTTCCTGACTGTGTCAAACTCAAAATTCGGTATTTATTAAAACTCGCATTCCGGTACGTAGCTGGCAGCGATTGTCTCACTCGCACCCATGGGATTGTATGCGACATGGCCAAGCCATGTGCGATGCTGCGTTCGAACTTGATACTCTCGCCGCTAAAACATCTCGGTTTTTTTCTCAAAAAAATGTGTCTAACAGTGAAGCAAAAAGCAGGATAGGGGAGAGATCGATCAAAAAGAGTCAGTGAGAAATTGTGATTGTTTGAATATGTT
>NW_026017111.1:788228-790142 GCF_020466585.1 Dendroctonus ponderosae
AAACTGATGATGGTGGAAAAATACACCGAAACGTATTTTGATTGATAAATAGAGACAATAAATGACTGAAACCCAGGAATGAATTTGATTTGGAAAAGACACAATGTTTCCAGTGCATAAACTAGTCATCATCAGGGCCCGGCCTGATGCACTGTTGATTCACTGATGAATTTATGTTCTCCACAAAATATTTCCAGCAAGTCAACAGATAAACAGGAGCCAACACAAAAAGGCAGAAGACGATTTGATTTTTTGAGCAGATTCTGGATGAGTTCAGTTTGCAGCGCATTTCGTTGCCTATTAGAAGACGATATGCATGTTTGTTGTTTGCGTTTTTTTATGTCTTCAATTTTTGGTTTTCAGTTTGTATTGTATTTTTAAAAAGTTCTTTTTCTCAATTAATCAACAACAACAGAGAAGTGCGATTTTTGTCTCCGTTTAAACTATATAAATACGAAACTGGCTCCTTCTATAGAGCATAAGGCCGATTTATATCTGGCCCAGCGTCGCACATCATCAATGGAACATTGTTGCCAAGCCGCGGTGAATCCTTGCGATTCCGTGATAAAATGCGATCGAATCGGCAATACAGCAGTTTTTGGAATTTTTCTGCAGATCATCTACATCGACAAAAAGACCGTAACGCTAAACTCCTGCTCCTGATATTTGCTCGAAACCTCCTTGAACATTCTGCTGTGATACAAATCGAAATTTCCATATACAGAGTGTTTGGTAAGTAGTTGCGTTTTTTGCAGGGGTCGGACGGAATTGCAAAATTTTCGAATTGTTCCACGATGGAAGACTGATGGTCGCATTTCCATTAGCAGAGCTGGCGCTGTTCTTTGCCCAAAACAATTACAAGTGAAAAATTGATCTTTGGGTCGTGGTGATACAAAATATCCGTCATGCGGGCCATATGCGATCCATCAATTTCGTTGCAACGCAATAACTTCCAATCTGTGCGGAGGCACAAATCGGCCGACAAGCAATGATTTATGTATAACCAGCGATTTGCGACGATATTGTAATATATGGACTGGAGCACTCCATCCAAAGCCCGATTTCTTTGGCATTGTCAACCGAACTCTGTGCGAAATGAATGGCCACTTTCAGTTATTTATCGGGCTGCTGAACGGCCTTTAATGGCAAAATAGTCTGAAGAGCTGAAGACCTGAAGACAAGCAGGAAAATTGGCAACTTTTCCTGCTAACTTTGGGCTTGATGAGTGACAGATTTACATTGTTAGCTCGAGATCAACTTCGACAACGAATCACGCAAGAAAAACAGAAAGCGACCTCCCCTACGGGGATTAGACTGTTTATCCGGCAAAACTTTTCAAATAACGGATTCCGACCGAGTAAAACAACTCGGGCTTTTAGGGGTTTTGTTTTCCGTGACGCGCAACTTTGCATGTCGAGCCCGTTTTCCTTTAAACAGTTCGAAAACGCCAGCAAAGTCTTTGTTGGTTTTTTTGTGCGCGTTACCTGGCGCGTAAGCAACCTTTTGCCCAGGACAAAAATAACATTTTCCATCAGCCACATCGCAAACTCTCCAGTTTCCACATGGAAACACTAAATGTATGTGGGCGAATCCCCAGTTGAATGGACCTTTAGAACGGCATTTTCATGGCTTGTCAAAGACTCTGACCTTTCATCGGCCGTTTGTGCCGTTTTTTTTGCAAAACAGTGATCGATTGATTTATGTTCAGTGCCACGCCGTTTGCATTGGCGACAACAGCGTAAATAGATCAAAACAGATAGACTTTCGAGGCTATTCCTTGAAACTAATGGGTTTTTCGGGTTTTTTAGGCCGTCGTTCAGTAGAATTTCTTGTTGACGTTTCGCAAGCACGAGTGGCTTGCATCTTCAGAAGTGGTTTGCTTGAACGCTTACACTGTTCTCATCAGAACCCGAT
>NW_026017111.1:790566-795692 GCF_020466585.1 Dendroctonus ponderosae
TGGTTTGCTTGAACGCTTACACTGTTCTCATCAGAACCCGCGTTCAGTTCTTCCGCAGAACTGAACGGGTTCTGATGAGAACAGTGTAAGCGTTCAAGCAAACCACTTCTGAAGATGCAAGCCACTCGTGCTTGCGAAACGTCAGGCAGAAATTCTACCGAACGACGGTCTAAAAACCCATTAGTTTCAGCATAAATAGAGTTTTTCAATTCATTTGGATGATTACTAAAGGCCATTAAGTCTGGTCGTTTTAAGTGAATCCGCAAAGTGTGGCCCTCTCACTGCCAAAGTGCTCTTTTTAATACCTAAAACTAATCTAGTCGTTCCGCTTGGCCGCCCCAATTATCTTCAGACACTTAATGAAGCAAAAAGTCGACTCGACAATGCCTGTGGATTTATCATCGGTTTCTACGCGGCATCAAATTTAATCAGCCGAAAATTTTCCCCTTATTGGCGACTGACTGAGAGGGTGGCTCTGGATTTTTCCCTCCTCAACATTTCACGAGTGCTTCGCTTGCTTGCTAAAGCCATCGGATAATCGAACCTGAAGCTGCAGTCGCACAGGTTTTCAATTAAAATATCCAAACAATCACAATTTCTCACTGGCTCTTTTCGATTGATCTCTTCCCTATCCTGGTTTTTGCTTCACTGTTAGACACATTTTTTCAGAAAAAAACCCGGAAGTTTTAGCGGCGAGAGTATCAAGTTCGAACGTAGCATCGCACATGGCTTGGCCATGTCGCATACAGTCCCATGGGTGCGAGTGAGACAATCGCTGCCAGCTACGTACCGGAATGACAGGTTTGATAAATATCGAGTTATGAAATGGTCAAAGATTTAGGCCTGGCGTTTCGCTAGCACGCCTGACGAACCGTGAAGGTGCTGGCCATGCGTGCTAGCGAAACGTCAGGACCAAATTCCAGCAACGAGGGTCCAAAACAGCGAACAATCATCAATTCTGAGTTCCATCTTTATGGTGCGATTCCCCAGGAAAAAACGCGATAAGATAAGCATTGCAAAGCCAAAAGCGTCATCCAGCAGACCGTAAATTTCCCATTTTATTTAGTTGCACGATTTCATCCAGCAAACGACAGATATTCCCGGGTAATAGGCAAATTTCGTTTTGGGCTCCCGGATCGTTCTTTATGGAAAATAGGCCATATCATATTTCTCGGGGAGCGAAAGACACAGAGGGAGCAAAAGTGAAGGGGGTTCCACCTCAAGTGCTCTGCCCGTGGAACATTAAAAAGTCCACAAAAGTAGTTGAATTAAAAAATGTTGGTCTAGTCGGGGTGATTTTCCGACTGTTTTCGCCAATGGGGCATCATCTGTTAAAGCTGCCACCTTGATCGATCCGAGCCGAAGAAGCCGAAAGTTTCATCATTAAACACGGGCGACGTCGATCCGAACCGAACCACCATTTATAAAGTTTCGCGCTGTTAAAAGATGGCTGATAGTGAACTCGTTGCCGAACAGCCACCCGCCCATATTTCCAACTTTATCTGAGCGGAACAGAAAAGCATGTCAACAGAGAAAAATAAAATGCTTCCTTAATGGACATGGGCGGCCAGTTCGCAGTTCTCATCTTTGGTCGTTTTATCACGTGCATGGTATTAGAGTTTAGCATCCCTTTGCGACAATGTCTCTCCCATATTCCGTCCACTTTGGACAACGTTTCGTTTGCCACATACAAACCGGCATTGTCAAACTGTCGATTCCGATGTTGCCCGATTGTTCAACAATTCCTTTGTTCCAGGCGAGTATCCGGCGGCCATGCAACACGGCGGTCAACTGCGCCTCCAGTATCCGTTCGCTGTGATTTTCATCAGCCTCTGTATGACGATGGGCGCTCCATGAGACCAGTTTTCCAGTGAATTTTCCCTTGTACATACAAATGAGTGAGTGAGTGTAAGTGAACGCGACGTCCAACCACATCGAAAGCGGTTATACAGGGTGTCTCACCGGGCACCGCCTTGATCTATACGCTGTCAACCATAATGAGGAGACTTTTTGGAAATTCCCGGAAACACCCTGTATGTTCCTCCACTCTCCTTCCAGAGGTCGAATTATGTACAGGGGGGTTTGTTTGCTTTTCAGAATTTCTTCTAATTATAGTCGGCAATTTGGGAATCCAAGCAGTTCGACTTGTATATCGAACAGCGCCCCACAATTGGTTGTTTAAAATTGTTTCGGTGTTGCCTGATGTGGCGCACAATCCAACAAATGCAACATTGCCATTATGGGTGCGCAGTTTGATGTGCAAGGACAGCAAGCGAAGGCAATACTAATGTTAAAAAAGGACGGAGGCCGTTCCAGTTGTAGAGGATATTCCATGTTTGTGAATTTTATTGTACTATATATTATATGGATTGTTTTCTCGGACACAGTTTTAACTACAAGACGTACCAACTGTTTCGGTTGGTGGTTTGAACCTTGACTATTGTACATAATAAATGAGGTTTTTTTGGTTAGCAGCTCGTTTTATTTGGCGTTGACTGGACCGACAGATTGGTCCGGATGGAGCATTCGAGCGCCGCATAATGGAAAGAAAGAGCAATTTTTGCGGCGACAACGTCGCGATCCGCTTCCCCCCGTTCGTTCCCATCCATTTGTCCTCACATTTTTCACGGATTTAAAACGTCCCAGGAATGAATTGCGACATTATGTAAACTTTTTCATAATCTGCTTAGTACGTTCCTGCGACGACCGTTTTATTCGGGGAGATTCATTTTTTATTCTCGTGCTCTGTATCAAATGGCGCAATTTTTTGCCACGTTTACTCGCGTGAAATTGCCAACTTGTCTCAGGAATATTGAATTGAAAACACTTCATTTTTGGAAGTTTGACGTTGGGAATCCACCCAGTTCCACATAAAATATCGCGAGTTAATTTTGGGAATGAAACTTGAAGTTGCGCTATTAAAGGCATTCTATATCTATATCTATATCTACTGGTTTCGATTGCCCCAATTCGGACATTCTTATTTTGAACCTTCGGTCGGTAAATCCTGCTCAGATCGTGCGTATAACCGGCGATTTAGCGCTTATAGGCCTGGCAGTTTCAGCACAAGTGCATTACGCTGTCAAAGAAAGGGCCTACTATACTAGCAACAACGTCTACGTGTGCACTCCCGGGGAATTTGTGAATTGCCGATAGTCTAAAATACAGATTTTAGGCAATTGGCAATACACAAATGAGCCCGGGTGGTCACCTAGATGCATGAAAATCAGGCCCTTAAAAGCCCGAAAACTCACCCGTTAAAGCAAGGGCAGCAGTTTCCAGTAACCCGAAGCGCTTGGAAAGGTGAGTTTTTGGAAAATTGCTTCTAGTGGGTTGAACTGCAAGCGATGGAACGTTGCATGGTGCCTTGATTGCCCGAAAATACTTGTTCTGCGAGCCAAAAGACCAGCAGGAAAACTTCAGTTTTAAGCGACTCCTAAGATTTGGAGTTAAACAATCTGATCAAGTGCGAATGGTGATTGCAGGGCGCGTTCTTGAAACACTCTAATTCATCTTGTTTAGGGCCAGAACGGAACGACAGCCGTTCGGGGTCGTAAAACCAGAGTGGGCAATATGGGGAAGATGAAACCGCTAAATGGAATAACGCCAAATTGAATTTTTTAATAAAAGTCGAACCAGCCACGGACGGCATGCGGGGAACTGACAAGCTCGCGTCGTAAAACCGCAAAATTACGACTGAGAAACCGTAAGCTCAACACTAACACCTACATAAAACAGCAGCCGAAAAACACCAATCATTAAGCCTTCAAAGCGGAGCTGAACACAACTTTTGCCGGGGAATATTCCCGATTTCGATCATGATTATTCCCGATGGGACAGCGTTTGCTCAAGATTGCGGCTCGATCAGGCCMCTTCACATTCAAGCCGCAAGAGCCACAACAAATAAAGCGCAATATTGTGTTGGAATGGCTCGCGGCCATAAACAACCCACGTTTGCTAATGATAACGAAGAAAACACGCTCAGGAATTAATTTGAGGCAATAAAGGCCTCAAACATGGAGTTAAGATTGGCATCGTACACGCACGTTGAATGTTCGCGATTAAATGCCGATAAAAGTTGGTTGGGCGGTCGGGATTCAACACATCAATGTGTTCTAATCATGTCATTAGGCGCAAAATACAGAAACTGTGTCAGCTGGTTTTAATGGGTTATTCTTTAGCTATCAAACTCAAAACAGCTGAAAATCGCTTCGCTTCCTTCCAAGCCCCATTTGCGCCAGCAAAAGAGCTAATTGATAAATCAAGGAAATTCATTCGATGTCTGAAAGTGGGCGCACTTTCCGCCCGCCCCGCTGTTGATTAGATCGCGATTGGGGCGAAATTCGCCCCTAATTGTAATTAGGGGCGCATTTTTCCTTTATCCAGTGGAATGTAATAATATTAAAACTTTCCGGGGGTTATTTGCAACTTGGCCCGTTGCGGGATGCGATCCGATGGAAAGAAGCCCTGATTAACATCGAAGCCACGCAAATTGCATCCGAAAGAGGCCAGCGAAACCGTCCAAAGTAGGTTGGAACAGTTTTTTTGGACGCGCTGTTTATCGAATAAACCGTATCATGCCGAAACGGAATTCTCAATAAAAACATGACATACGCAGCCCTCGCTGTTCAACTGTTTCCCGGTTTTCACCTCGCTAAACAAAAGCCCATCAATTTGGTTGTGTTTCCGACAGTCTTTTGTATCCGGGCGGCGTTCATTTTTTTGCTTTCGCTCTCTTTGAACTCTCGACACTTTTTATGTGCGGGAGTTGAGGGTTCCGATATGGCTCGGCTGGATGAGAATGAAGAATTCCTGCTGCCCTGATTAGTGGCTGACAAAAAGTCACATAAATCTGGATAAATCATTATCGCTTCCAGGCGCTGGGGGGGATTTGGATAAACACCTGCCGCGAATAGCAAACGAGCCTGGCCGGGAAATGTGGCGGAAAAGTCGAATGGAAAACACCAAAATATTTTACCTGAACACGTTAAAATTTACGAGCCTCGGCGCAGAACAAAGCCACAAGCATTTTTTGAGAAAACTGCCAACAATTCCCCATCCATGGTTCATTTTCTAAAAAAGTAGTTTATTTCTCTCTAGAATGATGAACAAATGAGCGTTCTTGC
>NW_026017111.1:796691-799739 GCF_020466585.1 Dendroctonus ponderosae
CACTAAACATTGTGCACATGAATATGCGAAGTATCAAAAAGAATTTTGATCAATTTTTATCCAAGCTCCAAAATTGTATAATTTATTGCCAAGCATAATGAGATCAATAAATAACTTCAATTTGTTTAATAAAAAATCGAGAGAATATATTACTATACACAGGAACACATTTGTTCAGATACTTTCTCGAAAGTTGAGTTCTCGGGAAAATGTTTTGAGTTGCTAGTTTTAGGTAAGAATTTACATGTATGGTATGCGATGCGGATTTCTGTTAATCCAGGACAGAAAATAAAAATATGATTACTGATATATAAAAAAAATTGCAACCTCAAGAGTACATACAGGTACAAGGTATCTAGGCACTCAACAAATATTTTTTACATTATATGAATTGTAAATTGACAAATATATTTCTGCTTACATATATATTTTTAATAAATTTTGAATTGAATTTGAATTTGAATTCTCAACTAAAATTCCGTTGAAACTAATGAAGAATTCATGCCAGCGAGACCTCAAATCAGTTTCACATCTAAACACGGTTTTCTCGGTAACAACCAGCATGTGCAGTGCGGAATCTTCCAGAAAATATTGCGAAAATCCCGATCGAAAACACACAAGCAGGCAGTGAACGAGCGCCCGAACGGAAAAAGGTCAATTGTGTGCTCAACAAACACTCGAAACCGAAACCGCTGCCCGGCTCGAATTAGTGTTCCCGTAAACAAAAACGGCGCTGTTCATAAAACAAACACTTTTCGAGTTTGGGACGCACAATGCGAAGCTGCAAAGCCAATCGAACCTCGTTGAGTGGCACGTTCCACCGTTTTTACGGTGCAGTGCATGGGGGTATATTTTGCCACTTAGTGTTCATCACGTTATTGAGCCCTTCGTCTAAAGAAAGAGTCTGAGACGGAAAAATCGCGCAAAACTTTTCATTGTTAAGCTCTGCAGGCAGATGAAAGCAATACATAGCTTTAGGGGGCATCGCTCTTGTTGTACGTTGCGACGTTATCTGACCGAGCCGTTAGGGTAAATGGTGAAGAGAAAGGGCTTAATTTAATTAGTACTCTCGGTAAATGAACCGGGCATGACTTTATGGGCCGTCCCCCGATCTAAATCTTGTGTCTCGAGCCGGAAAATGTATGGGATTTGCCAGAAAACATCCCTGCTCACACGGTTTGGGTATTAAACCTCCTTTGTTGCTTCCACGAGCATCTGCACGATCTGCTTAAGACGCTATTAGCGACGGAAATTAAATAGTCCCAGCCAAAAGCCTACCGACTGCGCCCTACTGTTGTACTACGAAATCTGAGCAATGATGGGTGGAGACCATGATTTGCAAACGTCCAACAAAGCGAGAGGCAACCACATAAATTTTCGTTGTCACATGATGAAATAAACGAGCGAAACTTCATCGGAAAACTCCAAACAAGTTCCCCATACAAAGCTCGACGTAATCGGGTTTTATGCCGCCGTTTGTTTGTGTGTTAACTGCGAATTTATTGCGCTTAGGAAACTTTCTTATTTATGTCATATTTCGGGGAATTAACGTTATGTTCGAAGCGGCCGCAATTTAATGGGATTAACAAAAATAAAATGTGTTCGACAGCGCAAAAGTGAGTTTGGAGCGTGGCTACACTTTGCAGCACGAAAAAAAGAGGAAAGCAACATGACAGCGTTGTGTACCTGCGGAAAATTCGCTGTAACAGCTTATAAACGACCCCATTAGCCTTACGGCCCAATTTCCATAACTTTCCCGTCAAACTACCTAACGAGAAAACGGGGAAAAGTTTCCTTCTGCCCGATGAAATTCAGCGGCAAATCAGGTAGTCAAGTCAGTCAGAACTCCCGAAAATTAATCTACTCGTTTAACTCAGCCACACCGAATTGAAATCGAGTAATTTTGAGTATCAACTTGAATTTTCAGCCAAGCGAAAGAAAGTGGTTTCGTTTAGATCGGCATATGGATCAGAGCAATGCCTGATTGTTCAGCAGTGTCAAAACAAGCGCACCATTTGAAAAATCCCAGCTCCCAAACGAGTGCATCTACCAAGTTAAGACTTTGAGGCAATTGAAAGGAATGTTTGGCCCTCAACCCCAGAAATTTGCGTGAAAATCCGAGCTTCTGATGATTTTTCACAAGCATTTGAACTTGGTCGTGAACTTTAAGATTTTCTGGAACTTGCGGTCAGACCGAAGAAGAAATCGTAACTTCCAAAACAGTATCGACAGCGACTTGAAATTTTGGTACCACGGTAAGGAAGGTTTCGGCTCAGCACGCAGACAATTTCATTGAAATCTGACATTTGCCTGATTTTTCCGGAGTTTTTGAACTGACGATTTGCTGCGAGTAACTTGCGGTCTGGTTAAAGAAAAAGTCGCCACCTCCAAATTGGCGCGAGCAGCAACCTGAGGTTTCCCGACAACCAGAAGCAACAGTTGAGCCTAAACATGGAAAATTTTCATTTCAATCGCACAATTTTCTGACTGTCCAGCCGACTTTGAACTTGGACATGAAATGCAAAATTTCTCTTAAACTCCGGTTTGGCTGATGAAAAAATCGGTATTATCAACTTGAATTTGTAGCTGAGCGAAAAGTGGTCTCTGACCGTGAAATCGGCAAAACTCTATGTGGACCATGAATGGGAAATTTCACATCAACTGGCCCCAAATGCACATGTATAACCGACGATTTAGCGCTTGTAGGCCTGCCAGTTTGGCCACTAATTACATTGCGCTGTCAAAAAATGGGCCTACTATAGGAGCAATCGCGGGCTCATCCGGAAACTTGCAATAGCGGCTTGCGGAATGCAAAACGAATGTTTTCCAGAGGTTTCGCAAGCTGGAGTGGCGAGTAAACCACAAATGGCCGAGTATTTGGGCAAGTTGCACCAAGAGAACCGAAGTCCGTAAAACACAGAACAAATTTTCAGCAAATTGTCCTTCAATTTTCCGGCAGTGTATATTTTCTATACTGTTTGACGTTAGTTGCGTGCGGAGCATCAGGTTGACGTCACTTATTAGGCAGCGCTCGCAAATTGAAGTGAT
>NW_026017111.1:800738-812513 GCF_020466585.1 Dendroctonus ponderosae
TAATATCTGCAAGCAAAAGAGGATCTTCTTCACCTATATTTTTTGCCATTTTATATAGAACTTCAGTAGCCGAAATAATGTGCATTGCGGTCTCCAGTTTTACTCTCAAGCCATACGCCCAAACGGGAAACCTTCTTTTCCCAACTTCAAAACATCTTTCGATCACGTTTTCTGTTCGAATATGGGACATATTGTATAGCCTTTCGGCTCTTGTTGCAGGATTAACTAAAAGGGCGAACAAATAGGGTCTAAGACCATAGCCACTGTCACCCGTAATAAAAAAAATCAAGAAAATATACTAAACGGTCCCTAATCGGGCGCTAATCAGCCAAAAAGTGCCGGTTAATATAATCGTTGTGTAGAATACACAACACAGTGGTTAAGCGACGGTACAACACATTTTTCAAACTAAACGACGATTAAATTTTTAATCACTGTTTAGTCAAGCGGTGCAACCGGGCATAAGCCGCTCTTTCAGCCTGAGCTCCACTATCTGTGCAGACTCTCGGCTGGGGCTTTACGAGGAACTAAGACGATTCGAACATCGATTTTCCATTAGCCAAGGCCTGGATGGACCCTTATAAGCCCTTTAAAATCCACCCCGGCAAAAACGACAACTGATTCCGAAGCCACCGATGCCCTTCGCCGCCGTCAAATAAGACAAATTTTCGCTACAAACAGTCGCGCGTGCTGTTCAATTACCGATATCCTATTAAATTCAGTTCAAAGGCCTGCGGCAATTTCCAGTCGGATCGATTGCTTCCGCAGCGTGCTCTAGAAAATTACCCTCCAAACCCCACACTAATAAGAACTCACAACTAATAACCAATAGCTGAGAATCCACCCTTAAAGGGCCCGAACTGCCAAAATTTCAGTCGGATCTGCACTGCAAAAGGTGTGGCCTTTGGATGGAATCTCCAGATAATAATTACAAAAGCGGGCTTTTCA
The DNA here is from genome assembly GCF_020466585.1 of Dendroctonus ponderosae. Classification (NCBI taxonomy): domain Eukaryota; kingdom Metazoa; phylum Arthropoda; class Insecta; order Coleoptera; family Curculionidae; genus Dendroctonus; species Dendroctonus ponderosae. The sequence goes on from NW_026017111.1 coordinate 801,687, forward strand.
AGTGGAACACTGTTAAAAGGGGGGATTTTTCCGGGCTGCGGCCCATGGATGGAGTACTTTTGGCAAATAAATTGAATTAATTGAAAAGCCAGGAAGAATAATTGGGTGGCTGTTCATTTGGGGCAGCGCGAACCTTTGCATCAAGCAATTGGCGATTTTCCTTTGGGCTTTGATCAAGTTAATAGCAATTGGCCGAGGGCGAATATCGAACATGAATCCCAACGAAGGCCGGATTGTTTTGCAAATAGATGTGAGTCACAGTGGCTCAAAGACTTGTGGGGATCCTGCGAGAAAAACACCTTGAGGACGACCGCGATTCGAAACTTATCGCCGTCAGAGGAGAGCAAGGCAGGTAGGATTTGAGTCCGATCAATTTATCAATCATCCAAAGCCAGTTAGGAAGAAAAAACCCTCCCACCGTCTGAGTAATTAATATCCGCGCCCGAAGTAAATCTACTCCTTCGAGGGGGTGACAAATTGCTGGGAATCGAAGCAACTGTAATCCAATTATCATGGGCAAAAAACGCCAAACCGATTAATTAAAGCTGTCCAGCAACATTTTTAATTAATTTCCGAAACTTTTCCCATAATCGGCTGGGAAAGTCGGCAAAAAGCCCCCGAAAACCGCTTAAATGACCACGAAAACTCGATCTTTATTGGTACATCTCAAGTGTGATGCAAAAATCCTTTCACTGCGCCTTAAAACCCCAAAAATCACTAAAGTCGAATAATCAAATTCACTTCGCGTTCCCAATGCTGGCCATAAAAGTTTCCGGTTTGCACGCCATTGCTCGCATAGTAGGCCCTTTTTCGACAGCGCTATGGAATTGCAGCCGAACTGGCAGGCCTATAAGCGCTAAATCGCCGGTTATACGGCCGATTTGTGCCAGATTATTCGACGATTTACGGACAAGGCACAAGATTAAATTGCGGAAAAGTTGATCATTTGACCTTCCAGTTGGTTCCAGTTGATTGATTGAACCTTCTAAGTCAGTTCAGATGCCATTTGATCAAAACATTCGGAAACTTACCGTGAGATTTAAAGGGGGCGCCAGCTGCTCGGCCCCTGTAATGACAGTTCTGACAGTATTCGGGTTAATTTTAACGGTGTCGGATGTGGCGCCCCCATCCAGTACGGTAACGGCAAAGTTGTACTTGGTGCAGTACTGCAGGTCGATAATGAGGGCGCTGACATTGGGCGTGGTCAGCTTCGGATCTGGAAAAAAGGCGTGAAAACGATCAAAAGAATGCTGGTGGGTGTGATGTGGTTGCATCGATCGTTCGACCATTTATTTGCCATCACAATTGACATTCGAAGCTCAGTTTCGCGTGGCAAAAAGCGAAATTGAGAATATCGACAGATATACGATATATTATATATGGAATCGACATAACATAAATGCTTCAACTATCGGAAAACCGTTCCAGTTGAAAGGCATTCGGGCGACATTTTTCGTTTAATAGATATCGGGTTGTCAGCCAATGGAAACGGCATTGTACAATGTATAGCGCGTGCAAAAAAGATCCGGATATGTTTTCAGTTTATTATTTGGCGCTCTGGGTTGTTTGCTCGCTTTTATTCGCTTCGGAGTAGGCCTGGGTAACTCATTTAATTTTTAGGAGTTGGCGCAGTGCTACGCAAGTGGCTTGGTCGCGCAGTGACTTCCTATGTTAAGGGCCATTTATCCACAATATTTTAAAAATTTCTTGAAAATTTGAGAATTTTCCAGTTACTCTTTTTTCTAAATGCTCAATTAAAAAAAAACACTTTTGGGCCAGAGAAAACAAAAGCGTATAATCAATATTTGGAAAACTCGTCACCATCATAGCTCTGAATTTCCGGACTATTCCGCCATGTCTGGTATAGTAGGCCCATTTTTTGACAACCCAATGTTATTGTGGCCAAGCGGCCAGGCCTACAAGCGCCAAATCGCCGGTTATACGTGTGATTTGCTCAACATTTTTCGACGATTAAACCAATCAAGTTCGTCAAATTGGATTATGAAGTGGATGAAATCAGTGGATTAAATTGAGAAATTAAGAGCAGAAAATTTACGCTGGAGAGTCTGATTTTTGCGCCTAAAACGCGAAAAGCCGCTGATGTTGACCTTGCACTTTCTAAAGAGCTCTTAACGTCTGAACAAACTGTTAGAAATAGTAATTTCACAGCCAGCTTTTGCAGAAATTTCCCTAAGAAGGCGATAGGCTAATTATGCGAGGCCGGCAACTGACGGCTGCCATCGAGAGCGGCACCTCAAATAATTGGCTCTTTATGCTATTCCATTCTCCGGGGTCTCCGGATTCTCTATTTTATCCTCCGGGTAGTCAATGCCGGCAAATGATTGCAAACTTGCGTGCGTGAAAAAGTCCGCTTTTAGGCCACGATTGACACGCCAAACTGGTGGTGAATTTCGGTTATTTATGAATATTTTCCTTTTCCAGCCCTCGGCAGTTGGAGTCTCAACCAATCGAACGCACTTATGAAAATTCATGTCAAAAACCAGTCGATTTTTTGCAGCCGCATTTCCCATCGAATAAATGCAGGTATACACAATGACACCGATAATAATTGCTGTTTTGCAATATTCAACAAATCAAAGCTTGCAAAACAATCAGCCGCACAAAATGCAAATCGAATTAAAACGTGCAAAATCCCAATTGATGTTTATGCATGGATTTTTGTCGAAATATCGCGTGTTTATGCGGCAGCGACTCGGATTTTCGGTCGGTTTAACGGTTTAAGGCCCCAAAAAATCGTCAAATCTAACTGGGCCAAATCATTACCAACAAAAACTTTCATTTAGAATATGGGGTTAGTTGAATCACTCTAATCAGTTTTTCTTAAAGCCTGTGTGTTATGCATCCGTTTATACGATGGTACGATGCTACGAAAGTGTTTCTATTGGTTGGAGATCTGTCAATTCGTCCGTCGTCGTATGACGTGGACGAATTGACAGATCTCCAACCAATAGAAACACTTTCGTATCATCGTACCATCGTATAAACGGATGCATGGGAAAAAAGCTTCAGCCATGAATATTTACATTCCAAGTCGCCATCTTCTGAGCCAAAGTAGACGCCATAGGTGAGATTAGCGCCGTTCGGCATACCATCGCCCCCCCACACCACTTGCACGGCATTACTGATACCGGGTGGCACAAAAATGGCTAGAATCTCCACGCTAAACGGACCAATGGGCGGCTGGGTGGTGTCCATAGGGGTGGGCAAGGTGGTGGCGCTTTCATCGGCAAGTTGCGACCCCACTGGCAGCTGAAACCAAAACAAAACACCCTCAGATCCATCCATCAACATGGAGAAATGCAATCAAAGGCTGCGCTGTCCATTCATTAAGCGTCAAAGGGAGGGGACTTTTCTAAGCGCAAAGTCGTCGAAAAGTGACATGCTTAAAATCCAACATAACCTGTGAACTCTTATCAGCACTACTGGCTCACATGTTGATGGATGACTTTCCGAACAATCACCCTGTATATAAAATTGCGCTTAAGAGTAATGAAAATTAGGGTTTTGCCCGAACCTGCTTCACAGCCGTAAAACCCAACATCAGCTTTTACGACTCGCAACGATCAACGCGAAAAATCAACTTTAGGACTCCTGCAACTACGTAGTGTGCAGTTTAACGGTTTTACTCTCGTGCTCCAGTTTATGCGGCTTTTAAAGCTAAACTATAATTTTACGACAAACAAACCTGTTTAGAACAGTCGAAATGAAACACTGCAGCAACTAAAGGCTACATAAAACAAAACGGCTTCTCGCAAATGTCATCAGGCAGATTGACAGATGCTGTCAGCTTTAAATCAACTGTTAACCAAAACGATTAAAATGCGATTGAAGTGAAGTTCGGTAGCGGACAACCACGTGTGTGTGTGTGTGTGCAGTGGAAATCCATTATTCCAGACGTGAGTTTGTCCAGATTGAATTTAGTGGCGAATAATCCGTTTCCGGCTAACAAAAAGCCGGTTAGTTGGGCAACAAAGTTAGATGCGATCTATTTTTTGGTTTATTCCATTGGACTGTTTTATGGGTGTGGTCCGCTCACTAGTTAAAAGTTGCCAAATGGGATTATCAACAATCTGATTGGGTTTTAAACATCAGGCTTGGCTCTTTAATGATATGTAATAAGTGCATCCTGTCCTCGAATTGTGTGTAAATGTTTATTATGCGCAAGGTTACCGGCGCTGAATTGCTCAAGTTTGATGAGCTCAAGGTCCTTTGACATCAGTGACAACAGCTGTCAGTATTGGCATTTGCCAATGTCAGTATTGACATACTTGACACTTGAGTGACAAGGAGTGGTGACTAGATGAAAAGCGTTTTTGAACTTGAAGCTGTTTAAGTAGCGAAATTGTGGAAACAATCGGAAACTTACGCAAAATATGAACAGGGCGCGCACTAGTATTGCACTAAAACGCATCATCACGCCGTCGCCCGTTAATTTAATTGAACTATTAAGCGGTAATTTAGCCATAATACTGTTATAATGGTGCGGCGAAAAATGGCAAAACCGATGCATATTTTCAATGTCGGACACCGTAAAGCGGACAAGATCTCATGCGTGAAAAGCACACACACGGATGATGGCACTTTGACGCAATTATGCGATTTTCATTAGAAACAGTTCGCTTGATAACCTAATTTCGCAAATTGTTCCGTACTAATCCGGCCAACTTGGCTGTCAACTGTCAAGATGGATCCTGAGTTATTGGCACGATTCCATATTTCTCGGAGGCAAAATGAGCAAAAACGCTCATGTGTACATCATTCTAGAGAGAAATAAATGGCCTTTTTAGAAAGTGAATCATCGATAAGAAAATGTGACAATCACGCAGGAACCCTACTATTGTGCAAATAACGCGAAAACGAAGACAGATACGAAAAACCTGCAAGGGATCAGAAAATTCTTGCAAAAATTCGGTCGAACGAGGTCAGTGGCGCAACACAAAAAAGTTTGGGGGGGGTAAAAGGGGTAGGCCTCTGTAAAAAGGAAGACCCAGTAGAGTTTCACAACTAGTCGCTCCACCTACGGGTAAAGGGTGCAAACTTTAGCCAACATGAAAAATTTGAGCAAAATATCTGATAAACTGTAGAAGTTAAAGCGAAAATGCCATTTTTTTTGGAAGTTCAACACCCTGTATCTCGTTAAAAACTTAAATGGAAACTCGACTTGTTTTGAGGTCCTCTACAGGGTCCACACATCAGGGTCAGAATCAAACAAAACTGCAAATTCGAAAATATATATTTCTAAAACTAATTGCAATTCAAAGAGCCCTCAATCCATGTTTACGCAACATCCGCCTCATCACAAAAGGCCTCCGTCATCGATTTAGAGCGTCTTTTTCTAGATCTGTCGTTTCCATTACTTGTTTGAGTATTTTCGGTCAAAACCGCCTCGCCTGGTCAGTCTATTTTCTGCGCTCCAAAGCCACATGCAGCCCATTTACCGGACGCAACACTATTTCAATGGTGTACTTAATGTCTTCTAGACGCTGTTGGCATTTGACGTTGTACTCCCTTAACACGCACGCGAGCAGCGTCTTGACGTTGCGCATGGCAAACTTTTGGCCTGCAAAATACGTCAAAAACGTCAAAAACGTCAAGTTGTGTCAATGTGACAATCAACTCACCAAGACAGTTCCTGGGCCCAGCACTAAAGGGCACAAAGGCATACGGATGCCGTTTGGCGCAGTTCTCGGGCAGAAATCGATCAGGGTCGAACTTGAACGGCTCGGGGTAATGGTCGGGGTCGTGGTGTAAATTGTACAAGCTAATGGACAGATTGGCGCCCCTTGGAATGGTATATCCATCTAAGACATTGGAGCTTGAGAGACCAACTGAGCTCACCCTGGCAGGCTTACCAATCGCGATGTCCTCGTCCAGGTTCCGGTAAATAAACGGAACGAAGCAGAAGCAGCGCAGCACCTCCCTGACCACCCGATCCAAATATTCCATGCGGGCCACGTCCTGAGGGGTCACCTTCCTTGTGGGCTCATCGCTGAAGATTTCATCCAGTTCTTCCTGGACTCGCGCCTACAGCCAAATCAAGCGTCAAGTGATGGCTGGGGTCTAAACCTTACCACTGGGCACTTACCAAGTACTCAGGATGGTTGCCCAAGGCGGCAAAGGCACAGGTGAGGGTGGCAGTCGTGGTATCGAACCCCTGAAACCCCCCAGGTTAGCACCAATTGATCCAGGAAAATCCACTGCTCACTTACTCCAAACATAAACGTGCTGACTTCATCTTCAACTTCCTCATCGGCGAACGGATTGCTCCTCTGGTAGTTCAACAGCAAGTCCAGGAAGGAGACCTTCTTCTTCCTCCCGAGCTCGTCCTCCTCAACGGCGAGGCCCCCCTGCGCCTCCAGCAGCCTCTTTCTCGTCTGGATGATGTGCTGGTTGAAACTGTGGATCACGCTGCAGCAGCGCTCAGACTCCCGCCCAACCGCCGTGTGCTTGAAGAGCCAGTCCAGGTTGTAGAGCGGGTTGGCGACGCGTCGGTAGGTGACCTGCAGGAAGCTGCAGCCAAACATTCCGTTAAGGCCCTGGACAATGTGCAGCCCACTCCCACTCACCTCATGATTGCGTTGGCGTATTCCACGCCCTCAGTGTTGTTGCCTTCAAGGATCCCCAGCTTGATTCCCATTGCGGTCTCTGCAAGTGCAAATTCGCTAGAGGTGTTATTAAAGGCCCAAGTCAAGTTGCTACCGGTTATGATATCCAGGCCAATTTTGGTCAGATCGCCAGTGATTTCGACGAATCCCTTGCCCTCAAAGCGCTGCAGGTATTTGGCCAGGCAGGCGCCCTTCTCCGCAAAGATCTCCCCATAGGAGTCCAGGATGTTGAAGTGGAAGGACGGCGTGATGATCTTCCTATGCACGCGCCATTTGGGGCCTGAAAGGCCCAGCGTCAGCCCTCAAAGTTGCACATCCACAACTAACTTACCACTTCCAGAAATCAGCCCCTGGCCCAGCCAGGGAAACAGATACTTATAGAACACCCCCTTGTTGATGTTGGTGTTGCTCTTGAACACCACCTGGACGTGTTCGGGCTTGTACAGGTGCACCACCGGCAGACTTCCGTACCAGTTGCGGAAAATTGGCCCCAATCGGAGGTGCCGATTGGCCATGGCCTGGAACAGGTCTGGAAGCGAGGAAAAACAATCGTTATCTTCTCATCTTTACAGTGGGCCATTGCATAATGCATGCTCTACACCAATCGGACCCGATAAGGCCAAGTGGTGCCACTTGAAGGCACTCGATTGGAGGAAAAAAATTGCCTTGTTCAGTGAGCAGGTGTGCAGAGATTTGCGTCATCATTGCTCCTACAACTAAGTCATACTTGCCTTCTCGCTTCAGGCCCCAGAGGCTAACAACACTGCCCACTAAGGGGTACCATTTGTCGCCTGGTAGCTGATCAATGTAGTAGGAAATCCTGCGGAAGGTCTTCCGCCTCTTGAGCACCGGCAATGCCAGGACCAACCCCAGGAAACAGACCACAACAGCAAGGACGAAATCCATCTGAAACTGTCCACCTTGAGCTGGGCTGTTGGGCATGAGCTTGTTGGTCTACGTACCTCTGTAGGACACTTAGTCAGTCACACACACAACACACCAAACTAAAGCTAGTGTGCTTTTGCGGGCTGATCGCGTTCAAGTGACTGGCTTCCGAGTCGGCACGTTATGATTTATATCAAATTGAGGCTACTGTTGAAGATTCATTGGTTGATAACGCGTTATCATTTGTTTGGCACTTTTGGTTCAGTCCAGAGTTAAGCGCTACTCGATGGTAAAGGGAGCATTCAAAGGTTCGATGGGGTTCATTCAAGGCTTAATTATTCATTGGGGGATGTTTTTTGGATGTCAGTTTAAGTCAGACTTCTGATTTTTGGTTCCAACTCTTCCCAGAGAAAATAGTCGCTAGGCTTCTTAGCCACTTACAGTCGAAAGCGTTTGGGCTTGAAAAGGTTTCCTTATCTCCTTGGAACAAGTGATTTTTTAAGAAATGGCCACTTGAAGCTCAAAAAAGTTACGCCAGGTGTATTTATTCCGTAACAATGAATTTTTCTAAGAGAAACAGTCCAACTATGTTGCATTTACACGAAAAACTCACCGATGTAACAGACAAACACATAGATTCTGCACTTATGACGCCGCAAGATCCAAATATAGCGAACGGTAAATTTAGCCGAGAATTCATTAACATCCCACGTTAGCTCGATTATTATTCCACATTAACCCCGTATTATATTCCAGTCGCGCCCCCCACATCCCAACATATCATTCCCCCCTGGTCAATTAACCCTGAAGAGGGACGCGCATTATTCTGCAGAGGATCGCTTTGTGCCATCGTTGCGGAGAACCGCAACTTTACCCTCAATCCACACGGAATTTTGCGTTTAGCCTTCAGCCGATGTGAATTATCCACTTTGTGGACACCATTTTTACTGTGTACTAACAATAAAGTAAGCTTTGCTTTTGGGGGTTTTCTGGCAAAAACATACAGCGGGAAGTTTCTTTGGTTGGCGGCGCTAAGCCAATTAATAATAATGGAATGATTTTTGCAAAGTCGAATGAACGCAAGCAGAACATGAAGTTGCGAGTTTCCCAGGCTCTGAGGCCGTTTTGAAAAATCAGAAAGATTTCTGATATTTTAAGCGACGGGGGTATCAACTTCGAACGCAGCCAGGCACTGCCATGATGCATCGCTCATAGGCTCGCATGGGTGCGAGTGAGAGATCCGACGCGAGCTACGTTCTGAATTGACAATCGGTGCAACTAGCGATTTCAGAGGAATTGCCGATTAGGAACAGTTTTAGTGTAAATTATTGTTATTCTTTTTTTACAAACTTCTTTTTGGGTACTTCGCCTCAAAAAATTTTGTCTTTAAAAAAGACAGAATTTCCTCACGTCTTTTATTACAGATTGATTAATAGTGCTCCTATTTCGCAATAAGAACGAATTACTTATCAAAAAGTAATCAAGAACTATCACCTAGAGGGTATCCTGCGACACACTTAGGCTCAAGCTGTAAGAGAAAATTCCAATTAGTAGAGAAATCAATTTGAAATAATATAAAAAAAAAATAATTCGTTCTCATTGCGAAATAGGAGCACTATTTTTCAATCTGTAATAGAAGACGTGAGGAAATTCTGTCTTTTTTAAAGACAAAAATTCTTGAGGCGAAATACCCCAAAAAAAAGAAGTTTGTAAAAAAATCAATCCGCCTCAACAATATAGAACTTATCTACAACTTATTGTTATTCTCGACGCAGTAAATGAATTTTATTATTTTCGTTGAAAAATCGGCAAAACCCATGGAAGTCTCACATTAGTATGCTCAAATGCCCAACCTGGAAAATCCCGCTTAATCACAAATCATTCGTATTCAGAGGGTCGATAGAAGGCTGTGTGTGTGTTCCACCCCAATAGTCGTTATCGCGGCAGGCGTTAATCATAGCCGCGCCCAAGGCATTCTCTATCGATATGGATGTGGGCCCCCCATCCCACATCCAGAGCTCAAAATGAGAAACGTCAAAGTTGGCTATTAATTTCCGTGGGTCTCCGGCCGGCCGGAAAACGGCCTTCACTTCCACGAACGAAAACGTGTCGATCGGCGAGTTTTTCAGCATCGAAATCTTATCAGCAACTCGTAAAACAATCGGATAGATCGTGACATCAGACGTACATCTGTTTATCGTTGCGATTGGAACCACCAAGTTGCCACATCAATTTCAAGGACCAGCTGGCACTGTTATTGTGGGTTCTGATGCAGGTGTGGGCCATTCTGCGTATCCATCAACCTGCCGAAACCTGGACCACACCTCATCTACATGCGTCGTCATCTGATGACAAATCATCGCCCACTTTCTCAAATAGTCAACTGTAGAATATCGCCTAACGGGGTTTTTTCAACTCATTCAAGGTCCATCGGCAATCAGCAGATTTGCACCTGCAGGTTGTTGCACTTGAGATTGTTTACCCAACTTCACAGGCTAACCGGAACTAATTCGACGCATAAATCCATTAAAGGAACAACAACAGCCGATCGTTCCTGTCATGGACGAGTCGAGGAAAAGCGGTTGAACAGTTTTCCACGTCCTTGTTAAAACATGGCTACAGTTGTTTGGACAAAATATTTCCCAGTTAATAAGGCCGAAATTGTCCCAATAGACGTAAACGGCGAGCAAGGGTGGATCCAGGGGGGGATCCAGGGGGGATCCAGGGGGATTCAATTCTTTATCCAACGATGCCAAAACGAATTCTGTGGCTCGAATGGTTCTTGAGAAACTTCGAAAAAATCAACGTCATCTTCAAGTGGATTTTGCAACTCAAAAAAAACCACGCAACTCTAAAACTTCTTGAATTCAAGCATTTTTTGAGAAAACTGCCAACATGTCCCCATGCATAGTTCACTTTCTAAAAAGGCCATTTATTTCTCTATAGAATGATGTACAAATGAGCGTTCTTGCTCATTTTGCTTCCGAGAAATAAGCAAAAATGGGACGGAAAACATGGAATTTTGGCATAATCTTGCACCTAAGTGTGTGATATTCAAATTTCTCTTTCTGGGCCAAAACTACTCGAATTTCCTCACTCACGTTGTTACGACTGAATCGAGTTTTCAATTCTCTATCCAACGATGCCAAAATTAATTCTGTAGTTCGAATGGTTCTTGAGAAACTTCGAATAAAGGCCATTCAGTTATCTCTGGAATGATATAAAAACGAGCGTTCTTGCTCATTTTGCTTCCGAGAAACATGCAAAACGGGACGGAAAACATTAAATTTTGCAATAATCTTGCGCCACCCTTGCA
>NW_026017111.1:813512-815805 GCF_020466585.1 Dendroctonus ponderosae
AAATTTTGCAATAATCTTGCGCCACCCTTGCACAAAACGACGATCATTTTTCTAATTTCATAGATAACAGAAGACTGTGTTTTTTCTGCATAACCCCCCCCTGACTTTAAAGTTGGATCCGCCCCTGAGGGCGACCCAGTTTTCCGGATTGTCCCCTTTTTCCTGATGGGATTGCTGCCGATAGGCCTGTAAAGAATTTCCCCTTATCTATGTCAACTTGGCGTCAAGACACTTTTGCCGTTGGGTCCGACAAGAACTATTCGCGCTCAAATCCTCAAATGTGAAGGTTTTCGGCACGATGCGGCAACGCCTAGTACCACCACTAGTCACCCAATATTGCAAATTGGGTACCACCAAATAGTGGTCGAAACGCTTTTTGCAAATAAATCGTAGCTTCCAGAGTCTCCATCCTCCCTGTTTGATCGTCAAAAAAAAATAAAAAATTGCTAATTCTCGAGTTTCCATTGGTAGCGAACCGAACACGTGGCCAGTTTAATTTCGCCTCGAAAGGACCGAACAGGGTTAAGGGCGCAATGAAGAAATACGATAATTTTAAGCCGCTCTTGAAAGGGATTTTTAATATTTGCGCGATTCTGGTTTATTTTCTCTTTTGGCCGTGGTGACGCGGACAAATTGCCCGAGCGGCAAAACCGCGTCGGTAATGGATTTTTACGGTGCTCGTCCAAGACTGTTTACTTTGCTGTAATTTATTTGAGAGAGAAAAAACAGATTTTTCGCCCTTGGCTTTGCATGTAAATCGGACATTTTGGCCCTTTGATTAAAGCTTTTGAAGGCTTTCCAAGCGTATGAGGGGTGGACGATGCGAATTGCTTGCTGACGTTTCGCTCGCATCTGCGATGAACGTTATCAGTCGACCGAAAACAACTTTGACAGATTTTACATTTAGATATTTGCCAGATTAATTAATGCCATTCAGTTCCAGCTTTATTCCCGTGAAGAACAAGTTTACAAATTTTTCTGGAAAAACTTGGAATAATACACGGCGAAGGCAATTGGGACGTAATTGGACTAGTTCCCTTTGAATCATTATTGGAAATCGGAAAATAAATTGGATCGCAGCAGCTTTCGCTTGCGGAAACTCATTAGCGCGGAAAAACCGATGTACTGGTTAAACTCCCCTTTGCGAATAATGTCGCTATTAATTCACGTCCAAAGCTCGCGAAAAAATTGCATCAATAAAACCCACCATTGCCGTCTCTAGCGGTTGAGTCTTGGACTTTCGGACAAAAGATTACGGATTATAATAATCCCACGCCTTCCGTGGGTGCCACTTAAAGTTCAGCCTCCACCGGTAATTTATGCGCTTGCAGTGGAAAAACTCCGGATCGCTAAGCGCCCGTGGAAAGTTGCCGGTGAAATTTTAATCACCCCCCATCTAATATCGCACTAGAGGCTCATAGAGCTGCATAATTAATTTAAAAAGTTCCCGCTCAAGTTCCGACAAGTCAACCATCACGTGGGCTCAGGTGGGTGCTCTTTTAGAACGCACTTAAATAACACGAAAGCCAAACTGGGATTTTCCAGTTTCCAAAATCGCCACTAGAATGGAACTGAGGTTGAAACTGATGTTTCAAGGTTTGAGATTTTTATCAGTCTCATTGAACGACGGGTAAATTTGTTGGCGAAAATCCTTGAGTTTCTTAAAACTCAGTTCAAATCATCGAATAAAGCTTGATGTGTTTACTACAGCAACAACGATGGGTAAATATAGTAGCAACAGTCGGCAATTGTTCAAAGACAGTGAGCAAATACACAAGCATAACCGGCGATTTAGCGCTTGTAGGCCTGTCGGTTTGCCTACTAATTACATTGCGCTGTCAAAAAACGGGCCTACTATACTGGCAATCATTGGCTAATCCGGAAGTTTTCAAGCACGGCATTCGGAGCGCGAATGTGAATTTCATATGAAAACCTGCTCTAATTAAGGTGTGCAATCAAAGAGTGTTTTTGTATACTTGGAAACAAGAGAATGGGACTTATCGGGGCTATTTCTTGAAGTAAAAATTTTGAATATCGTTTATTTCATTACGTTTCGGCGAGACAACAGCGCCATCATCAGATTTAAAATTTACACAAACTCATGATTGGTAAAAATCAACGTTCTTTTAGGTCTTTGCCTTCTTGAAACCGTAAATTTGTCTCTCGAAAGACATGTGTAAATTTTAAGTCTGAAATTTTGAACATCGTTCATTTCATTACGTTTCGGCGAGACAACAGCGCCATCATCAGATTTAAAATTTACACAAACTCATGATTGGTAAAAATCAACGTT
>NW_026017111.1:816804-819629 GCF_020466585.1 Dendroctonus ponderosae
TCTCCTTTACAATCGCTAATTTTCTAGTTTAAAGTCACATTTTCGGGTCTTTTAATCCTTCGAGAGGAAATTCCAACAAATAAGACACTTTTTGCTAAACGAACGTGTAAAAACCGGTTAATTTAAAACTTCAATTGCAATAAACACCGCTTTACTGACAGCTGATTTCAAAGTTGATGTATTTGTATTTACGCGTTGCCATGGTACACGTCTTGTATAAAAAGAGTCGAAAAGCGATTGGTCAATCAGGTTTACGTGTTTCCGGAAACGCGCGTCACCAAGTACGGTTTCTAGGAAACGAAGCTTGTTGATTTCTTCAAAAAGGGGAAGTGCTGATTTTGTGCGCAAAATATTCCTTGTGAAAGAAATTCATTATTGATGAATGGATTTGAGTGAAATATTTTTGGTCGAAATTTTTCCAAAGGTAAGGTTCGATTTTTTGAAAAAATGGAAATTTTCTGAAAATGTCTCAAATTTTACATTGAAAAACCTGCCAGAATTTTCAGATCCGAAATCAAGGGCGGATCCAGAGGGAAGCCCGTTTTTTGGGCATAATTGTTGAACCGTTGATGCTATTGAAAAAAAGTTTTATCTTTTTCTTCAAGTATTAAAAATATTTATGATATCAGATATACTACATTAAAATCCGTTCATTAGTTTACTCAAAAATTAAAAAAAAGCCGTCCATTTCAGCGTTTTGTTAATTTTCAATAATTAATTTAGTTTAGTTTCACGAAAATGGTACCATAACTTTTTTTGGTCAGTCAGCAATGAAATTTTCATTTACTGCCCTTTGTAGTATAACTCTTAACCAGTAAAATACAGCCTCAGAGAAGTCTCTCCGACGTCTCAAGAAAAATGTGTTTAGAATCTGGCAAGAGCCCTTTTTACATAACAAATAGGAATGAACAGAAAGTTATGAATTTTTGGAACTAAAATTTATACCACTTATAAAGGATACAGACACCTTCAAAAAAAGTTATAGTGCCAAAAGCAAATTTAATATAAAAAAATTTACTTTCATCTATTTAGTGCCCGGAAAAAATCTAATCTAATCCGACTGCACCAATTGTTCCATTGAAGGATATCCACGCCAGTTACTAGTAATTTGAGTGCGAATCTGCTAGCTCAGCAATAAATTATCACCGAAGACCGAATGCCTTTTATTCCTTTGTGTATGCAAGGGCTGATGTTCAAAAAAAAGTCATAACATTTTTTATGAGTAACGTTTTACCATTTTAACGAAACTTTATTTGAACACAAAAAGGTAACCACATTCCACTTAGGGGCAGTAAAATGTGAAAAATATTCTATTTTCATGCTGATCACTGATTACAATTCATCTTATCGCTTAATTGAAAATTGGCCATTTAATACTTCAGTTACGTTTAATATAAGCAAATATCGAAACATGTCCAGAGTAGGTAAATAGCGACTATACAAATTTAAATGTAGTTCGTCCACTACTCCACTGGGCAGATGCAACAAATGCTATTTTATTTCAGAAGCACTGCTATTGGTCGAAAAAGATCAAGTTTCAAGGACAAAGAACAGCTCAGAATTCCGAAAAAACTTGAATATTGCTAGTTGCCGAATCATGGTCCACGCCCCACTCCCATACATACAAAATCAAACCACTTCACGAGAATAAAATATCTGTTTTTCCTAAAACTCAGGCCAATTGACAACGCCGCGGGGAATCAAAAGGCACAAAGGCAGGTATTTTTGCTTTGTTGAAATATCGAAATCCCAGATGCTGACTGTTACTGAGCAGCATCGTAGGCGAGCCCTGTTATTTCAAATAACATGTTATTTTAAATATCGGGCACAGCTACCGACTGTTCCATATCGATATCTGTTCCATATCGATATCTGTTCCAAAAAACATGTGAAGTATTTGGTGTCATCCCTATTAAAAACCCACCAAACACATTCGCATGTCCGATAGTCGTGTGGGGCAGGCGCCTGGACTAAAATCCAGCCTCAAATTTAGCCTCTTATTTACATTTTCCCAGCTATCGACGTTGTTCTATCCAAGCGCTTATCGTGGGCAGCTTCAGGAGATTTACGACATTGAACTTGGAAATGGCTTGCTTAACCCTTGCCCAAGGAAACTGCCCCAATCGATTGCAATAAAAGGGGGGTTGGTTATCCTAATAAACGATAAATCTCCGGCGCATATTTGCCCCCCGGAAGAATAGATGAACTAAATTACGGAAAGAAAGGAAACAAAAAGGCCCTATTGACCTGAATGTCGGCCACTTTTCACGCAGACAGACAATCCTATACAACCGATACGATTCGCCATTTGTTTCAGGGGTGGTTTTTGTGAGCAAAAACCGGACCTGAAGAAGCAACGAAGAGGAAGCGGAGAAACCGCAATGTCCGAAACCTTGATTTCGCCGATTCATCAATCACAACGGGAACAAGGAGTTCGGCGAAAATTCCACTCAGGAAATAAAACTTGCATTTTTCATCGAATTGAATTTTCTTGCTGTCGGACAGCCGCCTTTGTTGACTACGAATTTTAATTGCTTTGTTTTACAAACTTCTTGTTGGGTATTTCGCCTAAAAATTTTTGTCTTTAAAAAGGAAAGAATTTCCTCACGTCTTTTATTACAGATTTATTAGGGGATTTAAAATGTTTAAAAGATATTTGGCTAAGGGATGTGTAGGTGAATTTATACTACTAACTATCGGTTGTAAAGAAAAGAATTGTAATTGTAAGAAACGTCAAGGTAATTCTTTCAAATTAATTTCTTTACTAATTGGAATTTTCTCTTACAGCTTGAGCCTAAGTGTGTCGCAGGATACCCTCTAGGTGA
>NW_026017111.1:820628-825825 GCF_020466585.1 Dendroctonus ponderosae
GTGCTGATTAATTGTTTATCGGCACTGCGACCCGATAAAATCCTGCCGAAGAATCGAAATCGAAAGGGATTATCAATCAGGCTTTGGGCCCCACTGCTCCAATCTCGATTTTTCTAGACGTTGAAATGTTACAACATTCCCCCCATTCCCCATTGTATGACACACCCACACACACTTTGTTGAGGAGCACAACTGGAAAACTAACCTCAAATGTGTGTCAACTGTGGGTCAGTCACGGCCTCCCGTCGACATTTTCTATTAATAATTGATGGGGATTGCAAAATCAGTCGGCGGAATAATCGAAATAACAAATGCAGCGCATTAATTAGGCCGAATTAGTCATATTGTTGGGCACTTTTAGTCGGCCGATTGTTAAATTTATGCCGTGCATAGGCTGTCATTGTTACCTGGCCTAATTGAGCGGACATTCCCATTCAAGCCAGGCACCTCCGACGTCCCGAAAGGGTCTTCCCTCGGGAAATTCTCCAGAGTCAATTACGCCCGTTCCGTTTGGCTTGCTGACACGCGCCCTTAGGACAGGATAAGGTAAACAGGGCCAACAATTACTTTTAGAGGCTGATACAACGTTTCTATTTGATTTGGTGCTTCCGTCATCTACACATTTGTCTCGTGCGTGACGGTGCGATTCTTTCCCGATTTTTATCAATTCCTAGTTAATTTTGCGATAATTAAATGTCAGTCGACTCGATTAATAGTAAATAGGGCCTGTTTGCCCAACATCAATGCAGTGATTAACTTATTATGTGATCCATACATGTCCCTATTTTTCATTTTGCAAGATAATAATAACAATCAGTAAACTAATGATAATCACAATAACTCAAATAGTAAACCAAACCTGCGAAAACGAGAAAATAAACACGAGACTCTTTGTTGATATGACCTGCTACGTCACAATCGGGATAGGCGCCGAACGGGTTATAACGGCAACAACGCAGTTTGAAATCTATCCACCTTGGTGAGATTCGCGTGTTTTTCGGCTTAACAGTCTGTTAAAGAACCCGAACATTTTATTTATGCTTCAACACCCTGCACTTGGGAAATTATGCGCTTTCGGACAAGAGAAATTTGCCTGAAATGCAACACTTTATGTAAACACATACACTGAAAAATGAGTTGAAAGTTCAGTTACTTTTCAGTAGGTTTAGAAACTGAAAATAATTCAGTTTTTGGTTGTTGAAAATAAATTCATGCACATTTTCATTGGATTTTCAGTATTCTTATCGATAATCCAAAATTCAGTAACATGGAACTGGGAAGTTTTCAGGTCTTAACCTATTTGCAGGCACTGATTGAAGATCTGTCAGTTCGTAGTGCAACGGACGAATTAGCAGATTTCCAACCAATAGAAACACTTTGGCATCATTGTACCATCGTATGGATGGCTTATGCCCACTTGCACCAAATTAGCGTTAAGTTCGAGCCTAACTGCAAAAATGGATTGCACCAACCGATGACACGATCTTAAGTTCGTCTTTGAAAATCTTAAATTTAAGGACTCGTTCTCGAGTTTTTTCTTTGTTTATTTTAATAAATTTATTTAAATAATTTTAAAAAGGTCTCGAATTTCGGTTCGAAACAACACAGACATGCAGAACAGAACGAAAAATACAGAGTTGCCGGTTATTGCGTGAAGCTTAGCTAAGAACACGTGAAAAACGGATGGTGCAACTCATTGAAACTTAAGTCGGACTTAAATTTCAAGGTATACAAGGACGTGCTTAGAAGAAGTTTGGTGCAAGTGGGCGATTTAAAAGAGGTCCAACAGTTCTTCAAAAACTTTATTGTAGTGGATCTTAGGCACAATTTTGTTCTTAAAACAATATTTAACAGTGCAATCTCATTTGCAATGTTAATATCCGGTCGTTTGAAGATGATTTTCAAAGGTTTGTAGTACACTTTTCTGGACAAATTGATGGACAATCTGAATTTTTTTGCGGTTAAACTACTTTAGTGTGTATAATTGTGTGTGTAGTTTAATTGGAAATTTAACGGCAGGCGAAACTCGAACAGGCATTTAGTAGATGAGCACCCTTAACCTAGTATTTGCAGTATCTGCAGCTTCTCCCTTGATAATTTGTTGATTCGCTGTTATCAGCGTTATAAAATAAACTGCACCGAACACAAAAATATCACACTCAATAACTGATAAATCAAAATCACTGGGAGTTTAATAACGCAATGGGTATTTGAAAAGTTTATCAGATCTACAGATGCGCCCGCACTAAGAGAAAATCGGTTCACGAAATGGCAAGTCGGGCACCACCCAGTTTTAATCGAACAACGAAAGGCGAAGAAAAGTTGAACAACAGCCAGCAGCAGCGACTGATGGAAAGTAGAAACGAAAAATAATATTTACGTTGCGCGAATGGAAATTAACGACTGCCATTGTTGGTCGAGTTTCCCTATCTGCCCGCCAAACACTAAAAGCCATATTCCGGATCCTCTTGAACAGTTTCCATAATTCCCTGTGGGAATCTGCTGCTGGTGCAGCCAATCCGTCACATCCAGCAAATTATTTCCGCGTGAAAAGAGCGAAATAAAACGCCATTTTTGCGGGTCGGAAAACTGGACTTTGCGATGCGATTTTCATTTGCCCGGAGCTCGTCAATCACACCGCCGCCTGTTTGGCATGATGCATTCCCGGACGCAAATCATGTTCCCAAAGTTAACTTTTGCGTATTCAATCGCCAATCTCCTGCTCCCACCGACTGTATTTCTAAGGCAGCAAACGCGAATGCATGAGTGGATGGAATAATAGCAAAGCTCGACTAATAAGGCCATTCTCGGTGGCTGATTGCCAGAATGCTTCCACTAATTAACCCATTCCAGATTTTCCAGTATTGGCACAACCCATGAATAGTGAATGGGGAAAAACCATCTCCCGATCTAGCTGAGTTGTTTTGCAACTTCTTCAGCTCGGGCCGGATCGCGTCTAATCGAATTTCCAGCCCCCTAGCGTTTATCTTCTTGCAACTTAATCCGGCAAATGTTGTTACTTCCTCAATTTCCTTTCGCAGCAAACCGGGAGCGATGCGCAACCAAAAACCGAGCCCAACCTTCCCAGCCAGCTAAAACTGTATTTATTTAAATAAGTAAAATTGGCCTTATTAAGCCGCCAGCTTCCACAACGGGGGAAGCGGGTTTACTCTACTTTCGGGATAAGGAACGGCCCTCTGGGGAAAATTTGCGGCTCTAGTTCTTATTGCGTTTAAATAGTGCGAAAGTGGGTTAGACGGTACTTTCCAACAGCCTCAATTTGCTCGCTAATGCGATTCAGAGGAGTTGGCAGGATGCCTTGCATCAGTTGCTCAATTTCCATTGTACCAACAGTGCAAATTGATTCAGATACTTGTTATTGAAAAACCAAATGACTTTCGTTAAAAAAGAAGAAGAGGAATAAGGTTATTTTATATTGGTTGTTGTTCAACGGCCTGCTCCAATGTTTTCCACGAAGCGACCAAAGGTCGCTGCGGGGAAATTTTTAATTAAAAACATTATTATATATTTACCGAGTTATTTAAGATATCGGTAAAATAAATTATTTCAGATTTAAAATGTCTACCAAATGGTTATTCGTCGGCCGTGTGCTCTCTAAGCTGGCTTTTTCATATTTGGGATGCCGATTCGGTCGGCCATTTTGTGCCGTTGTCGACACAAAATCGCGAAATTAAATGTGTGTAGACAAAAATTAAATCACAACAAAGTGGAGCTTGAAGTGATAACGAGAGTGCAACGCTCGCTCGGCAGCATAAATTCCCCAATCATTGCCATCAGTTTTTGTAAATGTTAAATTAATATGTTTAAATAATATAACAATAATTATAATATAATAACAAAAAATTTTTGAAGCAAAATACCCAAAAAGAAGTTTGTAAAAAAGTGAATCCGCCTCAACAATATAGAACTTATCTACAAGTCGAAATTGCTGTGAATGAATCGGGCGTTTACAAACCGGTCGCCGACAATGCAGTATTAAGAAAGATAAGGCCGACAATTTATGGGACGATCGTTTGAAACAATAGTTTTCGGGATCCGAGCTCCCAGTTGATAACGGATTGTTTCTTGCGAAATGGATTTTATCCGCACGCTTACAGGGCTAATTAAAAGTGAGTGTGAGTTCTTAGGGTATTTTTCGTTGGCGCTCTAATGCGGAACTCTAATCTAAAACCGGGAAATTTTGACAATTTTAAAAATCATTAATAAATGGCCCTTAAAATAAATCTAAAAACGAGCAAAAAGTCATCAACATTTGTCCAGCTACCGAACTGAGTTACTGTTTATTCTCGTTAAATAAATTGTATTTCTTTAAATTGCTGTTGAACAGTTTTCATTTAGGTGAGTTTTTTGCGGCCCGAAACATCAATTTTATATGGAGATCCTGGCGGAAGCCATCCGGCCAACCGGATTTGAGGCAGGGAGATTCTTCTCCTGGTTTTACGTGTACAAATTGCCACATTTACCCTAAATGAAAACGCTCACCATGCAATTCTGCAGCTGATATGGAGTATCTTTTGGTCATTTGAAGCAGCTTAATACAGAGGGGAATTGAAGTTGCACACGTTTGTACAATGTATTGGGGAAAATGATAATTTTGATTCGAATCCCAAACATTGCTGGCTTCGGAGAAAAAAAGGGGATAATAAATCATCCTGCAGTCTTCAGAGTTCGCTAGAAGATTCAGCAGAGGATTTTTGCGCTAACATGAGGGTACGCCACTGTGGTAATCAAATTCGCGTCTTTATACCGAAGAAAAACGCGCTTTAGAAACTGTAAAACACAGTTAATCCTTGGAAAAACTCAGCGGGGTGTTTATTGGCAGAGCGTTGGGCTTCCATGTCACAACGTTTAGAAAGGGTTGTTTAGCTTTAAGGGCCCGGCCAGCCGTGAGAGCTTTTTCAGCTGCGGCTCCGATTGTTTCGGATGGCGCAAAAAACTCGAATCGCTTTTTTGTCGCGGCCATCGATGATTGACGATCGGGAACACTGCGAAGTGAAATAAAACAAGTCGAAATTTTTTTACAAACTTGTTTTTCCGTATTTTGCCTCAAAAATTTGAGGCAGAAAGACAGAATTTCCTCATCTCTCCTTGATTGACTGCGCGATAAAGCGAAATAAGAGCACTATTTTTCAGTCTGTAATAAAAGACGTAAAGAAATTCTGTCTTTTGTAAGACA
>NW_026017111.1:826824-830029 GCF_020466585.1 Dendroctonus ponderosae
TGCACACAAAAAAGTTCTGAACAAGACAAAAGTAGGAGTTCCACATGTCTACCCTGTATAAAAGTAAACTGAACTACAAAACACTACCATAGAATGGCTTTCAATTATCTTATAATGTGTACCAAAATTTAAGTTCCCAATGTTTAACCGTTTTAAAGAAAAACAACAAAAACTAATATTTTTCGCCGTTTTGGAGATCAAATATCCCAAAAATGAGACCTCAAATTAAAAAAGTTCTCAGGAAGACCCCTTCTAAAATGACTAGGAAAACTCGCTCCTAAAATATTTTAACATATTTACGGAACACCCTGTATAAATAACGATTATAAAGAAAATCAAACACAATTTTAGTTTATTCGCTGGTGTACCATGATTTGTACGATAATGTTTATTGAAATTTCCCTGTGTTGAAAAGCTTTTTTGACAAATACTGCAAACATTGGAAATAGACATAACTAATGATATAAAAGTTATTATTTGTACGTTATTACGACAGAACACTGATACTACTTCGACACATTCAAGTCAAAACGTGGTCAGACATAAACCAAACCACTTCACTTGTCACTTTCAACAGTTCTATCCCCACCTTTTTAAGATTTGACACTTGACACGATACCTGACATAACATTAAATACTGGCAACGTTGTATTCCAAGGGGGCTACAATTAGCCGGTTCTAGAATTTTCGCTTTATCGCGAAATAAGAGCACTATTTTTCGATCTGTAATAAAAGACGTGAGGAAATTCTGTCTTTTTTAAAGACGAAAATTTTTAAGGCAAAATATCCAACAAGCAGTTTGCAAAAAAATGAACCTTTATGATGCATTTCTCGGCCAAAACCTTCGGAAAGATGTGCTATTTACCTAGATTTCATATCAGCTGAGAACATTTTGCAACATTTTTTTAGAGCAGCACCTAATTATGTCCAAACGGAATTTGTACCTCAAAAAAATCGGTAATTTTTACGAATCGCGTCCGGAAGCCAACCAAGAAAGGGAAACGCGATGGAAACTGGCGCGTCCTGCCGAATCGTCGGAATGCATGAGCTGAACCTTCCATGTTCGATATTTTCCAGCTAACGCCACTTTCGACGCCGATGTTCTTTTATTGCTCACACGCCCCTCATTGTGGATGTTCCAGACGGACAATGGAATGCAAATCTGCAATGCATTCGTACGAAATCCTAATCCTGCAGACCTCTTTTCCCAGTCCAATCGATTCTCTATTAATATTTACCACCCCACTTGCGCTCATATTAGCCATTCAAGGAGCGTCCCACCTCACCTTGACAATGCCTTGCTGGAAATGGGCGTGGCTTGATCCAGCCTCGCCCACATTGTCTCCAAGTTCACAAGTTTGGAAGGTTGAGGAGGAATCTGATTGAAAAACGGAACTCAATAATTTTTTTCGAGTCTGCCTCAATCCTTTTGAGTTGATTCATGAATTAACTCTTCATTCACCTTTGATAAATTCACTGCCTCTCCATAAGATGACAAGGGATACCATGATGGCCTTGCTGTGTGTCAAAAAGAGCTAGGAGAATTCGCGAGTTCAACAGTCCAAACGCCCCTGGTGGCCGAAATTATAACTGCACCTTAACTAGTAATTTGACACTTGTTTTGACACATCGGTGTTTGTGATTTGCTTGGTTTCGCTCTAATCCACTGTTGCAAGCTTTTAAAGAAACAGGAACCGATCGAAAAGTGCTGTTTTATGATATAAATGTCATCAACTCCCATAAAGTGTCTCACAAGTCTGACAGGTCTCAACGAGTAATTTGACGTATTGAACTAGCGGATGCTGCACTTTCAAATCAGCTGTCAATGCAGACAGCAACGTTAGCACCATCAGTGGTTGCATAAAATATGTTTAACCTCCAAGCGAGTGCTGACTTGGCAACAAAGCGGCGGGCCCTGGATTTAAAATTCCAGTCATAATTATGGGATAAATAGTCCGGCCCTTGAGGGCCACAATCTAGCAAATTAAACTGGGACGGGGCTAATTAAATGATTGCCCGAGTCGACGTGGGACGGAAATTCGCACCTAAGGGCGACATAATCCACCCTTTTCCGTCACGTCGCCCTAAAAGAGTGCTGCAGATAAGCGCCAGGTCSCGGAAGGYCACAGCAAAGTGGACCTTGACGTGATAACGAGGGTGCAACGCTCGCTCGGACAGCATAAATTCYCCAATCATTGCCATCAGAAAAGTGGTCCATGGCTGCTTAATGGCAACTAAGGGACCTTTGAACGTGTTACCACCGCTTTAGGGGAACCAAACGGCCAGCAAACTCGCCTGATTTAGGTCGGGCAACTAAATGTGGGTTAAGCGCGTTAATCCAGCAACGATTGAACATTTTTACTGGGCAGAACTTTCGGATGACAGATGACCAAAAAAATAATTTAAAATGTATTTACACAACTAAAATCTTAGACCTTTGAGTATCATCAGACTATGAAGGCTTCACGGCCGCTCAAATCACGTTTAGAAATGTTTTTCGGGCTTTGAAGCCCTGGTTCATGGAATTTTCTCCCCCTTTATGAGGCAGTGGGCGAAGTGATCTCCCATGATCTCCCCTGGGAATTTCTTCCTGACGTTTCGGCCACAACTGCGCTGGACATTATCAAAGGCGATAAGGCAGTGGGCGAAGCGATCTCCCGTGCTTTCCGACTAAGACTGGTTCAACCACTGGATCCCCTGTCGTATTTATGCGGCGACCGGCCTTCATAGGCTGACATTCAGAATGCGATGAAGATTTAAGACACAATTTGCGCGCTAAAATAGCGTGAAGTTCGGAAACATTTGAAGACATTCAGAAGCACATTTTGTAATGTTTTCCGGGCTTTGAAGCCGTGGTCCATGGGAATTTCTTCCTGACGTTTCGTCCACAACTGCGCTGGACATTATCAAAGGCCGCATCGCGCTCAAAAGCGATGGATCTGATGATGATGATGTCTCTGGAAAGACAAATTTACGGTTTCAAGAAGGCAAAGACCTAAAAGAACGTTGATTTTTACCAATCATGAGTTTGTGTAAATTTTAAATCTGATGATGGCGCTGTTGTCTCGCCGAAACGTAACGAAATGAACGATGTGCAAAATTTCAGATTCAAAATTTACACAAACTCATGATTGGTAAAAATCAACGTTCTTTTAGGTCTTTGCCTTCTTGAAACCGTAAATTTGTCTTTCGAGAGACAAATTTA
>NW_026017111.1:831028-835569 GCF_020466585.1 Dendroctonus ponderosae
CGTCTGCCAGATGGCAGCAGCACACCGGGAGAAAATGGAAAAAATCTTCTGGATGCGGCCTTTTTTGGCTCGAAAAAAGCCAATTAGTCATTGGAGCCTAAAGCTAATTAAAATTAGGGCTCTTCATTTTCGAGGGCGCGCGACATAATAGGGGCAGAGGGATCATAAAGCAGTCATTAACGAACGCCGATTTTTCTAAAGCGAGATTTTGAAACCGGTTTTGTGTATGTGGGAGCTTTTCCGAATCAGCGCCATTAGTTAATTGGGAAAAACCAGCCACAGTCTGTACGCTATAACTTTGGTCGCGCGTCATCAATCGTCGATCGGGCGTTGTTGCCATACCCGCCATAAATTATGTAACAACCATAAATCGAACAGATCGGAAAGTGTGTTATAATTGTTAATGTCATAAAAGTCATCAACTCCAATAAATTGCCTCACAAGTCTGACAGGTGTCAACTGTCACTGGACAAATAGTAAATTGACGTTTCGCAGCGCCATAATGCATAACACTGCTGCTTATGGCACTGGAAAACTTCGATCAGATGCGACTTTAAGCAAGGCCCATAAATAGCGAAGCGCACGATCCGTCCAAGTTTTATTAGCCGCAGTTCGCTAAAAAGCACTCGAGCAAAGTTCCGACTGCGAATAAATCACAATTCAATAGCGTTTTTCTCGCTTGTAAAAATGACTTATATGACGCTGTTTAAGTCGCGGTTGGTGCGCGAAAAATGACACCGCCAACTTTCCCAATTATAGTTTCAGAACAGTGGGATCGAGCGAAACTAACCGAAAAGGATCAGTCGCCTTACTAAAAGCCCGATTTCGTATGTTCAACTTTAAATTGAATCCGCTATTGCGGGGCCGATCGATCATTAAAAGTTGGCGCAGTCAACCGGCTTATTGCGAAGTAGATAAATGTCGCATACAGCAATAAAATCCATCAAACCAGGTTTCCGCATCACGTCCAATATTCCCTAATTAATTTCATCCAGGCATCAAGCTCGGGATCTTCCCTAACAGGTTTAGTGGGTGGCCGATCTGACCACCTGGGGCTTTTGGGTCTATGATTTCAGCCTGTCCATCACCTCAAATTCAAATTGGGCGGTTTGAATGATGATTTGTTTGCTCTAAAACGTCAAAAATTGATCCAAAAACAGTGCTTTTTCGCCATCCTTTAACGAAATAGTATTTTACGATACAAGGGGGTAAAGTCGAAGTTTCGCCACTGTTTGAAGTTGACGTGCACGTCACGCAGCGTGCGTGGCGAAAGTTCTTACTTTGCGCACGGTGCGAAGAAATGCGTAATAAAAGTGACGCTTTCGCCATCGAAACAGTGGCGAAAGTGCGTCCTTTCCACCAGGGGATCAAGAAAGGGAAATTTTCAGAAATTATGAAATTTTATTGAAATTAATTACAATTGGTAGTGTTCCTGGGCAAAGTCTTTGAGGTATTTTTTAACCTGCCGAGCGCTAAGAACAGGAATCAGTCCCTTGATCTCCGCCTAGAAAAAAAAAGTTCACATTTTTAAAGCAAAAGTGCAAGTTTTTGATTAATTCAAAAGTAAAAAGCTTTTTGACCCCGACGTGATTTGAACACGCAACCTTCTGATCTGGAGTCAGACGCGCTACCGTTGCGCCACGGAGTCATATATTAGTTTCCCTAATACATAGCTTATAAGAACAGCCTTTCTTAACCGGATTTACTCGATCGCGATTGGTGTGGATTCTTTCGCTTAAACCGTCGATTTCAACCCCATTTAGTCGCCCCCTAAACCCGATACATAACAGACGAATCGACCGCGGCTTAGAGCTAATCTCAAGCCGGAAATGCAACGCTGTATGTTTCGCCTTATCGGCGTTGGCACCGGAAGAGCCCGACCGCAAACCGAATGGCTTAACTTGCGACACTTAATCGAGATGGCGACAGCCGCTAAATATCGCCCGTCCGATTAATCTTTCCTTTAGCAAATCTCGCCTCAATCACCGGAGTTTGCGACTTCAACTACCGATGGTGGCGCTGCGAAGCGTCCAATGACAGTTGACACGTGTCAGATTGGAATTGATGACATTTATAACTTAAAACAATAGTTACACACCTGTCGATCTGTTTCTTTTCCTATAAAAGCTTGCAAGTTGTCATTGTCAACAGAACAGATGTCAAATTTCTACTTAACTTGTAGTTATAAACTTAGCGACCAGGGGGCGTCTGGCCTTTTGAACTCGCGAATCGTTCAACAACTTCGAACTCGACACGTCCGAAGTTCGTTTTAAGGCGATAATTTGTCAACTTGTCGAAGACTCAAGTTCCATAGTTTCGGGCAAAGAGTTCGCCAATAATTGACTCGCCAAAGTTCTGCACTTGGGCAAAAGTCTAGGAGTTTTCATAATTCCGAAAGTCCGTCGCCGGATGTGAAAAACGGGTTTATTATGGGGCCCCGACCGATTGTTCGTCGGAAGTTTTCATAATCCGTTGATGGTGTTTTTCTTTAAAGCCCTCGTTACTCTTCGGGGGGCAATTCCGCGTTAAAAGGCAATTTCCTCGCGCATTTTCAAACTCATTTAAGTTTCTGATTGGTTGCAATATTGCGGCAACAAAGCAAGAATTACCACTCGTTTTGCGTCCTGGACAGGAAATAAACGTGCGCCACTGATAATCGCACTTCAAAAGCGGGTTGTTTAAGGCTTTAGGGGCTTTCCGAACAAAATGCCGGCCAGTTTGATGCGGGGCCTACGCAAACTTGACCGCAAATCCCGCCGGATGAGTCCGAGCAAAAAGACAGTGAGGACAAAACTAATTTTAAAACCTGACAAGGGCCAGAGGGATTAATAGGCGCGAATAGCCCCCGATTACGTTCCCGTAAATCTCGGCTTAGTCGGGCATTCCCCTACACACTCGTCAATAGAGGGTGTTTTCAAGGTTCTCCTGTTTTCCTGCCATCATCCTGGAATTAGCATTCAAAGCCCCGTTTTGCCACAAAATAAGACGTTCGACGCGAACATATCGCACGCGCCCAGAGACTAATAAACAGCCGGATAAAAACCGTCTTTTTACCGATAAAAACAGTTTTCTTCTGGGGGAAAGCACGACTGAATTTTGCGGTCACTCGTAAAAAAGTTTGTCTTCAGAGCTTGAGTTCGTCACTTTCCAGAGCTTGCGACTCGTCTATTGGCGGCAGAATTGCAAACGAGCCCCTTGTGGGTCTTTCCTTCACATTTACGTTGAGAAGTTAAGCCTTTTCCGAGCATAAAACATCGTTAAACCCTATCATTGTCCCATCTTCAGATATATACCTTAAAATAGATGGAGAGATGGCAACGGCGCATTTATTAACAACGGGCGAACGAAGCGATCGAAAATTAATCTTTGTCTGATTTTAAATTAACCAGCAGATTCCGGACATTTAATTCTGATCATACATGGCATAATTGACCTGATAAAAATACCCTAAGTTATCAATTATTCCATACTTTCACAGGATTTTACTTGTAAGTTAACTGGGCTCCGACTTTTGAGTAATTCGAAATTGGCATAAAACTGAATTATTTTAAGCGGTGAAGGTATCAAGTTCGAACGCAGCATCACGCGGGCCATCGGGATTGTCGTTAGACTTCCATGCGTGGGAGTGAGAGGACCGATGCGCGCTGCGTTCTGGAATGGAAATATCTGTTTTAATGAATAAAGGTCGAATTATAAAAAGGATGAGATTTTCGCAACCGTTCTGGAATATGAATATGAGCATTCAAAGCCCCGTTTTGCCACAAAATAAGACGTTCGACGCGAACATATCGCATAAACCACCGGATAAAAACCGTCTCCGGCCTGCAGTTTTCTTCTGGGGGAAAGCACGACTGGCTCGTAAAAAACACACAGACAAAGAACAAAAGGGCCTGGCGATGGATCCGAAATCGGACTCAACTTGGAAAGTGTCTGGCTGTTAATAAAAGTTCGCAAGTGTCGTGTGCCGCTCACAAACGATTATGCAAAGTTCCAAAACACTTTGCCGGCGTATCGAAGCGAAATGGGGAAGTTTGAAAAATCCGCCCGGATTACGCTAGTTTTATTGCCCGGAAGTATCAAAGCAAACTTCAAAGTGATTGTTGAGGGACAAATGCGAAGCGAAATCCTCGATTATCAAAACACCCGGGCGGAAAGAGGTGTGGGAGCTGCAGAGAGCGATTATCTAGGGCGCTATCAGCATTCCAGAAAATTGTTCGGTTAAAGCGGCTTTATCGGCCTTAAATCCCGTGGAAAAAACTGAAAAGTAGGTTAAACATGGATCAGCAAGAATCGTCGTTATTCATGCTCCCAATGAGTTTGAGCAACAGCAAAAATACCCACTCTGCCACTTTAAAGAACTTATTTTCCTGACTGCCTGTAATTGTTATTCTATTCTTATCCCATATTTGAATATCGTTTATTTCATTACGTTTCAGCGAGACAACAACGCCATCATCAGATTTAAAATTTACACAAACTCATGATTGGTAAAAATCAACGTTCTTTTAGGTCTTTGCCTTCTTGAAACCGTAAATTTGTCT
>NW_026017111.1:835670-844162 GCF_020466585.1 Dendroctonus ponderosae
TGTTGTCTCGCCGAAAAGTTATAAAATAAGCGATATAACAATGTTATTTTGCAACTTTTCCAGGATTTTAAACAAACAGAAACCATTCGAAAGGTGTAAGTATTGTTTTACCTTATAAAAGTCATCAACGCCAATAAATAAACAAGTCTGACAGTCTCAACTGTCACTCAACTACCAGTAATTTGACGTTTCGCAGCGCCACCATCCTTCGTTCAACTCGCGTCATTATTAGTCAATTAGAGTGCAATTTATGCAAAAAAACTCACTCATCGTTAATGATCTGCATCCATTTTTTTGCAAATACCTGAAAAAACGAGCAATTTAAATAATTTTTGGACGGTGGTAAACCGACAAATGGGAATTAGTGCACATGTCAAAGTACACTCGTTAATAGACGCGGAGTTAATAAGCTTGAAAAGCCATCAACAACAGCCAGTAAATATTTGAAAGATGCGGGAAGGATTCAAAGGTTTTTCGCAGTTCAACTCCCGATGCTTTTCATGAGTTGCACATCAAATTCACCGCGATTGGTCGTATAGTAGGCCTTTTTTTGACAACGCAATGCAAACACAGCCAAAATGGCAGGCCTATAAGCGCTAAATCGCCGGTTATGCGTGTTAATGTGCGCAAGGTTTTCCCGCAAATAAAATTACATGAGAACGTGACGCTTTGCATAAAATGCACTTTAAATGCACCTTTCCAATAGTAAACATGTCAACATAAATAACCCGCAGCACTAAGGCAACTAGTTATTTTAAAAAAAACATTTAACCAAGTGCGCTGCAATTTGCAAAATAACCAATCCAATAATTTCTACGCAAATCGCTGCAACGGCCGAAAACTTTACCGATCCTCCTCAAGTTCACCGAGATCCATTATGTCCACATTAAGGCAACACGCGCCGTTTGAATAGTGCCGAATGAAAGTTCCTAATCACACCTGAACCTTGGAGTTTTACATAAGCAGATTCAATTAGCAGGTCGGCGGATACTTTCTTGAGGTAAATCGACCAATCGCCTGCCGGCTTCTAAACAATTCAGAGAGCCAGTGACGCCAGCAGCTCGGCAATTAAAGAAAATCCCCCCACAACAACAACCAATAATTCAGATTACAATGTCGATCTTATGCAATTATTATGTGGCTGTTCAAATCTGCGGAGACTTTTCCGATCGTCAGATAGACTCATTCGTAGATGTTCACTCGGTGCTGACCACTCGAATGGCTCAATTTCTTCAGCGGTTTCTGCTCTTGGTTCTTTTGGTTGAGCTTGGGGACGCTTCATGCCTCCCTGGTGCGACTCGATCCCTCACAATCTTCAATCCACATTCAGTGCTTTTGTTTGCAGACAATGTCTTTCCGCCAATGTATCGCATGGACCACTACAAGAACTGCCCCAGAAACACCAGCACTTACTGCCTGTTCACTTTTAAAGTCCACACGAAAATGCCGCAAATACTGGTAGGTTTCCATGCTTATAACCCTTTTTTGATCAACAACCACTTTTCTTCCAGGAAACTGAAAACAACCCGCAAAGGTTCGACAGGAGCATTTTGAATCGCATGCTGTGCGTTCCCAACTCCATTGACACAATTGAGTATGGAAATGCAGTAATTGCAGGCGAACTGCACGGCTTCAATTTCACAGTGCAGCTAGATGAAGTGCAATGCGAGCAACAGTGGGAGTTTCCCTATCAAAAAACCATCATCTGGTAAGAAAACTCGCTTTATCCAACACTTCAATTTGCGATCGGTGTGTTTTAACCCTTCTGGTCCAGGAGCGCTGCATGCAAACAACCGTCCAACAATCCAGGCATGCACACTGCTCGAAAATTGAAGTGCACCCGAAATTCTATGAGGCTTTTGGTGATGGTTGGTTTCGCGGTCACTAGTAAAGGAGTTTTTCTTCTGGCCAAATGCAAATGGCCGATTTTAAGCCACTTTCCAGAGCTGCGACTTGTCTATTGGCGGTAGATGTGCAAACTAGCCCAATGGGGTTTTTCCTTCAGATTTACGTTGAGAAGTTAAGCCTTATCCGAGCATAAAGCATCGTTAAACCCTGTCATTGTCCCATCTTCAGATAAGTGGGCATTTGTTGRTATTAAGCAGCCGGAACAGTTCCAYTCACTCCTTTCTTGCCAGGTGAACAAAGCGCTAACCTTAAAAGAGATGGCAAGGGCGCGTTTATTAGCATCGGGCCAACTGAACAAACGACATTTRATTCKGATCATACATAATTGATCTGATAAAAATACCCTGAATTATCAATTATTCCATAYTTTCACARGGTTTYACTTGTAAATTAACTGGGCTCCGACTTTTGAGTAATTCGAAATTAGCATAAAACTGAATTATTTTAAGCGGTGAAGGTATCAAGTTCGAACGCAGCATCACGCAGGCCAKCGGGATTGTCGTTAGACTTCCATGCGTGGGAATGAGAGGACCGATGCGCGCTGCGTTCCGGAATGGAAAAATCTRTTTTAATGAATAAAGGTCGAAATATRAAAAGGATGAGATTTTCGCAACCGTTCTGGAATCTGAATGTCCGGTTTATTTAATGACGGTGGAATTACGAAATGGGCACGAATTTTGCAACAGTTCGACTGATTTTCGAGTTTTCTGACCGTCATCAATTTGGCCCAGATTTCATTGCCTTCCATACCTTTGCTGTTTTTGAGTGAAAAAGACCAGCTGCTTCAAATGCAAATGCAACAGAAGATCGTCTCCTGCAGCAACCTCTCCTCATTTAAATTGAAAACACTGCAAGAATTACCCTTGTTGCAGGCTAATCATCGCAACCTACTTGCTGATTACTCTGGAAGCCACCCGCGCCCACTATAGAAGCCTGAGGGACCCCAAAGCATGTAAGTTTGAATCCTCGGCCCCTGAGCTTGAGCACCTTCAAGTGGCCCCTTCCAGCCTCCCATTGGTGCCACAACTTCTCGGTGATCAGAAATGCTCAGAAGCTGTTCGAGCAAAACCGCAGCCCGGACTTTCAACGGTTAAAGTCGGTTCAGGGCATCAGGGTGTTCAATATGGGCGTGGTGGTGGCGTGGCATTGCGCAGTAAGTCTCAGCCAAACCTACATGACTGACGTGGAACAACTGGAAAAGGTACTGATGATAATGATCGTTCCGAAACGCTGTGAACTGTAATTGTTGTAGAACTTCGAGCATCCCCTGGTCCACTACTTGATGTATCTGGGCGGGCTTTGTGTGCAGATGTTTTTCCTCATTTCCAGCTTCCTGCTAACTAATCAGATTCTGCAGATGTTCAGCAGAAACGGGCGTTTTAGCCTGCAGGACTGCTGCATTATGATGCTGAATCGAGTCGTCAGGTGACTGATTCAGCGTTTTTGAGTCCGCCAGTTGGGTGCAATGAAAAACCTGTTTTCTCCTAGATTGATGCCAGTGCTGTTGTTCTCCATTTTCACCACCTGGATGGGGATATACGACAACTCCCCACACACGATCGCCAATCGGAACGTCTACATTCCGAGCTGTGGATGCAACTGGTGGCGCACCCTGTTGCAAACCACCTTCCTCATCCCCTTCTCCCAGATAGTAAGTAGCCACCCCAATAAACTGTCCCCCGGGATAAACTGGGACTGTTCCAGTGCACTCCTGGAATGTGGTACCTCTCAGTGGACACTCTGTATTATGGCAGCACTTTGCTGATCCTCTATCTGGCGCTGAACCTCCATCTGGACCTGCGAAGGCTCTCCGCGCGTTTGATTCTGATCCTCATCGGCTGTTTTGCTGTTTATCTGCAAGTCAAGGACTACAGCTACATGTTCCGGCCGCATCCCCAGTAAGTTGGAAGGAGGTGTTTTTCTGTAGGTACCTAACAGGAGGTTGTGCTAGGGAACTGAAGACCATGACATTCTCCAAGGACATGAATGGGGTTTATGTGCCTCCTCTGGCCAGCTGGCCCAGCAGCCTCTTTGGGGTCATTCTGGGGCACATCTACTACTCCAACAAGCTGGAGAAGAGCGTGAAGGTCAACCCGGTGAGTCCCCATGGGGGGTTTGATCGGTCCCAGTCCATCAACGTGTTTTCCAGGACCAGGAGAAAATGTGGTGGATGGTTTTTGGGTGCGTCCCTCTCCTATCGTTGCACCTTTCCACATATTCGTTCACTGGAGTGGCTGGCAGCATTCTAGGCGCCATCCTCAAGCCCCTGTTCGTCTTCCCGTTGGGACTGGGAGTTTTGGGCATGGCCTTTGGGCTTGGAGGTATTTGGGTTTTCTAGTTCCTCCAGGTTAGTGAAAAGATGAGTTTTCCAGGCCCGGTGAAGGCGTTGTTGGAGGCTCGCGTTCTGGTGGTTCTGAGCAATGTGACTTTTTGCACCTACGTTTTTCACTTCTATGTGGTTTTTGCAAAGGGCTTTTTCCTCGATGAGTTGCTGCCCTACCACGCCCAGGACTTAGTGAGTTTCCACTTATTTAATCGAGAGTTTTGCTTAGTTTATGATGGAAACTGGCACCAATGTTTGGCTTAATCATTAATGAAATTGCAGGTTTCCTGGCTAACCTTCGACTTGCTTGCGGCGTTTGGCCTTGGAACAGTGATGACGATTTTAGTGGAATTTCCCTGTTTGGCCCTGCAGAAACTGTGTCTGCCCCAAGTGAAACCAGCTGCCAAGAAGCTGGAGTAGTTCCGACGGTTTTTAGCTTGAACATGACTGTGATAAATTTAGCGGTGAGGAGAAATAAATTAGGTTGTTTTTGGAAAAGGAAATGGGTTTTGTAACCTTCAGAATAGGTCGAAATCAAGGCTAGAAAGTGGAAATCACGGCGCCGATGATGCGTGGACAGTGAGAAAAAGTGCAAAAAACATTTTGCTTCATTAGATTGCGCACGTTAACTAGCCGTAGCTAAGTAATAGGTTTTTTTGCCCGCGATCGCACTTAGGCTTATAATCATTTAACAATTTAATTATGCATTTATGCAATGAGCATAATTATCGTAATAAATCCGAGTTGTTTTGCTGAAACCGCATATCAATTTCCGTACTTGTCCTTCAATGACACTGTCAAAGGTTGTGTTCTGTTCAGTTCAATTAATACCAATCATTGAATAATTTAAGAAAATAATTGAAATTGTCGGTATTTAAAATGCTTGAATTTGTTTCGCATGAATAAAACTGGCGAGTTTTTCTTCCTGGTCACTTTAATATTATTGTTTAATAGTGTCTTTAATTGTGGAAAAACTATTGGCGAATCTCAGGTATAACCGGCGATTTAGCGCTTGTAGGCCTGCCAGTTTGGCCGCAAATACATTGGGCTGTCGCAAAACGGGCCTACTATACTCGCAATCACGGGTTGATGGTAAAATATAGGATAAAATCAAATAAATAATGGGAAGTTCAGTGAATTGCACTAAATCCCAAATATCAAATTGTTTGCTTCCATTGCAACAGACTTTGCCGGAAACTCCCAAGTGAGAAATCGCTGAATATTCCTTCAAAACACGTTCATAGACATGGTGCGCCATCTTCTACTCGGACGTCTAAGCGCAGATTGTGGAATGTATCGATTATAGAATACTGTAATATTGCACAGGTGGCTCCAATCGAATTTGTCGCGCGCAGTTTTCAAAGAATCTTGACAAAAACGGTTTTCCAAGCAATTTTGCACCATCATCACGAATTTCAGAGCAATTTTTCAAACTTCGCCATTTTTAACGAACAATTTTGAACGGCTCTCATTGAAAAATTAAAATCTGGAAAACCAAAAAAAAAATAAATTCTCACGCGTCGAAGGATTCTACATATAGAGAAAAGTTACTCCTATAAGAATGAAGTTTTAATATTGGATTTTGAGGTAAAAAAAATTGTCACTGAAAAACCGGTTTTTCGCACATTTTAAACAGAATTCATTCTTTTCTTGCCAGGTGAACAAATCCCTTACCTTAAAAAAGATGGAGAGATGGCAACGGCGCATTTATTAACAACAGGCGAACGAAAATTAATATTTGCCTGATTTTAAATGAACCAGCAGATTTCGGACATTTAATTCCGATCACACACGACATAATTGATCTGATAAAAATACCCTAAATTATCAATTATTCCATACTTTTACAGGGTTTTACTTGTAAATTAACTGGGCTCCGACTTTTGAGTAATTCGAAATTATCATAAAACTGAATTATTTTAAGCGGTGAAGGTATCAAGTTCGAACGCAGCATCACGCAGGCCATCGGGATTGTCGTTAGACTTCCATGCGTGGGAATGAGAGGACCGATGCGTGCTGCGTTCCGGAATGGAAAAATCTGTTTTAATAAATAAAGGTCGAAATATGAAAAGGATGAGATTTTCGCAACCGTTCTGGAATCTGAATGTCCGGTTTATTTAATGACGGTGGAATTATGAAATGGGCACGAATTTTGCAACAGTTCGATTGATTTGCGAGTTTTCTGACCCTCGTAAGTTTGGCCCAGATTTTATTGCCTTACATATTAAATCAAAATTGAAAAGTGAAACCTTTGCTGTTTTTGAGCAAAAAGGACCAGTTGCTTCAAATGCAAATGCAACAGAAGGCTCTGCTCGGCTTCCCCGCAGCCATCGAGCCCCAAAATGTTATTAAAAATCGTCTCCTTCAGACAGACTGCGTTCCAAACAGTATATGAGCTTGAAGGACCCCAAAACATGTCAGTTTGAATCCAGCGCTTCTAATTCTTAATCATAATTTAGCGACTACAATGCATTTTCTACTCAAATAGTTGTTTTTTGTTTACCAATCAGGACTGCAAAAGCTCGTATTGCAAAAAAACGGCAAACGCGCAAACTCCTCACCGACATTACCACATTCTGCAAAGTTTCGCTCTCATAAAGTGCGCGAATTTTCCGGGCAAAAGACCAAACTCTCACGCATCAAACCCCGGCGTTCCGAACCAAAAGTTTTTCGCGCATTTTGAACAGAATCTTCCAGTGGGATGGTTTACTTTGCGAAACAAACAACATTGGGATAATCCTCTCGGTAAGTTGCAAAACTTAATTTTCTTGGGGAATTTTTGCCTCCGGCAAAAAATGGAGAAATTTCTTAGCCCGCCCGGTCAATTAATCATCGCTGTTTGGGATTAGCGTGTCTCGGGGCGCTCTTTAATAAATTTCGCTTTTATAAAGTATTCCCGTTCTCTCCCGCATGTCCGAAGCGAGCAGATACGGCTTGTATTGTGCAAGCTTAATTAGTATAAGTGGGAGTCAGGTGCCTCTAAATTATGAAACAGATCCATCAATCAGCCAGTTGAATTTTAAACTGAGTTTATTGGCACCTTCAAGTAATTACGCTGAAAAGCTGGAGGCTTTGAGGTTTTTTACCATTGACGAATGGGACGGAATATTAACAAATATTGGAAACTTTAGATAAGCCGCCCTCAGCCCTCGGCAAAAATCCTCTTATCAGTTTCCCGGCAAAGTTTGCATTGCTATTTCCGTTCGCCTTTCCTCAAATGAGTTAAGTTTCCAGCATATTTCAAAGGCGAACTTTTTAAGACCGATAAAGTTGACGTTGAAATTCGTTACATTGCGATCCGCATCCGGGGAATCAAATGGGATCCGCATTTACTTAGGCCGAGTTTCTTTTGAGAATCGAACAGAGTGCCAATTATTTATAAGAAGCCTC
The DNA here is from genome assembly GCF_020466585.1 of Dendroctonus ponderosae. Lineage (NCBI taxonomy): Eukaryota > Metazoa > Arthropoda > Insecta > Coleoptera > Curculionidae > Dendroctonus > Dendroctonus ponderosae. Next base: position 843,292 of record NW_026017111.1, read on the forward strand.
GACAGGATTTATTTGCTAGTGGTAAATAGCGACTGGAAAGCTCTAGTCGGTTGAACTCTCATTTTTAATTATCGCAAAAAAGGAAAATGTGTATTAAACTGCCAATCTGCTGACTGGAAGTCTCCCAGAATGAAACGCGATTGGCGCAAGATTTGACATGCTAAATATAACGAACGGGGGCTTTTTAGAGAAGTTTCAAAGAAAAGAAATCGGAGTGCGACTCGTTAAGGTCCCAGGAATAATTAATTTCCCTGGGGCCCTCGAGTCTGAGTAACAGTCAAGTTTAATCACAAATCTGCCTAACAAAACCGAACAGAACTCGCCTGCATTTTTCTTCACACTAAACTCCATTATTTGCCCGTTTCTGAATATCTTTCGTTATCTAATATGTAACCAATACAGACATGTTAATTACATTTCTCAATCACGCGCCTGATGGATGATTTATCATAATCTGACTGATGTACTTGACTAAAGCATATTAATAGTGCCGAAATGCGAATTTATAATGTGGCTGAGAGCCGGCGACAGATTCAATTCTTGCAAAGCAGAAACGGGCTGATTAGTGGGGAATTCATTAAACCGTTAATTCAAATTTCATAAATTAATGCCATTAAAGCCTGCTCGAGGTGCGAGATTTATTTTAATTAATTATAGCATACTTTATAAGAATATGGTACACAGCTGCCTAAGTGTGTGGTGCTGCTATATATTTTTACCATCTTGAGAAGACGTTTGGCTGCACACATTGGGAGAGTTTCATAAAAATCATCCATAATGGTGATTTCTGCCAACTTTGCCAACTTGCAAAATTTGCGATATTTTTAGCCGCGAAGGTGACAAGTTCGAACGTGGCAACGCATGAGACGTT
>NW_026017111.1:845161-849958 GCF_020466585.1 Dendroctonus ponderosae
TGCGTCCACTCTGAGGCAGGTTGAAGTGTTAGGGGTCGAAAAATGGCAGCAAAAATTTAATAAACCAAAGCAGGAGTTGATGAACACTGAACGTAATGAATTTTCAGAGGCTTATAAATATGTACAATGAAGAAACTCCAACAGTGTAAGGAAAAATTTGATTTACATCCCAAATGAGCCTGGCAGGGAAGTGAGCGAGTTGAATATTAAGCAAGTTGCGGTAAAATGAAGCTCCACGACGCAGGGAGTGAAATTATTTATGTTTATATATGTATTATATCGTGAGAGGACATTTGAGTCTGAGGAGGCCCAAAGTTTCATAAAAATCTAAGATTTCTAAATTTTGCTAGCTTAGAAAGTATCCGTCTCAAAATATAAGTTCCCTCCAACAGTGCGCTCTCGCCTTTGAAAATTTCCATGTTGCAAACTAAAACCGGTAGCAACTTGGAACTTTTCCCATCTCTAGAAGACACTTCGCGCTACAGATGCAGAAGGTGTCATGAAAATCGGCTATAATTCATATTTTTGCCAGCTTTACAAAAACTTAAAATGGGGTCTCAAAAAACTTCCCTTTTGCAGAAGATTTAGGAGAGATTTGGCTCTCTGGATTCTGATAACTTAGTAAAAGTCGCATTTCGCACTGATTTTCCCTTACTAAAACAAAATGTTTCAGCAAAACTGCGCTCTCTTCCTAACAAATGTAAATTTTTGAGCACCTTTGGAAGAGGCTTGACTCAACAGATGCGGGAATTTCTGCAGAAACCGTCCCCCATCTCGATTTTCTCCAATTTTGTTAAACACGCCGTTCAAAATGCTAGAATGGGTATTAAATGCGTGCGAAAAGTTCCGTTTCTGGCAAAGACAGGCAGTAGAGCGTGAAAGCAGCGATGAAAATCCAATTTAAAAACGTCCATTATATAACTTAATACGAAGTTTATCCAGCTCAATTAAACCAAATCAAATTCAGTTAAATTTACAATTGTTAAGATGATAATTCTTGCAGAAAACTGATCGCTTATACCCTCATTACTCATCTCGTAACAGACACTTTTCTTGGAAACTCCACTTAAGTTCGAACAGTTATCTCAGTTGGTTGCCTCGGGTTGTCGACTTTCCGCGCCCATCCATGAATTTGTGAAACTTTCTGAAAGCGGAATTTTAGTTGTTTGTTTGGGCAGCAGCAATAGAAGGAGTTTACTGAACGTTCAACTCATTTAAATAATATTAGGGAAGGTTTGATTCGGGTTCATCCGATTTGCTAAGTCCATTATATTTAGTAATCTCGGTTCGAGTGTGGAAACTGGAAAAAATCTTCAATTTTACTTATAAGTTAAGAGCGCATTTTCGATGCGAAACATCAATAATACGTCCGATTGAATATGGGGATTCAAGATTTTTTTGCATTCGCCCATGACAAGCTATCCAAAGGAAAAATAGAGCAAAATATTGTTGAGTTTTACCGCATCGTCTTGGTCAAGAGCCCATTTCGATGTTTACTTCGATGAAGATCAAGTGATTCAAACACCCACTTCATGTCGAATTTTAATGCGGAAAGCAAAACCAACTGGCTTGGAAAATTGCGTTTGGTCTATTATTAAAGCAGGCGGAAGGAATACATTGTCCGGATGAATGATTGAACCTTAACAAGATGCGAAAAACATGAATGAGCCTGTTGCTCAACTCAAACATGCGCTTCTTTTTTTGAAGTTTCTCACGAACCATTTGAGCCACAGACCTCGTTTTGCTATCGTTGGATAGCGAATAGAAAACTCGATTCAGAAATAACAACATCAGTGAGGAAATTCGAGTAGTTTTGACCCAGAAAGTGAAATTTGAATAGCTGACCCTTAGGTGCGAGATTATGCCAAAATTTCATGTTTTCCGTCCCGTTTTTGTTGATTTCTCGGAAACAAAATGCGCAAAAACGTTCATTTTTACATCATTCAAAAGAGAACTAAATGGTCCTTTAAGAAAGTGAACCATCGCTAAGGAAGTGTTGCCAGTTTTCCCAAAAAAGTCTTCGTTTCAGAAAGTTTTAAATGTGCATGTTTTTCTGTTGAGATGCAAAACCGACTCAAACATGCGCTCCTTTTTTTGAAGTTTCTCGGGAACTATTTAAGCCACGGAATTCGTTTTGCTATCGTTGGATAGAGAATTGAAAACTCGATTCAGAAATAACAACATCAGTGAGGAAATTCTAGTAGTTTTGACCCAGAAAGCAAAATTTCAATATCAGACACTTAGGTGCGAGATTATGCCAAAATTTCATGTTTTCCTTCCGGTTTTTGTATTTGGCATCATTTTAAGCTAAAAAGTCGTAAAAATCGCCGATAATGGGCATTTTACGGCTTGAGTTCTTTCCCGTTGTTGCTTTTAACAATGCAAAATCCATGGGATTTATAAATAGTCTCCCAACAAGTTCAAATGTCGCCGCTAAACACTTTAAAGGCTCCTTTGCCTAATACAGTTGGACGGATGGCAAAGTCGAAAAAGTGGACAGACCGTTTGAAGTGGATCCTTTTGGCAAAAACATCTGCAAAAGACGTACTTAATTACAAAGCAACGCGAATGCTGCAGAGTAAACAGTGCGTTTATTTGAAAACTTAGCAGTCATCACCTGGGGCCATTTAAATAGAAATGTTGGCAATTGAGAAGTTTCTTTTACGCTTTGGGTGGATGTTAATGGATAGAAGCGTCGCGAAGAACCAACTTTTCCAATAAAAATCTCCTTGCAAAGACCTTGGGATGGACAAGCAGAAATGCACAACTTCCGCATGGAATGCAAAGGGTGTACCTTCACAACTTCACTAAAATTTTCTTTATGGTGGCAATGTAAATGCCGGCAGAGCATATTGGTAAAATTCAATTTCATGAACCTTTCTTGCTACCAGCGGAATTTCGTTTTCGTTTAATAACGGCTCGGATCGTGGGTCTTGACAAGAAAATTCAATTTCACTTACCGTGGCTGTCCTTCGTTACATTACGGAGGTGAAAGCGATCAAACTCAGATCAATTAAACTTGTCTTGAAGAAATAGTTGCTACGGGCTTTGGATTGGAAAATGAGGTTTTTTAGGGTGAGGCAAAAACATGTTGGTCAGCCATTGATATGAAACTTTCAGCGTCGTTAAGACAATTTATTTTCTAAAGTCGGTTGAACACTTTAGGTTGCTACTTGCCTTAAATTGGAAGATGCGAGTTTTTAAAGGGCAGGGAGCAGTTAAGGAGAACATCCATTTTTAAACTGGTCGTTCCAGTTTGGAAAGCTGGAAAAAATGTGTATTTAGGCCTACTTATACGAAACTTTCAGCATCTAGACCGAAGGAAAGTGTGCAGATAAAGTCGTTGTGTCTACTTTAGCTTGGAGGCACTCTTTTTCTTATAATGTTGCTACTGTGGACATTTTAAGAGCGCCAAAATTATATCAAATTTTCAGTGTTTGTAGAGTTAAGTGTCTTCTAGCGACTGGGAAATTATCAAATTGCTATTAGTTTGGGTTAGCGTGGCTGGCAAAAATCTGTTTTGTAGCTGATTTTCAAGAGACTTTCTGCATCTGTCGCCTGAAGTGTCTTCTAGAGATGGGAAAAGTTGCACGTTGCTACTGGCTTTAGTTTGGAAGAGGCGAATTTGTGAAACTGGGAGCACATTTGAAAAAAAACATGCACTTTTAAACCCATACTTACAGCGTCACAAAAATCAGAACATTGAGTGAGTTTTACGTTCAACCAACCCAAGTGTCTTCTAAAGATGGTGAAAATTTCAAGTTGCTGTTTGCCTGAGTTTAGAAGGTATGAACTTTTAAGGGAGGGAAAAATCCTGCATTGATTTTGAGATCCACATTTAGCCAGCAAAAATCGGGATTTTGGGTGGTCGTTACGGAAACATTTGCACCTAAAGTGCCAAGTATTTTCTAAAGATACTGAAATTTTAAAATTACTGCCTGCTATTGCTAAATTCCTGCCGATCACGATATTAAAACTCAAATATTAAAGAGACGAAGCTGAACACCCGCGCTTGAACCACACATTTAAATGCGTGTTTATCATACTCTATAAAATTATGGACTGATACAATGTGGGTTTTACACTAGTCATCACTGAATATTGTTTCCCTTCGAGTCTTAGCAAGAAAATTTAGTTTCACTTACGAAGTTGAAAGGGATGCGCCTCAAACTTCTTTGAAGACAATCTTGGCGTGTTCAAGCAGCCTTTTGATTTTTCCTTCCTAACTTTAGTTTTATACAAAATTTGACATTGAATTTTACTCCCTGTATTGTGGAGCTTCCTTTAAACGCAGCTCGCTTAATATTCAAGGCGCTCACTTCCCTTCCAGGCTAATTTGGGTGTAAATCAAATTTTTCCTTACACTGTTGGAGTTTATTCATTGTATATTTATAAGTCGCTGAAAATTTTCATTACGGTTCAGTGTTTATAAACTTTTGCTCCGGTTTTTTAATTTTTTGCATCTATTCGCGCTTTTTTCGAACTCTTAACTCTTCAAACTTTATCAGACTGGACCCAGATACTAATTACTCAGCAACTAAGATGCAAAGCTGATCGTAATTGAAGCTTAATAAGTTTCATTGTGTAGCTGAATAGAGAGGACATTAGCTAATGTTTTTCATCACTTAGCTGCCATGAAAACATACAAATATGGACCTGAACTTGCCCTTGAAAGGAAACTTTTTTGTGTAGCAGAGTAACGTCTAAGTGATCTGTTGACAGGAAATTGAACGCTTCTTCACATGATGTATCTGAGTTTTCCCGATGTGGAGTTGGGAAACAATGGGATAAATATCA
>NW_026017111.1:850957-853396 GCF_020466585.1 Dendroctonus ponderosae
TCAAGCAACTTTATGGTACAACCGGAAAGTGTCGAAGGACAAAATTTTCATGGACGATTTTCCGTTCAACCAACAGCAGTTAAGAAACTAATTTTTTTACAGTTTTATCGCAGGAATTATCCTCGATTCAACCTGCAAATTGCTGGTAGATCGAGAATGTTTATGCATTTTTCGCATTTGATTAACAACCAATTTCAATCCTGCCTGGTTTCCTTGCGCAAATTTAAGCTCATTCTTGGCATTTATCTCATGCCAAGGCCAATTAAATCGAGGAAAACACATCATTGCACACGACCTTTACCACAAGACATCAGATTACATTTAATTAGCAACCAAAAAATACGGTTTTTTCCTTCTCATGTCCGGGAATTTCCTGTTAGCGCTAGCTTGAAACGGAAATAAACATATTTAACAAATTTAACAGAAAAAAAACATTGTACAAGTACAGATTTCGGACTGGTGGCCTAAAAATCCAAAAATCATCCAACCGACTGCGAAAGATTCATTCGTTTGATGAATGGATTAAAAGAGATTGCAACTATTTTTCCCATTCTAGAACGTAGCGCGCGTGGGTAGTCTCGCTCGCGCACATATGAATGTAAGAGAGATGCACAACGTCTTATGTGTTGCCGCGTTCCAACTTGCCACCTTTGCGGCTAAAAATATCGCACTTTTTGCAGGAAAAAAATTTCACAGTTCAAAGTTTATATTCGACTTTGCAACTAAATCCCAGTTCGTATTATGATTTTCGGGTTCTTACTCAGTTAGTCAAATAATTTTTTGCTGGAGTTAATTAAAGTGAGTAAATAAACCATTCGATTGCCGAAACATGTGGCACAAATCCAGACCTGGAAAAGTGAGATCAGTCGATATTCGACCCCCTTTCAGGTCCAGATTAAGCGATATGGAGCCAAAGCAATTCGGCTTTATTTTTCTGCCAAGAAAAGTAAACTATTCCCGCCACCAAAGCTTTGAATGCTCCCATATGAAATAGATGTAAATCTTGCCGGAAAATACAAGGAAAAGGGAAAAGGGAAGCTGATAAACCCGATGTGGAAACCTTAATGTACACATAGGGTAAATAATTGAATAGCTAACATACCAGCAGAGTTTAATCGAAAAAAAAACCGGGATTAATTAACTAAAAGAGAAATATTGCTCTATTGGTTTATTGCTAAAATACTCCCAGATAAATGCGCTAGAAGTGTCGGTCTCCACCATTTTTTCTGCAATAGCCACTTCCTGCTTCTCCGATTAATTAACTGCCATTCCAGACACAATAAATTCGCATATGGTTTTGGCGATTACATCGACTTCTTGCAAGGAGAAGACGAGAAAAAGCACTGAAAACGAACGTTATTTATTGCTGTGTTTACTTAAGTGATCAAGGGTCATTGATAAAGGCCGAGATAATCTCCACCAAACATGTTAAACATGAAAAGCAGTCAGTGCGATCGGGTTTCCGTATTAATGCGGGTTTCCAGTTCACCCAGATTTCTGGATATTTCCAAACTGGCTTCAACAGGTAGGTGGATTGTTTCGCGCCCTCTTTCAGGTGATTGTATGGTTTAATTGAGCCCCAATTTCATACAATTGAATAATTCAAGTGGCCCAATCTGACTGGATGGAGATCGCGCTTAATCAATCACTGACTGTGTCAGGCTGCTGTCGCTGACAACTCATCTGTTCATTAATCTGGCACACACTCAGCTACACGTAGCGACGGATTAGAAAGTGAAACTCATCATCGCTTCGGCTCGCGAGCCTCTCAAACCAAGCACCTGGACGACGTTGCTTATGTTTCCCGGCCCGAATCGCTGAGTTTCCAAGCAGTCAGCGCTAGAGCCGAGCTGAAATGACTCACAACTATTTAGTCGGTTTGCAATCATGTTTTTGTTAATGTGTGGGCGGATGGCCGCAAATCTGGCGGCAATGTTCCATTATTATCCAGTGGCTGATAGATAAGTCAATAAATCAATTTTAATTGGAGCGTATTTATGCCAAACACAGACGCTTCAAAATAAGATTCACGATAAGGCCAGCTACCAATTAATTATTTTTGATGCTAATTAACGGCTCTGGAGACCAAAATCCGGCTTTGGAACGCGACCGGACTGAAAATAACCGGGAAATTGCTCGTAAAGGATATGGATGATGCGTAGAAAAAACGTTGCTGAAGATGGACTTAAGAACTTAAGTGTAGCTACATGAACTTTAATCGACGATGTTTCGTTTTCGTAGGGTAACGTACCTTATTTCTGCAACAATTTGAAAATTTCATATTTTTATAGAATGCTTGACTCTATAGAAGCAGTTAGTTTCACAATAATCGCTTGTAATTGAGGTTTTTGGCGGCTTAACCAATACCGATCTCAAAATGCGTGATTTTTCTCCACTGCACCCTCAGCTTAAAAAATTCGTATCTTCCCAACTAAAGCA
>NW_026017111.1:853446-856360 GCF_020466585.1 Dendroctonus ponderosae
AAAAATATTGCCAACTAATACCGATTCCGATCGCAAAGTGGATGCTTTTCTCAACTTCCCCTGCACCTTAAAAAATTCGCATCTTCCAAATGAAACTAAACAGAAATTTGATATTTTTACCATCTTTAGAACGCGCTTGGCTCTATGGAAGGCTCTAAAAACCACCTTGATTCCCGCTGTTTTCCAACCTAACAAGTATCGATCCCAAAATGCATGTTTTTAGTCAAGTCCGCTATTTTCTTAAACAGATAAAGCTCCATAAAAACGGCTCACAAGAGCGATTTGCAAAAAAGACCGAAGAGAAATACAAAGTAGACTATTCGGCAAGAATGTTTGGAAATGGAAGTCTGTGTCTGTAATCTTCGGGCATTTAAAACGGAATTAACGTTGCAAAACAATAGAAGGGAGAGAACAATGGAGGCAACAAAAGCATTTGCCGAAACCGGGTGAACCTTAATTCGAGTTTTCTAAACTGGAGTTGAAATTTCGCGAGAAAACTTATTAATTCGGACGCTTTCTTGTACAGGTGGGTAATCGACACTTTGATACGACAAGACATTTATTTCAGCTAACGCAACAAATAGTTGATGTAGTCGCAATCACATTATAATACTTCCGTATAAACTCCGTTCGAACATTAACATAATTATGCGTTTGTTACAGATCGCACGGTGTCAACGTGAAAAATGAGAGAAGCGAAAGATTCTCCCGACGCCGGGAATATTGTGGAGGATCATCGGAACTTGTTGGAATGGACCGACACCACAAACATTGCAGACGCGGAACATCATCTGCCTATCAACATGCAGTTCAACGATGGCCACAGACTGTCCATTGCAGTCTACAGTGTTCTCATGGTGTTTTCGGCCATTGCCAACATAACAGTTTTAGTGTTGTTAATGAAGCGGCGCCGACACCAGCCTTCAAGGATCAACACTATGCTGATGCATCTAGCCATTGCTGATCTATTGGTAAGAGGAAAACTGGGAAAATTCTCCTGAAAAACGGCTTTCTCCATTGTTCTGCTAGCTTTCATCAAAAGTCCATTGATGTGTTTGTGGCGAATTAAAGGAAACGTGCGCTGGAATGATTAGCAGCCGTTTCCTTAACGCGGGATAATGAATTAGTTCGTGAGGGTCTTATTGAGGGATTCCTGCAGACGCGAAACGTCGGATTAAGTTCGGACGCAACTAATTCGAATAAATATCAGTTTGGGGGAGTGTTCGCAATTAATGCGACCTCAAATCACATCAAACTCGAAATTGTCAACAACTTTTTATGGGTGGTTTCGCCCTCAAAAACTTCTCGTTTAAACATCGCGCTCATTTGCCTACAGGCAAGACAACAACATGAAAAAACACTCCCAAAAACACCAATTGAAACAACAGCAGGTCTCAGTAAAAAACAGATTAATTCCATTGAGTTTGTTCAGTGTCTGGATTACCTATCGACGTCTTCAGTTTTTGCACCTCACTCGCGTTAAGCTTTAACAGGGAAACTTTCTGGAAAAACTGATTGGGCGATTGGCCTGGAGGATGGCTCAGCTAACGCCGAAACGTTCCCGAAACCCCGGCTAATCAACATTCATGTATTCGCTGAGCGACGAGAGGCTCAATTTAAAATCCTATTTATCTGTTTGATTGAAACAGCCAGCCTTTAGGCCTTTCGGGAATTATGCATTAATGGCCGGAATATTTCCGGATGTTCCTGTTTGATGGGGTAGAAGTGAGCGATATTCAGACTTGAAGCTGATTGAATCGCGCAAACATGCACTAGAAATGTGGAAAGTTACGCAATCGCGACTTTATCAATCACTCTTGGTAGGCAAAGTGATTTTAGAGGCGCATTGATCAGTAGGTTATCAGTGGCAAATTCGTCGTATTATTTGCCCGTCCTCAAAATGCCTTATGAGCTGAGATAAATGAAAGGAAAGTAGTTCAGACGGTGGAGGCAAAAGGGACGGGGAAATTATTGGCATGAGTGGAAATTTCAATTTCCATCCCGTCTTATGGAAAACTTATTTTCGTTTGCCAAGCGATTCCAACGTGGAAGGTTTTTTTGAACGGCCAAAGGAGAAAATAATGGTCGCACTCCACTTTTCAATAGCTTATCTATACAATTAAGCCTTCAAGTTCCGATACTAAGTAGGCCTGGGTAACTCAGTGAATTTTTAGGAGTTGGCGCAGTGCTACGCAAACGGCTTGGAGGCGCAGTAACTTCCAATTTTATGGGCCATTTATCAATAACATTTTTAACATTTCTTCAGAATTTTCCAGTTTTAGCAAAGTTACTGTTTTTTCTAAAGCCTCAATATTCACAAAAACTGCTTTTTGGCCAGAGAAAACAAACGCATTTAATCAATATTTGGAAAACTCTCCACCAGCATAGCAGTGAATTTCCGGATTATTCCGTCATGTCTGGTATAGTAGGCCCATTTTTTGACAACCCAATGATATTGTGGCCAAGCGGCCAGGCCTACAAGCGCCAAATCGCCGGTTATACGTGTGATTTGCTCAAAGTTTTTCGACGATTAAAGACATCGAATTCGTCAAATTGGAAAAAGTTGGGCTTAGTACTGTTATAATTTATAACAGATTATTTGGAACTCTTCATTCCTCTGAAGACTAGAATTTGTTAAAAAATGTGGTTTTTTAGTTTTGACTGAATTTTGTTTCGCTTTACTTTTTACTCAAAAGTGCTCTATTTGGTATTTTTGCTTAAAAATACTTCATTGTATATACTTTCCTGACTGTGTTTCAATTTCAAATCAAATTCATTCCTGGGTTTCGTTTATTTATTGTCTCTATTTATGAATCAAGATACGTTTCGGTGTATTTTTCCACCATCATCAGTTTTTATGTGTAGCGTTGTTGCTGCTTTAAGCCTTGGCATGCATTTTTTGGCACGCAAAAAT
>NW_026017111.1:856410-860755 GCF_020466585.1 Dendroctonus ponderosae
AATTCCTCCCGTTTTTCCCCGACAACCAGGGTTTCTCGAAAACCGACCACAAAACTAAAAGTTTTTAATGGAAAACGCAAACAAAAACATTATTTTCTGATGATTTTCTTGTTTTCAGCCAAAAATGACAACATTAATTGTGCTAGAAAATTCGCACTTTAGAAAACCCATTTTAGATTCGAATTTGGGACAAAAACCAAATAATTTCATTCAGTTTTTTACCGAAAATAATTAGGACCATCTTGAAAAAAAACAACCACAAAGCAGAAGTTTACAAAACATTATTGCGAAAATTCGCCGCCCTCAGCTCTCTGAGGATTTCCAAAGTTCCTTTAAATTTTCAGGTTATTCCAGTTTTAGCAAAGTTTCTATAAAGCAATTTTTTCTACGCAAAAGTCGCATTATTTTTGAGTTTTCCTTAAAATACTGGCAATCTTCAGGTATTTTCTGTGAAAAATTATAAGATACATTTTATTGGAGCACTCGCCTCCTTAACCGCTTTGCAAAAATCTTTGGAAAACTTTTGGCAGCTTCGAACCATGGACAAAACCCTAATAATTATTTCTGGGTCTTTTTCCAAAAACGTTTCCCCGAACTAAACCAAATTTTATAATCAATTATTTGGAAAACCCTTGGAAACTGGAGTTTCTTCACTTTTAGGGCAACATTTCTAAACAACACTGTCTCTAAACAGAAAAACCGCGTTTTTCCTAAAGTTTTACTGTAAAAAACTGAATCTTTTATGCAAACAACTTAAGAGATCGACTTTACAAGAAAACTCGTCGACTTTCTTTGGACTCAGTTCTGTTGCAGGAAAAATCTACATGACTTTTTTTAGTTGGTTGAACAAAGTAGTAAAACCTTACTGAGAAAAATGTTGATGGCCCTTTTGTAAGATTTTTAGACTCATTACCCGATGCGTTATAACTCAGTAACTCAGAGAGCGGCTACACCTCGATAGCGCAACTCAACGCAGTGTTACCCAGGCCTAATCTTTAGACGAACTTTGTCGCGTTTTTTGCATTTTCGTGCGTTTTTAGGTGACATTCCTGATGATGCCAATGGAAATCGCATGGGCAGCGACGGTTGAATGGATAGCTGGCGACGCCATGTGCAGGATAATGAGCTTTTTTCGAACTTTCGGCCTTTACCTGTCCAGCCTTGTGCTCTGCTGCATCAGCATCGATAGGTAAAAAATCCAGTTGATCCAAGCAGGGTTTTTGGCGAAAAAGCAGTGGCAAATTTTGAAATATTTCAGGTACTACGCTGTGCTGAAACCCCTGCAATTCGCCGACATAGACAGAAGGGAGAAAAATATGATTATCTGTGCTTGGATGGGGGCGGTGATATTCAGCGCTCCTCAGGTAACTGAATTGGTTATTTCTCGACCCAAATTTTCACCAACTTTCACCCGACATCCAATGCCAATTTAAGAGTCCTGCCCACTCAAAGAGGTAAAATTGCATTACAAAGTTGCGGGCCGAAGTTGTTGAAAAAACGGGCACGAAAGTGTAAAACCGCTTTTTTAAGAGCCCCAGAATGGCTGGCAGGTTTATTCATTTTGCGTCTAGCCGAATATTTCAGGCAGGTGTTTGGCCTGCTGTTCACATTCCAGTCAGGCAGCGATAATTACGCAAATTCCCTTGAATTTTGCAGATGATCATCTTCCATGTGGAACATCACCCGAACATAACAACGTATAGGCAATGTGTAACATACCACAGTTTCCGCACGCCGCTTCACGAATTAATTTATAGCGTATCTGGTATGGTAATAATGTACGCTTTTCCTTTGGCCGTCATCATCTTCTCTTATGCGTCGATTTTGTGGGAGATTTTCCGCAAAACCAGGAATAAGGGATGTGGTAAGTGAATATATCATATTTCAACTCTTTACTTTGTTTTACTGTCCTGACTGCGCCTAATTGTTATTATATTATTTTTCCTTGGGCTCCAGTCACAGTGCGAAAAGAACATTTTTTTGTATATCGTTTATTTCGTTACGTTTCGGCGAGACAACAGCGCCATCATCAGATTTTAAAATTCATTCAAACCCATAATTGGGAAACATTAGATTCTTTTTAGGCTTCGCTGCCTAAAAAGAATCTAATGTTTCCCAATTATGGGTTTGAATGAATTTTAAAATCTGATGATGGCGCTGTTGTCTCGCCGCAACGTAACGAAATAAACGATATACAAAACAAATTATGTCTTTAACGTCTTATGTTTTTACAAAATCCTTGACATTTCAAAAGTTATAAAAAGAAGAGCTTTAAGATCCTGATGACTCTTTATATGTGACGAGACTTTCAGACCAGATTCTACATTCAAAAAGATTACAAACGTATTTTCTGGATCAAACTCGCTATGGATGTTTTACAAACCGACCGACCACCCCTTTAGAAAAACTTGCTCAGAAAGAAATGTCCACTGGAAACTTTCGAGGCTTTGAATCTGCTGGCAATGCTCGGAAACTTTTCCCGAAACTACCCAGTTTTTCAGTGAAAAAGTTTCGGAAAAGTCATCACTAGTCGGGAAACTTGAACGAAATTCTCCATACATGTGCATAATAAAACCGACCCAATTTTTTCGCCTCTTGGCAGTAGACAATCGATAATATTTCCTCAAAATCCCGTAGCGAAAAGTGACCCATTATCAATAAAAATCATCCATTTTTTTTTAAGTTTCCTAACTCAACTCTTAGTCCGTTAAAAATTCGAGCTGGATGCAAAATTGCCACTTTCGCCGATCTTAAACAGCGATGTTTGGTCGATATTTTAAGGTAAAACACTCGCTTTAGAAAGACAGTTTTCCTACTCAACTCTTAGAAGTTTGCGAATGACTGTTTTGAATCAGTTTTTGCGAAATAAACTGTTCAAAAACCATCCATTTGTTTAAAAGTTTCCTAATTCAACTCTTAGTCAGTTAAAAATTCGAGCTGGAAGCAAAATTGCCACTTTCGCCGATCTTAAATAGGGATGTTTGGTCGATATTTTAAGGTAAAACGCTCGCTTTAGAAAGACAGTTTTCCTACTCAACTCTTAGAAGTTTGCGAATGACTTTCCTTGACCAGAAACAGTGAAGTTTCCTTGAAATAAAAATAAGTTTTTGCGAAATAAACTGTTCAAAAACCATCCATTTGTTTAAGAGTTTCCTTACTCAAGTTACAAACTCCAGCTGATAGTTTAAAATCGTAACTTTTCCCAGACTTAAGCAGTGAAGTTTTGCCAATATTTTAGCATAAAACTCTCCCTTCTACCGGGGGTAGTTTTTGAGCCATGAGTTGTTGGAAAATGTCTGTCTAAAACATTTCGTCTTTTCAACTTTTAAGCATTGGAAAAAGCGACTTTTCTTGGATTGACGAAGTAACTCTATGATTAGTCTTCCGTTCTTTGCCCGAAAAAAAAACGGGTTTTTCAAACGATTTCTTCATCTGAACGCATTTTCGTATTGATACTAAAATGTTCACTTTTTACTTTGCATGTGCAGCGATCCCCATTAGCTAAAGTCCCTCAAATCGACCCATTTGAAGGGTTTAGTTAACAGGATTTATGGGAAGTGAGCGGTTTTGCAATTCAAAAATACTCAAAAACCATTGACTTTTGCAAAAAGGGCCAAGGCGCCCTTTTTAACATAAAAACCCTGCAGTTTAAGGGAAAGTTGAAAATCGGAACTTCCAGCAAGAGCCCGGATAGTGAGAAGTTAACTAATCAGAGGAGTTTGTTTCAGCTGATAGCGTAACCAGATCCAGCCTGGGAGTTTTGAGCAAGGCGAAAACGAGGACATTGAAGATGACCATCATCATCGTGTTTGTGTTTTTCGTCTGTTGGACTCCTTATCATGTGATGTGCGTTTGGTAAGTACGGCAACAAATCTCGAAACGTTGTTCACATGCGGATTGCAACAGAAAAAACCGACTCACAAACCCCCGCCGATGATAAACAGTGATAAATGTGTCGGCTGGAGCGCTAACGATGTCCATCCAGAAAAACATTCGTCAAAACGGTTAACGAAGCCATTCGCGTGTCACGCGTGCCAAGAAAACAAAATAATGAAGAAATGTGCTAAAGAATGGATTTTCAGGTATTGGTACGACAGGGATTCGGCCATCCACGTGGATCCACGTATCCAGAAGGGCCTCTTTCTGTTCGCCTGCACCAATTCGTGTGCAAACCCTGTGGTTTATGGCATTTTCAACATTAGAGCCAAGAGAAAAGCGGTGAAGGTGAGGCCTAGATTGAGCAGTAACTCGACCATTCCCCGCTCGTCTTACATTCCTCCGCACATTACAGCTGAAACTAGACTGTCGCCTTTGGAAATCTCCCTTAGGAGTCTTGAGTAGTTTT
>NW_026017111.1:861754-865225 GCF_020466585.1 Dendroctonus ponderosae
CAAATGAGCGTTCTTGCTCATTTTGCCTCCGAGATATGAGCAAAAACGGGCCGGAAAACATGAAATTTTGGCATAATCTTGCACCGAAGTGTCTGATATTCAAATTTCTCTTTCTGGGTCAAAACTATTCGAATTTCCTCACTAACATTGTTACGACTGAATGGGCTTTTCAATTCTCTATCCAACGATGCCAAAACGAATTCTGTAGCTCGAATGGTTCTTGAGAAACTTCGAAAAAAGCAGCCTGTCATGTTCAAGTGGATTTTGCAACTCAAAAAAACCCACGTAAATCTAAAACTTCTTGAATTCAAGCATTTTTCTTATCGATGGTTCACTTTCTAAAAAGGCCATTTATTTCTCTCTAGAATCTCGAAATCCTGTATATTTAGATCATTACATATTGCAGTGTTCCTGTAAAGGCTCCACCCGATCCAGATGCTCCAGAGCGCACAAAGACATTGTTTGCCTCTATTCTTGGAAGCGATCCAGACAGCAGCTCTCTAGTCGGCAGAACACTTTTGTGACCAATTCGGAAGTACAGACAGAAACTGTGCAGATAAATAGTAAGGAACAGTGATTGACGCCCGAAACGCACTGGAGAAAGTGCAATTTTCTTCGCAGATGCACACAGACAACAGTATTATTGTATGATATTTAATAAATGGTTCAGATAGTCTGAAAATGCGCTAATTAGGAAACATTCCAACTGTCCTTGTTCAACAATTGTCCGCATTTTTCCACGCCGAAGGCAACTGATAAACGAAGCCAATCTCAGAACGGTTTTCATCGAAAATAAGCGATAAAAAAAATTGCATGTCAGAGTTCAAAACATGTGAGGCCTTCATGAATATGCACTTATGTTCATCTGCATCGGGCTTGGCTGCGTCGAAGACGCCAGTGACCGTCCAAGATGTACAAAGTGGTGATTGTGGCTCTCCTGTTACAAGTTTCCCACACACAAAGTGTGCCCACTTTTAAGGGGTAAGTATACAAAAAAATGTTTTTTCGCACCTAATTTATGTGCAAAATAAATGAATATCAGCCAATGTTTACGATTCTTCCTTATTTTGCTCAATCGACTAATAATTCGAGCTTTTAGCTCTGGATTGCGCTTGAAGTGAAAGTTTCTCCTGGGTAGCACTGTGTTGAGGTGCGCCATTGAGTTGTCGCCGCTCTCTGAGTTAACGAGTTATAACTCATCGGTAAATGAGTCTAAAAATCTTAAAAAAGGGCCATCAACATTTTTCTCAGTAACGTTTTACTACTTTGTTCAACCAACTAAAAAAAGTCATGTAGATTTTCTTTGCAACAGAACTGAGTCCAAAGAAAGTCGACGAGTTTTCTTGTAAAGTCGATTTCTTAATTTGTTTGCATAAAAGATTCAGTTTTTTACAGCAAAACTTTAGGAAAAACGTGGTTTTTCTGTTTAGAGACAGTGTTGTTTAGAAATGTTGACCTAAAAGTGAAGAAACTCCAGTTTCCAAATAATTGATTATAAAATTTGGGTTTTTCAGTTCGGGGAAATGTTTTTGGAAAAAGACCCAGAAATAATTATTAGGGTTTTGTCCATGGTTCGAAGCTGCAAAAAGTTTTCCAAACATTTTGGCAAAGCGGTTAAGGAGGCGAGTGTTCCAATAAAATTTATCCAATAATTTTTCACAGAAAATACCTGAAGATTGCCAGTATTTTAAGGAAAACTAAAAAATAATGCGATTTTTGCGTAGAAAAATTGCTTTATAGGAACTTTGCTACAACTGGAGAAAATCCTCAGAGCGATGAGGGCGGCGAATTTTCCCAATAATGTTTTGTAAACTTCTGCTTTCTGGTCGTTTTTTTTTCAAGATAGTCCTAATTATTTAGTTGCTAGCGCTACTGAGTTGTCGCCGCTCTCTGAGTTATAACTCATCGGTAAATGAGTTATTAGTCATTTATTAAAGCTTTGCAAGACCCGCGACTGGAATTTAAAAAATATTAAGTAAAAAGTCATCAACATTTTCCCAGCAACGGAACTGAGTTTGCAGTGGCGCACCAACACATTTGCGCCGCACGGCGCCAACTCCGAAAAATTGACTGAGTTGCCCAGGCCCTGGACAATCCTACCGACTGCGCCAAGTTCAAATAACGTCTCTGGACCCCCTGTATGGTGTTCCAATCCAAATAAAGACCTTTGATACTTATCATTAATGGGACAGAACGGATTTTTATCATATATAAACCTTCCCACTCGAGTTACAAAAAATTCTAACTCATCTATAGATCATTTATTTGTGAAACAAAAACTAAGAAGACAAGGCCTGAAACTTGGGTCAAGTCGGCTGAACAGCGATTTGACTGATCCCTACCCAATTTTTCTATACATAAATTTTGAAAGAGATTTTTCTAGGGAAAAAACAATGTGCCAGACCGTGGGGTCTACATAGATTATGAGATGTTTAAAGAAAAAACATCGATGGTAAACTGGAACAAACTCGTTAGTTGTTTCGACTCCAATGAAGCGACTAATAAATTCATAAATTTATTTGTTGATGTAAAAAAATCAGCTACAATAGTACGGAAAATTAAGTTTAAAAATAATTAAAAAAATGAAAGATTGGATTAGTGATGGGTTGATCAATTCCATTAAACATAGAGATAAGTTAAAGAGAGCACTTTTTAGAAATTATACTTCTGCATTAGAAGCTAAATACGAGCACTACAGAAACTTTTTAAATAAACTCTTAAAACGACAAAAATATCACGATTATAAAAATCAAATAGAAAACAACAAAAACAACCTGAAAAAAATATGTAAAATAATTAATGATGCTACCATAACAGTCTTAACCATAACAAAAAAGAAACAAATTTCTCCATTAATGACACTAATAACACCCCTTTTGACGACAACCTAAGAATGGCTAACTTCTGCAATGAATATTTTGTAAATATTGGAATTGAAATGGCAAAAAATATAAAACCAAAAAGCAATAATACATATGAAGACAGGTGGAATGTTGCTTCCATGTTTATGAATGACTCTGGACTGGACGGTATTTCCACGAAATTAATTAAATTATCAAAATCAAATATTTTGGTTCCCATATCTCATATTGTAAATCCAACTTTCAAAACAGGAATATTTCCAGATTTATTCAAAAAGTCCTTAATAGTTCCAGTACAGAAATCAGGCTCGAAAAAGCTCATAGAAAATTATAGACCAATTAGTTTAATAAATAACTTTGCAAAACTGTTAGAAAAGTGTTCAGAGGACAGACTGGTCAACTTTTTTAAAACATTTAAAATCCTGTCGGACAAACAATTTGGGTTTGTTGAGAATTGCAGTACGGCTGATGCCATGTGCAGCCTGACTTCTGAGATTATTAATAACCTGAATGGAAGCAGAAAATGCTTGGCTATTTTCCTGGACCTCTCAAAGGCCTTTGACACTGTTCCTCATGATCAATTGATTAGTTCTTTGAGACAATATGGTGT
>NW_026017111.1:866224-867243 GCF_020466585.1 Dendroctonus ponderosae
ATTCTCTATCCAACGATGCCAAAACGAATTCTCTGGCTCGAATGGTTCTTGAGAAACTTCGAAAAAAACAGCGTCATGTTCAAGTGGATTTTGCAACTCAAAAAAAAACCACGCAAACCTAAAACTTCTGACGGAAAACATGAAATTTTGCAATAATCTTGCGCCACCCATGCACCAAACGACGATCAGTTGAAAATGTTCTTCAGATCAGCTCGCAATGGGACCAAGAGCAAGTGCTGCCTGGATCAGCGGCCACTTTGACCATCAATGCAACTGCGCCAGCGTTATGCGCTGTGTCAGCTACGGATAAATCAGCGAAACTGATGGCAGCCAACAGCAATCGCCAGGTCGATTTGCAGCGCCTTTTGAGGACGTTTGCCCCAAATCAGCAGGACGGGGACTCGGACCGCAGCAGTTGTCTGTTGAATGGCAAAAAGCCCATCAGTAAGTGCTGCGCGCTCGACTGCTTGAAGCCACTTGGATTGGGGACTTTGCAGGTTTGAGCACTTGGATGTATGCGGAAAGTCTGCAGGAGAGAGGGAGGAAAAAGCGGCAATATTCAAGCAGAGCTCCTTTGGTGGCAGAGGATTATGATGCCTCTGACGTGTTTTCGGTGAGTGCGCGCTAATCAAGCAAGTGAGCCCTCTTTGAGGGCTTTTTCGCTGATTTCTAGGCATTTGGAACGACCACAATCACCAACTTCCAAACGGTGACCAAATCGTGCTACACCGGTGAGTCTTGGGGGGGTTGAGGGCGATATTTACTTATAGCTCGGCTCTTTCAGACCAAATCTTCCGGAACTTTCGGCCGGGTGAGTGCATAGCGTCAATCCCATCAGATCCCTAAAACTTCTAGGCTTCCAGCCTCCTTCGTCGGCAACGATTACGAAACTGCCCATGAAGAAGGCTCGCAGGCCAGCATCCGCTCGTTCTTCCCGGAAAACTGGCTTTGGGAGCTGGTTCCGGTTGGGACGTAAGTACCCACATAGCAAAATGATGTTCACAGAATATACCTGGAAC
>NW_026017111.1:868242-868454 GCF_020466585.1 Dendroctonus ponderosae
ATAGGATGATTCAAAATTGGCGTCATTCCTCTGGAGGAGTTATTGGAGAATGCGGCCGTTTCAAACATTTTTGCGTTAATTTCCCGGGGATTTTAGCGCTTAAAATGCATAAGCGCTGCAGGTCTGCAGAGCTCCTTCAGAGAAAGCGAGAGGATTTGTGGTTGTGATCACCAAATGATCATTTTCCTGCAGTTCCAACTTTGAACAACCCC
>NW_026017111.1:868759-873292 GCF_020466585.1 Dendroctonus ponderosae
GGCGTGTCTAAAAGCGAATTACGAACTAGATACAAATATACAAAACACATCTTAACCAACAGACAATAAGCGGTATATGTTTATTTATACAAAATACTTTAGCAAAGTGTATGTAAGCCAGCAATTCGAGCCGGATCAAATCAAATACAACTTATTTATACAGGGGCAAAGTGAAAGTAATCGGTTGCAACTGTTGGTGATTTTTGAGAACATCAGGTCCAAAGTAGCAAACTTTTTTCCAGCTAATCAAAAGTACGGTATGTTTTTTGTAATTAACGTTTCTTGCCTGATCAAGGTGATTAAAAAACGTGTCTAGGAACCATTGAAGTATTAGCGAAGTGAAGTGGTTTGAAATTTTATGAAAAAGTGAATTTCACCACTAAGAAAACTTGTTCCAACAGCGTCCTTTAAGGACGCATTGTTTTGGATAATTAAGAATCTTGTCCTGCCCTCTGCCTAACTGCTGCATAGCATGCAACTCCTAATAGCGGCGAAATGAGATTTCAAGTTAAAATACCTTATCTTAGCATGCTCTATTCTACAAACAAAACTACTCAAGACTCCTAAGGGAGATTTCCAAAGGCGACAGTCTAGTTTCGATTCAGCCGTAACAACGTGAGTGAGGAAATTCGAGTAGTTTTGGCCCAGAAAGCGAAATTTGAATATCAGACACTTAATAGCAAGATTATGCCAAAATTTCATGTTTTCCGTCCCCTTTTTGTTCATATCTCGGAGGCAAAATGGGCAAGAACGCTCATTTGTACATCATTCTAGAGAGAAATAAATGGCCTTTTCAGAAAGTGAACCAAGGATGGGGAAATGTTGGCAGTTTTCTCAAAAAATGCTTGAATTCAAGAAGTTTTAGATTTGCGCGGTTTTTTTTGAGTCGCAAAACCCACTTGAACACACCGCTGCTTTTTTCAAAGTTTCTCAAGAACCATTCGAGCCAGAGAAGTCGTTTTGGCATCGTTGGATAGAGAATTGAATGGGGGGGAGTCATTACCCCCCTGACCCTGATATTCTTGATAACTCCCAGAGGATTTTATCTAGAATCTCCACCAGCTCCTGACAATCCCTACAGGATGTGGGGAGCAGATCATGGCATCCATGGCCCCAAACCTGTACGTGCTGCGCTACCTCAACGCCACTGGCAGCCTCCCTGCGGGCCTCAAACAGAAGATTCTGCGCAACCTCAAACTGGGTAAGCCGTCCATCTGCGGGGCAACATCACGCCACATCCGTTGTCCTCCAGGGTACCAGAGAATCCTCAACTACGCCCATACAGACGGCTCGTTCTCGGCATTCGGCTACTTCGATCCTTCCGGCTCGATGTTTCTCACCACCTTCGTGGTTCGGGTGCTGCAAGAGGCGAAAAGCCTCATCTATGTGGACGCTGCAGTTCTGGATCGCGCCGTCCGCTGGATCTTCCAGCACCAGCTGGAGAACGGCTGTTTCGACACGATGCACCACGTGTTTCAGGATATGGTGAGTGAGGGAGTGTTTCGGCTGTTTCAGCCCCGCTTATCCATGGGGGAGCTTAGGGGGGCACCAACATGGAGAACAGCACTGCCGGCCTCACCGCCTACGTAATTCTCAGCCTGTTTGATGCCAAAGTCGATGTGCCAGACGCTGTGCAAGTGAATGCAAAATACTGCATCCGCAGCCAGAACGATCCGGATCGGTACTCCATGGTGATTAGCAGCTATGCGCTCTTTAAGGTGCAATGGATCAGTGAGGCCTCTCGGTTTCTGGAAAAGGCCATTGAGGTGGCTCGGAAGGAGAACGAGTTCATGTGGTGGAGCACGCGAGGTGTTTTACGCCACTTTTCGGTCAGAGCAGGATTTTCACTGCAGTGTTTTTGCAGAATCTGACGATTCCTCTGCTTCGGACATTGAGGTGAGCAGCTACGCTCTGTTGGCGTGCTTGGAGCAAAAGAGTGCTACGCACATGGCCTACGCCCATTCCATCGTGCAGTGGCTGATCTCCAAAATGGGGCCCCTGGGGGGCTTCAAATCCACCCAAGTAATTCTAGGAAGTCGATAAGTTCTATATTGTTGAGGCGGATTCATTTTTTTACAAACTTCTTTTTGGGTGTTTCGCCTCAAAAATTTTTGTCTCTAAAAAAGACAGAATTTCCTCACGTCTTCTATTACAGATTGATAAATAGTGCTCCTATTTCGCAATAAGAACGAATTATTTATCAAGAACTATCACCTAGAGAGTACTCTGCGACACACTTCGGCTCAAGCTGTAAGAGAAAATTCCAATTAGTAGAGAAATTAATTAGAAAAATTTTTGAGGCTAAATACACAAAAAGAAGTTTGTAAAAAAAGAATAACAATAATTTACACTAAAACTGTTCCTAATCGGCAATTCCTCTGAAATAGCTAGTTGCACCGATTGTCAATTCAGAACGTAGCTCGCGTCGGATCTCTCACTCGCACCCATGCGAGCCTATGAGCGATGCACCATGGCAGTGCCTGGCTGCGTTCGAAGTTGATACCCCCGTCGCTTAAAATATCAGAACTTTTTCTGATTTTTCAAAAGGGCCTCTGAGCCGGGGAAACTCGCAACTTCATGTTGTGCTTGCTTTCATTCGACTTTGCAAAAATCATTCCATCATTATTAATTGGCTTTGCGCCGCCAACCAAAGAAACTTCCCGCTGTATGTTTTTGCCAGAAAACCCCCAAAAGCAAAGCTTACTTTATTGTTAGTACACAGTAAAAATGGTGTCCACAAAGTGGATAATTCACATCGGCTGAAGGCTAAACGCAAAATTCCGTGTGGATTGAGGGTAAAGTTGCRGTGCTCCGCAACGATGGCACAAAGCGATCCTCTGCAGAATAATGCGCGWCCCTCTTCAGGGTTAATTGACCTGGGGGGAGTGATATGTTGGGATGTGGGGGGCGCGACTGGAATATAATATGGGGKTAATGTGGRATAATAATCGAGGTAACGTATAMSKGGCGAATACCCAAAAAGAAGTTTGTAAAAAAATAATTCTGGGAAKTTTCGCCTAAAGTGGCCCAAAATCACGCGGTTCTGCTTCAGGACACTATCGTGGCCCTGGACGGCCTGACCAAATACGCGCAGCAAACCCGCACTGATTCCCTGGACCTGCACGTTCACGTCACCGCCTTGAATAAATCCCGCGGGTTTAAAATTGCTGATCAGGATCGCCTCACATCCAGACAACTTCCTCTGCACCCCCTCGAAGGGCGCGTGGGCCTCAGCTTGACCGGAACTGGATGCGCTCTGGCACAGGTTCAAACCCCCTTTTTTCCGCCTTCAACCTGAACCATCAACTAACCGCAGGAATTTCAGCTAACCAGCTCCTACTTCAGCAGCAGCGTATCAGAGAGCGAAGCCTTCAGGCTGGAAGTGGAAGTGGGCGCAGTTTCCACCATCGACCAGTGCTCCATCAGGAGCATTTCTCCATGCTTATCCTACCAAGGCCCGGGCCAGCTCTCCAACATGGCAGTAATGGAGCTCGCTCTCCCGTCCGGCTTCCAGGCCGACAGGCCCTCTTTATACGAACTAGTCGACGGCGGCACAGCAGCTAGTAAGTGCACAGCAGGAAAACAAGCTGACCAGCCCCAAACGGGGGCCTGAAGATATCAAAATGTTTGAGGAAAAAGACGACCAGATCAACATCTACTTCACCAGCCTGGGCAGAAGCTCGGTGTGCTTCACGATCAACATCAGCGAAAATCTGCCAGTGGAGAACCGCAAGGGGAGTCTGGTGAAACTGTATGACTACTATCGGCCCGAGCAGAACGTCCTGCGGTTCTACAGTCTAGTGAACAACTGCAGCAGGAGCGGCTTGGAGCAGGACAGGGAGAGGGGGAGGCCTAAAAGGAGCAGCCATTTGGACGGGGAGTTGGAGGCGCCCCACTGTAGGTAGTCGGCCTGGGTAATACTGTGTGTTAAGGCACTTGTGTGTTCATGTTTTTGCATTTTCCAGAACACTTAACATAGGTTATAAAGCTGCACGAACGAAAGTGCTCAAAATACTTGTCTACGGAGTACTGATTTCAGTGTGAAAATTTTAATTTTCTCAAAAAATCGACCGTGTTTGGGTCGATAATAGCAAATAAATGGTCGATTAAAGATCGTGAACGCTCACAAAACGCCTAAAATGTGCCGAAAATGTCGATTATTTCGGATCTGAAACTTCTAGCATGGTTTTCAATGAGTTCGACGCATTCTTCGCGTCCGTGCGCTGAACGTGATGTAAATTTGAAGACGTTTAGAGAAAATTTTAATTTTTTCAAAAAATCGACCCCCACCCTTTGAAAAATTTACGCCAAAAATCAAAACTTTACATGCGTGTTTTTTGAGCCCAATCGATTCTTTTCGACGCAAAAAGGTCACAAACATGCATTTATATAGTGTTTGGGTCAATAATAAGGAAGAAATCGTCGGTTAAAGATCGTGAACGCTCACAAAACGCTTAAAATGTGCCGAAAATGTCTATTATTTCGGATCTGCAACTTCTAGCATGTTTTTCAATGAGTTTGACGCATTCTTCG
>NW_026017111.1:874291-876523 GCF_020466585.1 Dendroctonus ponderosae
CCACCCTTGGAAAAATTTCGGCCAAAAATCAAAATTTCACATGCGTGTTTTTTGAGCTCCATCGATTCGTCTCGACGCAAAAAGGTCACAAACATGCATTTATATAGTGTTTCGGTCAATAATAAGGAAGAAATCGTCGGTTAAAGATCGTGAACGCTCAAAAAACGATTAAAATGTGCCGAAAATGTCTATTATTTCGGATCTGCAACTTCTAGCATGTTTTTTAATGAGTTTGACGCAGTCTTTGCGTCCGTGCGCTGAAAATGATGTAAAATTTAAGCCATTTTCACTGTTACCCAGGCCTAGTAGGTAGAAGCTGCTGAATGAAAAAATAATCTAAGCCATTGGTTGCAGGCATCAACTTCAATGGAACAGAG
The DNA here is from genome assembly GCF_020466585.1 of Dendroctonus ponderosae. Classification (NCBI taxonomy): domain Eukaryota; kingdom Metazoa; phylum Arthropoda; class Insecta; order Coleoptera; family Curculionidae; genus Dendroctonus; species Dendroctonus ponderosae. Next base: position 874,669 of record NW_026017111.1, read on the forward strand.
CAAAGCCCTTAGGCAGGCCTTGGATGCGATAGAGAAGGAAAGGTTTAGCTGCCTGTCCGCTTATCATAGGCGTAGTTAATAATCACACGAAGCCAATAGGCTTAATAAAACACTGCGGCTTAAATGTTCGAATTTCGCGCATCTGAAAGGTCTGGAGGAGCAAAGCAAAAAGCCTTTAGAATCTTCATAGATATACTCGGTGTTTATTCTGCGAGCTTTGCAATAAAAAGTTGTTCATTCCGGCTAGAGCTTTCTCAATTATTTCAGGAAAACACGTTCAAAGCCCCATCATCAACAAACATAAAGCAAATAGCGGCAGAAGGGTGTGCTTCAGCTGTGGCTTGAGCGGCCTCGCCCTGCTGAAGTGGTGATGATGAGTCAGCGTTCTGTTCTCCATCAATTCCTCTGGAACGGGGATGGTTCGACATTCGACCAATAAGCCACATCCGGTGCATCCGGTTGGTTGATACGTGTAGCACACTTGACCCTCTGGACAGTAGCGGTTCGTGCAGGGATCCTCCACGGGCGTGGCCCGGCAGTGCAAATAAGCTGCAAACAACTCGCTGTCGCGTCCAACTGATCAATCCAACTTAACTTACTGTCTTTGCATACTCCTTTCGAGCAGCAGCTGCCGCAGCAGGAGTCATCATCAAAGCACTGCGAAAAAAACCTTCAAGTTACTACAGCTCTGAAGTGGCGTAGGTACTTACAGGCTGGCCGTAGGTTCTGCAGTCCTCCTGGGCCCGGCTAGGGAACCCGAGGCTTAAGAGGAGAAGCAGGTGAACAGCGCACTCACAGAACATTCTCGAAAGCGGCACTGCACTAAGCACATGAAGCGCTAAAAGCCTTTTTAACGAAAAATGTCGCTTTGCTAATTGGACGCATTAGATCAACACTTAACACCTGCGATCAATTAGTATAAACATCTATTTTAATATTCCAGTCGTTTTTAAACAACCTTCTGCACCCAACTTCGGATAGTTTCGTTGCATTCAACACGGGCAAAGTAGCCAGGCAGCTTTTGGCAGAGTTCCCCAGCCTGCAGGCTTTGGAGCGGCCGAATCAACGTGGCCCATCCGTCCGCCTGGTCTGGACATAAATGGATGGCTTTCTGCGCGAAGAGCGCCGCTCTTTTCCAGTCGCCGGCCCTTTGGAAGGACAGAGCTGCCAAGCACTGCACCTACAAGCTTCCTATTGGCTGCCGTTCGAACTTTGTCCCGTCCCGCTACGTACCTTGGAAGCGTCCATGTGGCGCTGTCCGAGTTTCAGTGCGATATTGGCGCAGTTCGCGCCTGCTTGCAGTCGGCCTTTGTCCACTTCCAGCCTCAGAATCATCTGCGATAAGCTCAACCAAGTGGAGCCTATGTTGGGATACTTGTGAACCAAACGGCTCAATCCGGCCAGCGCCTCCTTCCGGTCGTTCTACGGCAGAGCCAATAGCGGGTCATCGGTAAGAACCAGAGCGCGCAAGCACTTACCTTCAGTAGGTAAAACTGCGACAAGAGCGTGGCATAGTGGTAAATAAACTCCGGCTGGTTGTGGTTGAGTCCGAAGGAGCTGGTTTCCAAAGCGACCAGCTCTTTGAGGACTAGCTGGCTCAACTTCCAGTCCTTCTGGAGCAGGGAGAGGGCGAACGTGGCATATAAACTCCAAGGCGACGGCGGGTTTAAGCCGATACTAGATAACGATTTATAGTCGATTTATCTCAACATTTCAAGATTATCTTTTTTGTTTCCTGGATTTCAGTCAACTGGTGAAATAAAAATGTTTATTTCCTATTACGTTTCGGCGAGACAACAGCGCCATCATCAGATTTAAAATTTACACAAACTCATGATTGGTAAAAATCAACGTT
>NW_026017111.1:876843-878819 GCF_020466585.1 Dendroctonus ponderosae
CTCGCCGAAACGTAATATGAAATAAACATTTTTATTGCACCTGTTGACTGAAACCCAGAAATATAATAAGAAATAACTGATAGATTTAAACACCCGAACTTGGGTCGTTTAGATCTAAATTTCAAAAAACATTTGTGAAACTTACCTTTGAAATAGGAGAGTTTTGGCGGCATCGGCGCCCTGAAACTTATAGGCCATGGAGGCTAAAGCGACCAACAGTTCCGACTGCGACGTTTGTTCTTCTGTGAGCCAATGGAGGGCTTGCTCGTAAGCCGCGTAGGACTCCTCATATTGGCCATCTAAGGCGAAGTAGGCGAAAGAAAGCGATATTATTGATACAATAAAACGGGCAATGCCGCAATGAAACCAAGTGCGATTTCACCTAGGAAGAAGCGCAAACTAGATGGGCAAATAATGAGCGTTGATCCTGTTTACCGGCCCCGAGAGTGATAATTAGTCTTAATGAAGCTGAGTGTCCATTTCTGTGTAGTAGTTGGGTTTTTTTTGAGGAAACTTACTTCTGAATAGAGCCAGAGCGAATCCAGCCCCGCTGCTGAACGTGGCTGCCTCCACATGGGAGAACATTTCAATCGCCTCCTCATATTCCCCAGTCCGATACAGCAATCTTCCGTAGTTGGTCCGCGCAAGGTCTTTATGGGCGCGCTCGGCCAGGACTAGGGCGTGCTTGAAAGCCTTCTTGGCCGAGCCCAACAGCCCCATTCTTTCGGCCAGGATACCCAGCATGTTCCATGCGCAGCTGCTGTCGGGACTCTTTTCTGAAAGATATTTGCTTAGACTGGTATGCACTTTCGCCTGGGAAATTTCACTTTCCAAGTGGCACACCACTTTCGTTTTCAAAGTTCCAATTAACTCCTCAGTGGGCGAAATTAACGCGCTAACTCCAACGACAAACAGACTTTGATGGCGATATATAAACAGGCCTGCCCACATGAGGAGGCATTCTGAAAGTGACTTCTTTCGATCTAGAATGCTGCATGTGAAAAGTGTTTTGCTGGTGCTGCTGGTGGTGGCTTGCGCCTCCTGCTACGGACAAGGGGGGATGGACAGATATCCTGGATACAACGGAGGGTACAAGAAGAAGCACCACCACCATCACCATGGAATGCGTGAGTCGAGTCCATCAGAACACTGAAATTGGAGTTTAACGCGCAACTTTTTCTTAGACTACTTGCACTTTCTCACGTACTTGTCCTTCTTGGCCGTTAAGCTGAAAATCATCTTTTTCATTGGCACGATTTTCACCGTTAGCCTGGTGGCGGCCAAAGTGATCGGCATCATCAAGCTCACCGAATACATGAAGCGTAAGTGGCAAATAGCCCGAAGGGTTTAACAGTGAAGTGGGAAAATTCTCCAGATAAATACCCGGAGCATCATCACGAGGAGAAGATCGTCTATGTGAACCCTCATGAGCACGACCATCACGACTTTGGAGGATACTCGGGCGGGCCTTCGGATATCTACAGCTCCAAGTCTTACTCCTCGTATCCGCCTGGTAAAACTCGACCTCCAATCTTCTAAGCCAGTAGCGGGAGTTCTAGATATTGCAGATTTTTCCGCTGATCAGCCTCCTGAGGGCGCCTACGACCATGAGCGCTTTGCGGGGCCGGCCCCCTATGAGAACGTGAAGCCTTCGGCCAGAAACCTCCATGGAGGTGGCGTCTTAGAGCCCTTTAGGGCGATCGCCGCTCAACTAAGACAGTGAGTAAGCCCAAGTATACTAAACCGCGTTGAACTAATCCAAACGATTGGCAGGCTGAACATCACGGACATGGCCCTGAAGGAGATGGGCATCAAAGATGAGACTTGCAAGAAAAAGTTCGTCTGCCAAGCGGACTTTAATGCCCAACAGAGCGCGATGCTTCGCACCGGACTGGACATTATGGGGTATTGTACATACTTTCCTGACTGTGTTTCAATTCAAAATGAAAATCAATTCCTGGGCTTCAGTCATTTAT
>NW_026017111.1:878869-886374 GCF_020466585.1 Dendroctonus ponderosae
TGCATGCCAAGGCTTAAAGCAGCAACAACGCTACACATAGAAACTGATGATGGTGGAAAACACCGAAACGTATTTTAATTGATAAATAGAGACAATAAATGACTGAAGCCCAGGAATTGATTTCGATTTGGATTATGGGGTATGTGCGGATTTTCGACCAAGAATTTCCATTAAAAATCACCCGATTTCAGGGACGTTTCATACCAAAGACTGCGGCCGAACATCACGATCACCTCAATAGAGCAGTGCCAGGCGCTATACCCCGAATGCGCCAAAAACCCTGGATAACCTCCGCGCGCGGACTCTAGACTTAGTTAATTTATTGAATCAATAGAGAATGGTACAGACCTTGTCTTTGAATCATCAACTTACCAGTGAACCACAGSACATTATCAAAGGCCGCCGGGATGGCGTGCATGTTGTTGATGTTGTACTCCCAGGACTTGTCGTTGCATTTGCGGTTGATCAAGGAGTCGCACACSCAATGCCCATACCCAAGACTCCCCTCCTGATGCTGCTGCAGCTGAGTGCTGTGCCTGAACAGCCCCATTGCGTCGCTATGCYCCATCGYTTCTGCAATAATCGCCTAACAGCACTATAAGCCACCTGCAACCCCACACTCACTTTACTTGGCCAATCCAGCAGTTGACGTAGTTGGGATCCGATCGCTGGCCTTCTCCGAAAGCCTTATTGGCCAGCTCCAGATCCTCCATCCGCAGGTACAGGATTCCCAAGTTGGTCCAAGCGACAGCACTGTTGCTCTCCGCTATCACAGCCTTGATAAAGCTGTGTTGTGCCAGCGCGTAATTGGGGGGCTCTGAAACGAAACTCATCAACAACTGAACTTCTCTAAGGCATTGCTGGCACCTCTAAGAACCGCCGCGACGCCTAGAAGGTTCCAATGCTGCCAATACTCAGGATTCAGGGAGGTGCAATGCTGGGCAATGCTAATGGCGTTGTTGAGAAGTTCGTTCTTCTTCACTGGGTCGTTGTGATTGCACGCATACTGCAGGTAGCAAGTGCCCAAGTCGTGCCACAGAAACGGATTGTCTTCGGCTGAACTCACGGCTTTACAGTAGAACCTGCAACAGTTTGCGTTATGAGGACGAGTTCAAGCGGTTTTTGCGACTCACTTCGTCGCCCATTCAAACAGCTCGGTTTGCTCCAGGATCGCTGATTTCTGCGGGCTGCCCGAAGCAGGCAAGTGGGGCAACTTGAGGCAGGAGTATTTTTCTGGAAGTTGGGCCACAAACATCACACAGTCCGCCAGCAGCTTCCACAGGCAAGTCAGCTCGCTTCTTTGTGTTATGGCCCTAAACAGCCCCATTCTTGGAATTTTTGCAAGCGAATCCGAAAAACCATATTAGTGCATTTGCTTCGTTAAGAAACTACAGTGTTGATTTTTTAAAGCCAAACTTAATCTCCCGAGGCGTTTCTTGAATACAGCTGATAAAGCAAACTCATATGGCTTTTCGACTCCCTGTCCTTCCCTGGAACCAGCAGAAATACTCACAAAGTCACCTTATTGACCGCATCCTGCACAAAATCCCTAGCAGCACCAAGTCGTTGGTTTTTCAAACATTCTCTCGCCTGGCAAAGGCAAGTTTCGCTAAGGCCTTTAAGCGCGGGCACGTACTGGTTGCTGCGCGTGAGGATGGCCTCAAAGTCGGCCTGAGCCTCCACATAGTCGCCCAAAACCTGCAGAGAAGAAGGAACTGAAAAAACAACTTAAAAAGCAATCAGCAAAGGAAAACCTTTTTGATGTAGGCCACTTGCAAAGCCGAGTAGAGGGAAAACTCCGATAGGTCCAAGGCTTTTTGGTAGCACTTTAAGGCCGAGGTGAAGGCGCCCTTTGCAAAATAGGCGTCGCCCAAAGACTCCCAGCAATTTCTAAAGGTTTGGAAGTGTCAAGCTGGAATCACCATTAACGGGGGCAGCTTCTTACGTGTTTTCCGGGTCAATTCGGATAACGATTCTGAGATACTCCAAAGCATTGACGGGATTTCCTTGTTCCAAGTAGGTCAAACCCAGTTGCAGCCAGGCCCACACATTTGCGCTATCCACTAAGCCCTCGGTTAAATTGAGCAGCAAGGACAAGTTGGACTCCTAAAACAGCAATTTGTGAGCGCAAGAAGCAGGGGAGTGATGAGTGAGTGCTACCCAATTCTTCAGCTTTCGGTAAACTTTGCTCAATTCACTGCCCGCCTCCGGGGAGGCGGGATTGAGTTTGAACGCCTTTTCATAGCAGCGCCTTGCCTTGTCCAAGTGGCCCACTCTATTGTAGTATTGGCCCAAATGGACAAAGCACGCGAAATTGCTGGGATCGCATTTGGCTGCCTGAAAATCAATGGACTATTGCGCCATTCAGCGAATGTGATCTAAGGCACCTTTAAAAATGGGTCAAGGCACTTGGAAAATTGCCCCATTTCCCAGTGGAGTAGGCCCACTTCGATCCACCAGTCAGTGGAGTTGCAAGTGAATTCTTCAATTAGCTGCTGCGCTGCTGTATATTTGCCCTGTTTTCTATACAGACGGATCTTGAAAGCGTGGGCCGCTTCGGGTTTAAGCGACTCTAGAGCGGAAATGTGGTTCTCTGCTAGGGAAAACTCCTGCAAATTGACACTAGCTCTTATCAGAGGTCCTAGGCACTGATTCTGATCCACATCCTGAAACAGAGAGTTGCGCTGTAACACAGAGCCATTCCAAAGACAACGACCAACCTCCGCAGCAATATCCAGGCACTTTTGCCAATCATCCACGTTGTCTGATAACGACAGAATTTCCAGATGTTGAATCCGGACCTTATGAAGCAAAACAGGGTTGGTTAAGGAACGCACCAGCTTTTGGCTTCTGGCTAGAGATGCCAAAGCCTCGCTGCTCAAACGCAGCCGGATCAGAACGTCCGTGAGTAACACCCAGGCATAAACCAACCCCTGCCTTTGCTTGGTTACTGAAATTGCGGCATTAGTTTCAAATGTATATACTTTCCTGACTGTTTCAAAGCTTCTATCCAAACCACTGGCAACTAACCAAGCAGCAGCTTTTCTCGAGCTTCGAAAACATTGCGGTCCCTGAAGAGGAGAACAGCTTGCGTGAATAAAGCCATAGCGTTGGCAGGTTCGAGATTGAGGAGTTTGGCGGTAAAGCCGCCAATTTTTGGCGTAATTGAGTCCACCTCAGAGTTTTCCTCGATGGACATTTCATTGAACACTTTGCAGATCCAACTGAGGGCGACCACACTGGATGGAAAGAGTTCATGCATTTTCTGCGAATGATCTAAAACCCGAAGCATTTGCCGACTCTTGTTCAGCACAGTGATATAGCTGGAGTAGAACCCCTCGGACACTGCGGCGGACGGCAGTAGCAGTTCCAGGCAGGCTTCATACTGTAAGAGGTTAACTGCATTTTGTTCCAGACCGATTCCAAGCGGATTTACTACCAGATCCAGAAGTTTAGTTTCAACCCCCGACTCCAAATGATGTGCCACGAGTTTGGCAATCTCCACTCGAGCCTCAGTCGAGCATTTGTTGGCTGTACTCAACAACACCTTGCAAGTTTCCAGAGCATCTCCCTGGCCGTTCAGCCCTGACAGTCTTTTAGCATACTCAAGAAGCTTGGCCTCATTGCTGGAACACATCAATTAATCGCCGAGCTACTTCCACCGCCCTAAAGCCTACGTTTCAATTGCCAAATAGGCCTGGTACAACTTGAGCAACTCGGTTTGAGAGCTGTCGCTGTTGAGCTTTTCATGGTAGCTGACCAGGCCTTGCCAAGCCAACGGATTGGCAGCGTCCAGATCGATTGCCTTCTGAAAGGCCTTCAGCGCCTGATGCGTCGGGCCAACTTCTTGGAGCGCTAGCCCTAGAAACACCAGCCCCATGTAGCTGTTCTTGTCTTGCTTGACGATCGACTGAAAGGGGAAGGCGCAATTTAGCGCTAATTGTTGTTCTGCGGAGCTTCAAACGTTTCGAGAAGATCCCCAAGGCACATACCTTGGAAACTTTAAGGGCGGCAGCAAAATCTTTGGCTTTCAGTGCTGCTCTCGCCTGCTTCAACAACGTCTTGATGTCCATGATGTTTGCAAATTTGCAAACTTTTATTTTTCTATAGACCTGAGTCAACAAACTTGAGCTTGATTACACTAATTTAGTGAGGTTAGGTTCTTGGATAAAAGCTTGCAGCGTTGCCAGGCCAAGGACTTCGAAAGCGGCAGCAAAGAACCGTAGAATTTAACCTAAAAGTCTACACTGTAACCTTAATAAATCGGGCATTGTCGCCTCAATTTTTATTCGGTGAATCACATTACTTTTCCATGAAACAACACGATAAAGGGAGCAAAAAGTGATGGTGATTAAAATTGGGAAAAAAGTGACTGCTTTTAATGCTCCATTGATCCTTTGAACTTTATGAAACCACCTGTCAAAGTATTAGGGTTTTGACTGCACTGGAGCCCTACTACACACCATCATAATGGAAGAGGCCGGATTAGAATGCGATGTGTGTGGAGGAACCAACTTCCACAAAGAATCCGGCCACTTCTACTGCAACGAGTGCCAGACACAGTCCCAACAAGTTCAGGAACATGTGTTTGAACATACGGGCTACAGCGTTACAGCTGCTAAGAAAATACAGGTGAGCCCCAGCTTGTTGCATATTTCAGTCCAGGGAAACACGGTTGCATTATTGTAGAAAACGCGCGACGAGAAGCAGGACCAACAGCTGACTAGTTGGGAGTGCTACAACATTGTCTTGAAAGGCCTAACGAACGAATTGTTGGCTTTGGGTGCCGATCCACAGTTGAAGAGCGTCGTCCGTTTGCTGTGGATGAAGTACCTGCATCAATGTGAGGTGTTTGATGTCAAAAGCAACAAGTTACCCAAAGTATCCGTTTTAGGTAGGTATTTGAACTTTATTGCTACATTTATTTTAGGACTTTTGCTACTAACGTTTCACTAGCCCGCTTGGCTCTTTTATTAAAAATGAGTTTTACAGCTAGTTAAGTTATATGTATACTTAGAACACGCGTTTTGTAGGCTCGCAGAAGGACATTGCCATACTCTACAATAGGAAAAAGCGGAAAAGATCTAGAAGTAGGCCGTCATCAACTACCGGCTCGATAAGTGAGCGGCGGGTGAGAGCCGCCAAAAAGCGGGCTCTTTTGAAAAGCGAATATGAACAATTGTCTCAGTCGCAAAGCCTAACACAGGTTGGTGGAAATTCTAGAGAAGTCGAAAGATTTGTTGCTGTAACTGGGCTATTTTTTCCAGGACAGCACCCTGATGAATTCTCTATCTGATTTGGCAAGCGGATCAGAAAAATCCGATAACGAAGAGATTCAATACAACAAGTCGAGTATAAAAGAGCTGAATCGGTTGATGTCGAAAAGGCACCGAAAGGAGCATCAGCTCGATATAGACGGCGACTTGGAGTGTCATAAAATCGATTTCAAGAGCTGCAGTTCGCGATTCAGGACTAGTCCAGTCAAACTGTCCGCACACACCTTATATAACATCCTGTATATTGGGCTGCTGATAGTACAAGACTCTGTGCAGCTGGGCGATTTGCTAAGGTTCATCAGAGAAGGGCATGTGAGTTTCGAATGCTTTCGTCACTTTTTTGACGAAAACACTCCCGAAAAGGCCATCAATCTGCCGCATAAAAATCAAAAACTGTTATCGAATGGTTCATTTCGAAAGCGCACTGCCGAACTCGTTCGGTTTCTGGGTGTATACAAATACATCAGCACGCCGGATTTGAGGATGCTCTGCTCCAGATATTGCACAGAATTGAATCTTCCAGAGGCCGTTTTCGAATGCGCAGAAAAGCTAATCGCTACAACCGCCCCTGAAATGGCCTATACTGAACGATCTAAAGCAGTACCCAACTACGAAGGGCGCGCAATGAGCTTCCTGCTAGTCGCTTTGAAGCTGCTCTTTGGCTTGGACGGCGTAACGGAACAACATCTATCGGAATATGCGGACATTTTAACCAACAGCAATGTGGGGTCAAGGATGTTTAATTTGGAAAAGTGGCTGCAATTTATAGCAGATCGCACCGCTCTCGTGAAGAAATACCACATGCCAACGGCTCTAAGAGAAGACGGTAAATGCGACAGCGATCTGTATCTCAGATACCTCAGAATTCAGGGTGTGAAGTATTCGGGAAGCCATAGAAAAATCCACAGGGAAGTTCAGGACTATTTGCAGGTTCTGGAGAAGGTGCTGGAAGATGAGGACGATGATGAGGAAGAAGGAGTTAAGTTTGAACCTTCATTGACCCCATTTTTAACCTACTCCGCTCAGCTGAAGTTAAATCTAGAGCTGCCCAGTTTGGATGAGACCTTTCTGCATGATTCGCTAGATTTTCTCCTGCGTCCTAACAAGTATTTGAAATTGCTTGGAACGCGCCAGATCAGAAACGGGGGAGCCAATGAAGATTTCCATATCGAAGAGCCGATGTACCTGTATAACGCGAGCATTTATTTAGGGAAAAAAAATAAGCAACCTGTACCAGTGAAAATAGTGGACGAACAGGAGGATGATGGTTCAGTGAGAAGGTATTTGGAGTCCCAAAGGAAAGTCACCCTGAAAACCACCGATGTGAAGGTATTTTTATACAATTGGCACCAGAGCCAGCAAAAGCAATTTGAAAAAAATAGGATTTTACTGCGAAGGACATCGGAAAAGGTGCAGATTCCGTCAAATGCCAAGCCCCATGGGAAGTACCCCGAACATTTCCACCCATTTGAGCGATATTGGATGAATGTTCCCATAAACCCCGTAGCATACTACTTAACTAAACAGGACATAAAGGGGATTGTCGACAAGTTTCCCAACTCGCTTCAATTGATTTTCAAGGAAAGCTGCAGAATAATCGAACAAGATATCAACGAGTTGTTTGCAGAATTTTCACGAACTGAACTGTATATGGCGTATTGCGTTGATTTCTCTTCTGGGAAGAAAACCAACGAGAACAAGCCATTGATTGAACTGAAGGACGCTGTTCGCGCTTGTAGGAGAAACTGGTGAATCGTCTTTAGTGGGGGGCTCCTCTGGACAAAATAAGAATCAACATCTAAGTTGGAGCGTGTATTGCCAATATGTTACAGCCGTTCGATTAAGGTGAGAAGATGTTCTTGAGTACAAATATCGGAAGCGATCGAGTGAAATTATTTTATGTGAGCGGAGAAATCGGATGGCAAATTCGAATGGAAGCGCAATATATATAGCTGTGCAGTGTAGGCCTGGGTAACACTGTTGAGTTGAGCTATTGAGTTATAACTCAGTGGTTAATGAGTCATTTATTAAAGCCTTTCGAGACGAGAGCGTTTTTTCTTAAAAACTTTTAGGTTTGTGATCGGTTTTTGAGAAAATCTTAATGATTTTAAGAAAAAAACGGGAGAAATTCATTTTCGTTTTTGTCCCGAATTCGACGCTGAAAAACGTTTTTGTAAAATTCCTACAAAGCTATAAATTGATCTTGAAATTTTTTGCGTAAAAGACCTC
>NW_026017111.1:887373-889166 GCF_020466585.1 Dendroctonus ponderosae
CGATTGCCAGCATAGTAGGCCCTTTTTTGACAGCGCAATGTAATTGCCGCCAAACTGGCAGGCCTATAAGCGCTAAATCGCCCGTTGTGCCTCTGAATTCGCTCACTGTTTTTCGACAATTAAATCTCAAAGTGGGTTAATGTTGAACTAGGAAAATAAATGTTGTGCTCCTGATACTAAACAACGCTTACAGGGCTAATTAAAAGAGAATGTGAGTTTTTAGGGTTTTTTCGTCGGCGCTCTAATGCGGAACTCTAATCTAAAACCGGGAAATTTTGAGAATTGAACATGATTCAGTGAAATTATTTACAAGTATGTGAGCGGAGCAATCGGATGGGAAACTGGTGAATCGCCTTTAGTGGGTGGCTCCTCTGGACAAAACAAGAATCAACATCTTAGTTGGAGCGTTTATTTCCAATATGTTGCAGCCGTTCGATTAAGGTGAGAAGATGTTCTTGAGCATTCTGGAAAGCTGATCGCTCAATCCCTCCGAGCCTGCAACTGCAGTGGCTTCGCATCCAGCCTGTTCCGGAGCAACGCAAACAAGATTCTTGGGGTTGAAGTGTTGGCCAGTGGCGCACTGCAGTTCCACAGACCGGCCATGGTCGCACGCCACATACTTGGAGCAGTCGTGCGGATGAGCCTGCAGGAAGACTTTTCTGGGATGCGCCAAGCACAGGTAAGCCACATCACCCGGATAGGCTGGAGATGTGGGAATTTTGTGCTGTTGAGCCGATTTGCATCCAGCGTCCCTTGGAGCTACGCAGGTCATTTTGGAGGGGCTGAAATGTAGGCCTGGAGCGCATCGAGCAATGGAAGGCTTGCCCAGGTTGCAAACTATGTAAACGTGGCAGGCGTTCGGATGTGCGCTTAGGAAGAATGGAAGCGCTCTGCTCAAACAGGCCTCGGCTAGCTGGCTTTGTGATAAACCGGGATCTGCAATTGCATTTAGAGTATCAGCGTATGGAACCTAGCGAGATGTTCGGGTCCGCCATTCAATCACTATCAGACAAGCAACAGTATATTTCGTTAAGATATACTCAAATAAAATTGCTACAAAAATATGTTCCCAGATGTGTGTTCTAATGAACCTAAAGCAGCGTCCTCAAAAATTCTGCAATCCTGCTACTGAGACTCTTTGTTTCTGGCGCAGTCGTCGCGGCGCATTTAGCGGCGTCGGGAGAGTCGCAAGTTTTATTCGCGCGGTTGAAGTGCAGACCAGGCGGACAACTGAGAACTGCGGTCGTTCCGTATCTACATACGATGTATTTGGAACAATCATGCGGATGAAAGTGCAAAAACAACTCTCCCGAATTTGCTCTACAGATGTACTCAACATCCCCTGGATAAGCTGGACCTAAACTAGTGGGAGTTTCAGTAGCAGTTGGGACAGTTGCGGGGTCTGTAGACGTTGAAGAGGTCGCTGGTTCGGTTAAATCTGAAACAAGAAGGACTCTTCAGCCCCAAGTGGCGAGTTGAGCTTTAAACACTGACAAATGATGCGGGCTCCCAAATGTGCTGAGGTGAACTTGCGTGCCCAAAAGTGTAACTCATCCACTGATTCAACTGAACTACCCACTATTTTATGTTCCGATTGAGATCGGGGGGTGGACGAGTTAAACCGCGAACAAATCCACAAATATCGGAAGCGATTGAGTGAAATTATTTACAAGTATGTGAGCTGAGAAGTCGGATGGGAAATTCGAATGGAAGCGCAATATATACAGCTGTGCAGTGTAGGCCTGGGTAACACTGTTGAGTTGCTCTATTGAGTTATAACTCATTGGTTAATG
>NW_026017111.1:890165-897588 GCF_020466585.1 Dendroctonus ponderosae
GAACTGAGTTACTGCGCCGGTGCGTTGAGTTGGCGCACCAATCCATTTGCGCCAACTCTAAAAATTCACCGAGTTACCCAGGCCTAGTGGAGTGAACTGGGCTAAAACTAGCAACACCCAAATCGACATTAAACAGTTCATACTAATCGGTTGTTTGGTCAGATGGTTTATTAAACATCCAACTGAAGAGCGCGTTCCATTTTACTAAGAAGGGCCTAATTCCATCCATGCTATAGATCGGCTCTGAAAAGGCGAAATAAAAGTTTATGCTCGTTAAGTAAATTGCATTTCTTTAAATTGCTGTTGAACAGTTTTCATTTAGGTGAGTTTTTGCGGCTGGAAACACCAATTTTATATGGAGATCCTGGCGGAAGCCATCCGGCCAACCGGATTTGAGGCCGGGAGATTCTTCTCCTAGTTTTACGTGCACAAATTGCCACATTTGCCCTAAATGAAAACGCTCACCATGCAATTCTGCAGCTGAAATGGAGTATCTATTGGTCATTTGAAGCAGCTTAATACTGTGGAGAATTGAAGTTGCACACGTTTGTACAATGTATTGAGGAAAATGATAATTTTGAATCGGAGAAAATAAGGGGACAGTAAATCATCCTGCAGGATACATTTGCACTTTAACTCGGAATCTGGCATTACGCTCTACAACATTCCGGCTGTAGAGCTTCACTTACTGGCAGTGGTGGAAGTAGTCCCAGCTACTCCTGTACAGCCAGCATTTTGCGGAAAATCGCAAACGTTCTTGGCAGGATTGAATTCCAGTCCTTCGGGACATGCGAGGTACTTGGCGACTCCGTTAGAGCACTGGCAGAATCCGCCGCAGTATTCCAACGCTATATATATGGAGTCTTCCCCATCCACTTCTGGACACAAGCTGGACACTATTCAACAGATCAGTAAAGTGCTTCAGAATCATTCACTCATAAGCATCCCTTACACTCATCACAACTGCTTTGGTAACCCGGCGTACTCAGCTGCTCAGTGGTAGTGCTGGAAGCAGCAGTGGAAGTAGCAGCCTCTGAACTGGTTGATGCTGCAGTAGTGGGAGCAGCCGACGAAGACTCAGTGGAAGTCCCTAAACAAGACCAGCTGACTTCTAATACTCCCTGATTGTCTGTACGTACTGGATGTGGTCGAGGAGGTTCCATTAGTTCCAGTACAGCCCGCATCTTGCGGCCAGTCGCAGACGTTCAATGAGGGGTTGAAATGCAGCCCAGAGGAGCATGAATGGTAGTAGGCTTGCCCATTGGAGCACTGGCAGAAGGCGCCACAGTCCTCAAGAGCAATGTAGACTGGCTGTGCGCCATCCGGGACAGGACACAGCTGGGACACTGCGCTTAAACTGTTGAAATCATGACTCCAACACTTTTCACATACTCACGTTCGTCACAGGGACCTTGTCCTCCTGGTGCAACAGTTGATGGTTCTGCTGTGGAACTTGAGGCTGTTGTAGTTGGGTCAACTTTAGCCGAGGTGCTGGCGGCTGCAGTTGTGTTCTCTGGCGGTTAAGTGGTGGATACAATCGGCCATAAGTTACACACAAAGATAGATACCTTCAGTGGCAGCACTACTGGTGGTGGTTTCCTGCGAAGAAGCGGCTGTAGTCGCTTCCTCTGCACCAGCAGTGGTAGTTTCATCCGCAAGCGCTGTAGTTGATGCTTCCCCGTCTGCTGCTGTCGTCTCATCCCAAGCATCCCCATCAGTTGCGGTTTCTACCTCAAGTTCAGTAGTGGAAATTACATCATCTACTGCAGTAGTGGTTTCTTCATCAGCTACTTCTGTTGTTGACTCCGCATCTTCCTCTGGTGTAGTTGCTTCGTCATCAGCGTCTTCTGTTGCTGACTCCACATCAACTGCAGTAGTGGCTTCTTCATCAGCGACTTCTGTTGTTGAGTCAACATCTTCCACTGGTGTAGTTGCTTCGTCATCAGCGTCTTCTGTTGCTGACTCATCATCATCAACTGCAGTAGTGGCTTCTTCATCAGCGACTTCTGTTGTTGAGTCCACATCTTCCACTGGTGTAGTTGCTTCGTCATCAGCGTCTTCTGTTGCTGACTCATCATCAACTGCAGTAGTGGTTTCTTCATCAGCRACTTCTGTTGTTGASTCSASATCTTCCACTGGTGTAGTTGCTTCGTCATCAGCTTCTTCTGTTGCTGACTCGTCAACTGCAGTAGTGGTTTCTTCATYAGCAACTTCTGTTGTTGACTCCACATCTTGCACTGGTGTGGTACTTTCATCATCAGCTTCTGTTGCTGACTCMMCATCATCAACTGCAGCAGTGGTTTCATCCTCAGCTACTTCTGTTGTTGACTCAACAATATCAACTGCAGTAGTGGGGTTCTCTTCACCAGCTGGAGTGGTTGCTTCACTCTCATCCGCCCCAGTAGTTCCTTCATCAGGAAGCTCGGTAGTCACCTCGTTGTCAGGTTCAGTTGAGGGACGTGCAGTCGAAGTGGTCGCATTGCATCCAGCCCTGTAGGGGTAGTCGCAAACGTTCAAAGTGGGGTTGAAGTGCAATCCTGCGGGGCAAGTTTGCTGATACGCTTTTCCGTTGGAACATTGCCAGAACTTGGTGCAGTCAGCATCAGGAAAATAGACTGAATCCTCGCCGTCGACCGGTGGACATTCTCCTGGAGCTGAAAGGAGCAGACAGCTGATGCAACCCGAAGTGGGGATGTGCGGAAAATTACCTCCAGGTGATACAGTTGCTGAGCCTTCAGTGGTAGTTTCAGCTTCACTTTGTGAATCATCAACTTCCGTTGCTAGATCGTCTACTGTGGTCCATTCAGTTTCACCTGCTGCTGTAGTTGCCTCGCTATTGGCACCGGAGGTAGTATCAGCTTCAGTAGTTGCTTCATCAGCAATCTCAGTGGTTCCTTCTTCAGAGGTTTAAGAGAATCATCGTCAGTCATCAACGAATAAAAATAACAATCAGTAATAACCTTCCGAAGTAGATCCGCCTGCATCATCTGCAATGGTAGTAGTCTCATCCTCAATCACTTCTGTAGGAGTTTGAGTGTCTACCACTGTGGTAGTCACAACGTTTCTGGTTGACAAGGTGGTTTCCTTATCCACTGGGGCAGGTTGAGTGGGGGCGGTGGTCCAAATGGAGGTGGTTGAGGGCTCGTCGGTGGCCACTTCTGCAAAAGGGAGGTAGTTAAGTGGCCAATGGCCATTCACTGTTGCTTACCACATGTGCAAGTGCACACTGTAGGAGCGCATTCATTTGAACCAGTTGGTCGGTTCGTGTTGGTTACTGGGATGGTCGTAGTGGTAGTCGGAACTGAGGCTGTAGATGCAACATTCTCCGTTGTTTCCCACAACTCATCCTCATCTACAACGAACATTTAGTGCTATTCTAGATCCAGCAAGGAGTATTTACCGGGTGACTCCGTTGTGGTTGCTTCATCCCAACTTTCAGCCTCCGTGGTTGCTTCCTCACCGCTTCCAACCTCTGTAGTCGTTTCATCTAGAGTTCCAGCCTCCGTGGTGGCTTCCTCACCACTTCCACCCTCTGTGGTCGTTTCATCTCCGCTTCCAGATGCCGTGGTGCTTTCCTCTACGCCTTCTGTAGTCCCATCTTCAACAGACTGGGTAGGAACTTGAGCTTCTGTAGTGGTTTGCACGCTGTCTACCCCACATCCGGCGCTCTCTGGGTAGTCGCACACGTTCAAAACGGGGTTGAAGTGCAGAGTTGCCGGACAACTATGTTGGATCGCCACTCCATTGGAACATTGCCAGAATTTGGTGCAGTCTGGGTCTGGGAAGTAGACCGAGTCATCGCCATCGACTGCTGGGCATTCTCCTGGGGCTGCAACACCATAACTACCCTTAAAGGGAAGGTTTAATATAATGCGCACGCTTTTACCGATGGGGGCTTCAGTAGTGGGGACACTTGGAGTGGTTAGTAGTTCAGTGGTTGAAGATTCTTCGGTGGTGGGGGCTTCTTCCTCTGTCGTGGTGGGCGGTTCACTTGTGGCAGGKTCTTCAGTAGTTGACGCCTCTGCTGTGGTTGAAACTTCTTCTTCTGTAGTGGTCGCTGGCTCTTCAGTAGTGGTTGGWACTTCTTCCTCTGTAGTGGTTGGTACTTCTTCTTCTGTAGTAGTTGGTTCTTCAGTTGTTGSAGAATCTGTGGTCGTTGGCGCGTCCTCTGTAGTCGTGGTAGGAGCATTTGTAGTGGTCGGTTCTTCAGTTGTTGCAGAATCTGTGGTCGTTGGCGCGTCCTCTGTAGTCGTGGCAGCTTCTTCAGTGGTAGGAGCATTTGTAGGGGTTGGTGCTGCATCTGTAGTAGTTGTGGGAGGGTTCGGTGCTGCACTGCCGCCGCAGCCAGCCCGTTCCGGATAATCGCACACATTCAAAACGGGGTTGAAGTGCAGTTCTGCCGGGCAACTGTGCTGGATGGCCACTCCATTGGAGCACTGCCAGAATTTCGTGCAATCTGGATCAGGGAGGTAGACCGAGTCTGGACCGTCTACTGCAGGACACTCTCCTGGTACTGCAGGGAAAATCGTTGAAATTCGCCACTTTTTGGCTGATTGAGAGACTTACAAACTGGGGATTCCGTTTCAACTTCAGGCTCTTGCGTTGTTGTGGTTGTAGGAGTTGTTGTGGTAGTAGTGGGAGTGGTTGTTGTGGTAGTGGGGGTTGTGGTAGTAGTGGGAGTGGTTGTAGTTGTAGGAGTTGTTGTGGTAGTGGGGGTTGTGGTGGTTTTGGGAGTAGTAGTTGTAGTGGGGGTGGTTGTAGTTGTAGGAGTAGTTGTGGTAGTAGGGGTTGTGGTAGTAGTGGGAGTTGTTGTGGTAGTGGGGGTTGTGGTGGTAGTGGGGGTTGTGGTAGTAGTGGGAGTGGTTGTAGTTGTAGGAGTTGTTGTGGTAGTAGGAGAAGTAGTGGTGGTTCGTGTTGTTGTGGTGGTAGGAGTAGTGGTGGAGGTTGTAGGAGCCTGCAAGCAACAAATAAATATTCACACTAAAGCCCTCAACTATCGCCATTTAACTAACCTCACTACTGGACCATCCTTGTCCAGTGCAAGTTGAGGTTGCAATATGAACGCATGTGAGTATCTCCTGGCTCCAATGAGTGCCCGGAGCGCATGGCATCAAATAGGGGACTCCATTGGAGCACTGCCAGAAGTAGGCGCAATTTTCGGTGGCAAAATAGCCCTGTTGCGACCAATCAGTTGGACATGGAGCTGTAAGGCAAATGTGAAAAAGAGCCTCTTGCCGAACAAAAGGTGATCAAACCGTCGGTCTATTCATGAGAATTAATCCGGCGCGATAAGTTTAATCCCAACTCGAAACAAAGTGAGAAATTCCAAAGAAATACAAATTAATTTGATTTGTATTCTTAGATAAGGAGCAATTTTCGCGTCACATTCCGATTAAGAAGCAATTTTGATAATGCGGATTACTATTATCTACACAAGTTCCGCCTGGGAAGGAATTATTAGTTTAACGGGAAACTATTGTTCTGGACGGTTTATTATGGGAATTTTCCTTATATCTATGATCGTTGAGGAAGTTTTATCGAATTGATATCAATCAACCGCACAAATGCGATTAACGAAAGACAATTTGCGGTTTTACTCAAGCAATATAAAATGGGTTTTTCCCTTTGCGCTCGCTTTATTTGCTAATATTTGGCCCATGTATTAATCAGTTGTAGGCGCGATTAAACAAACTGTTTTTCGCAAAGTTTTACAAAAACAGTTTTTCCTAGAAAAACCATCCAAATCTCGGTTAAAAATTGAGCTAAAAGCGCACATTCTAACGCGGAAGTTGGCAGAAACCCAAAGAAAACTGACCGAAGGGAGAAAAAATTTCTCGCAAACTAACTACTTAATGAAACTATCAAGTTTCCTCTTTATGCCACTTTTACTCTCTGGTTTGTTCCACTGAAAGCGATTGTTGATTGAAGAAAACCGTCCAGGAAAAATGTTCAAAAACATTTTAGCGGAGGTTTAAGCAATTTTCAATGTATCGTACACTTTCGGGCTTTCGGGTCAAACATTCTTTGAAGCTGGTTAGTTTTTTGGATTTTTAGTTGCTACGCCACCGCAAAAACTCGCTAGTTGAACGTTTACTTACGTTTCGGCCCTGGATTAACATCATCAGCCCAGCTAAGCGCCAAAACACTCAGTAACACTATAGTCCTTAACATCTTCTAAATGCGCTTTGGTCAGGTGTATTTTTGTGTCGCAATCACCTCTACCGTGTTCAAAAGACTTATCGAAACCGCTAATAGACATTGAGTAGGAAAATCGACGATCAGCTGTATTTAAAGACAATATCTTTGCCGAAGATTAGCTAAATCCTATTAATCCCTATTTTTGTTTTGCGATAATCCAGCGTTTCTTTGCTAGTTTTGCGCGGAATGCTTTTGGCGTTTTGCGCTAATCTTGGGATTAGCGACGGATTTCATTTGAAGCGATGCGTTTCTTTAAGATTCTTTCCGGAAAATCTTTACGGGGGCAATTTTCGATTTTATGATCCCCAATCAATGATTCAGAACTGGAAACTTTTCCACATTTCGTATTTTTCTTATCCAAATCTACTTTTTTTCGTTGCTTTTTTTGTGCTTCAACTCGCTTTCGCATTCGAATTTTACTGCTAATCCTGAAAAATTAATTATGGTTTCCTTTATCAACCACCTTGTTACTTCTAAGCAGCTTTATTTGTCTTCTACATGGAAAATTCGTTTAGAATCACGTAGTTATAAAAACAGATTAAGTCAATTGTAGCTTCAATCTAGTGATTTCATTTCAGTCAAAAGTGATTCTTAAAATGGGAAATCGTTGTAAAATGTGACATTTTTATCGAATTTTAAACAGATTATACTTGAAACATTATAATAAAATGATCTAATCTATTGAGGTTTTAAGTTTAAGCGAATGATTAATTAGGCACTTAATCTAGATCGGAGCCGGTTTTAAAAATGTCTTCAAAAATCTAGACGAAAGTTTAAAGTTGAACACTACAAGCAGCTTTTTTGTAGAAAATTGCCTCAAATGATTTCAATTAAATTAAAAAGAGGTAATTAAAGTAAACGATCCAAAAATGTTTGTTTTTCATGTTGGTTCAAAGCCATTTTGAGCCGAAGAAACGTGCATTCATTTTAAAAAAATCTAACAAGAACACTGTTTGCATGTTTTCGGTGAAAATTGTTTTTCCGATTCAATTCTTCATAATTTTGTGGCTTTTTTAAGCGTAAAAGTTCTATAAAAAAGATCATTGTTTGAACATTAAGTTTTGAACATCAAGCAAACCAGCTGGCAAAAATTTGCATTGCGCCCAATTTTCATGAAACTCTCAGCATTTGTAGAGCCGAGTGTTTTCTAAAAATTGTCAAAAACAAAAATTCCCACTTGCTTTAGTTTGAAAGTTGTGATTTTTTTAAAGAGAGAGTGCAGTTT
>NW_026017111.1:898587-903425 GCF_020466585.1 Dendroctonus ponderosae
AGTTTCGTAAAAGGTCCATTGTGAGACCGGCATTTTCATAGCAAGCAAAAATTTGTATTGCGCCCAATTTTCATGAAACTCTCAGCATTTGTAGATCCGAGTGTTTTCTAACAATTGTCAAAAACAAAAATTCCCACTTGCTTTGGTTTGAAAGTTGCGATTTTTTTAAAGAGAGAGTGCAGTTTCGTAAGAACGATCATTTTGAGACCGCGATTTACACCACGAAAACCTTTTCAAGTCTGGGCGATTTTAGTGAAACTATCAGCATTTATAGAGCAAAGTGTCTTCTCAAAACTGTGAAAACTTGAAATTGCTACCTGCAATCGTTTGAAAATAGCGATTTTTTTAACGAGAGAGCGCAGTTTCGTAAAAGGTCCATTGTGAGACCGGCATTTTCATAGCAAGCAAAAATTTGTATTGCGCCCAATTTTTATGAAACTCTCGGTATTTGTAGAGCCGAGTGTTTTCTAACAATTGTCAAAAATAAAAATTCCCACTTGCTTTAGTTTGAAAGTTGCGAATTTTTCCAACAGAGAGAACAAGAACAAAACTTCATTCATTCATTGAAAAAATTTTAATCGTAAGGAGGAATTTTACTCCAAATTGTGAGATTCATATTAAGAGCAAAAAATTGTCGGTACTAAATCGTCATTTTAGGCTCACACCGACTTTAAGCCAAAGCTTAACGCAAGTAAGCCGTGCTTTAATGAAAGCAATTAGCAATCAAACCGAAAAAGTGTTTCTTTGTTAACTTAATTTTGTTATTATTATTTAAAATTATTTGTACTTTTCTCAGTGATTCATAGGAAGCTTCTAAAGCGCGCAAATTTCCAGCCTAAACATGATTTGTTGAAATTGTCTTGATAGCATGATTGAGACAAACAAAAACCGACATCAGTTTAAAAATAAATTATGATGATGATCGCTTTGCAAATATTGCAAAATCTCAATCAACAATCAAAACTGACATGTTTTTGTTAGTTAGATACGCCGAACAGGATTATCGGCGAAAAATCCCTGTGATATTAAAGGTCAGGAATCGCCCTCAGGCATTGTTTTCCCAACTTCCAGCTTCTCAAGCCATTTGCAGTTAAATCTCTGGGCATTTTTTGTGCCAAAAATCCGTTCACGCACAAAAATCTATCGTAGCATGACGTAGCAAATCGATTAGACTCATCAATATAAGTTAATAATAATTGTGTTCGATTTTACATAATGTGTGATCGAAACTTAATTGGCATACAATCATTCACATCAAGATACGATTAAACTCGAGCACCTGGGCATAGTTGACATGTCAAGCATAAAGTCGGTATTAGATAAGCGTGTTATCTTCGATGAGGCGCTGATCCACTAATAAATGTGACTCAAAATCTTCTAGAAGACTTTTTAACAGGGCAACAGACCCCAATCTTCAATCGCTTTCTGACCATCTTCAAACGGTCACTATCTGCCTGAAGTGACTCTTCTCGCCTTCCTGAAGCCATAGATTGGTCTTAAAGATTCTCGCTCTGTTGCTCACTTCTTCAGTTTAATCTTGCGGATATTATAATGGAAGATTTTACTTAGCGGAGATTCCAAAGCGATTCCAAAGGGAGTGGCTGAATTTGGGCACTCAATTTTCTTCTTTTGATATTGGCCCTTCTTCCATATCTTCCGCAATTTCCGCCACTGTGACGCATAAAGCTTCCTTTGAAGTTTCTTCAATATTTTAAGTTTTACCAGGAAGACTGGTGCACGTTCAAAACCTGCGTAGGTGCTTGGACTATTGTCTATTTTGCGCCTCTGCCCTCTAAAGTGTCTCACTTCCAACAGCAAGAGCGCAGCTACTTGAAATTCTCACATGTCATAGAAGAAACTGAAGTGTAGAAACTCTATGAATTTCATTGGAAACAAGAGCCATGTGGATTTTTGACAATTTTTCAAAATCTGCCCCAAACACTAGACTGTTTTTCGTTTGGCGCGTCTGCATTCTAAAATCGACTACTTTTAACTGTGGCCAGGCAGCCAGTTGAAGTTTGCACAAGTTATAGAAGAAACTCTAATCTAGAAATGTGATAAGTTTCATTCTCAAGCTGTGCCAGCTCGATTTTTTACAATTTTTCAAAATCTGCCTAAAACTAGAGTGTTTTTCATTTAGCGCGCCTCTATTTCGAAACGGCTTACTTTTAAATGTGACGCAGTAGCAACTTGAAATTCTCACCCGTTATACAAGAAGGTTAAATCTCTGAATCTGAAGAGTTTTGTTCTAAACCCGAGCCAACTGCGTTTTTGAAAATTTTTCAAAATCTGCCTTAGAAACTTGACTGTGTTGCATCTGCCGCGCTGCCTTTTCAAATGGCTCACTTTTAAGGACGATCAAGTAGCGACTTGAAATTCTCGTGTCTTATAGAGGAAGCCTGAATCTATCAACCCGGAAAGTTTCATTCTAAACAAGCTCGAGCTCGATTTTTGTCATTGTTTGAAAATCTTCCCCAAAACTGGACTGTTATTCATTTGACGCGTCTGCATTCTAAAATTGACTACTTTTAACTGTGACCAGGTAGCTACTTGAAGTTTACACACGTTATAGAAGAAACTCTAATCTAGAAAACCGATAAGTTTCATTGTCAAGCTGTGCCAGCTCGATTTTCTACAATTTTTCAAAATCTGCCTAAAACTAGAGTGTTTTTCATTATGCGCGCCTCTATTTCGAAACGGCTTAGTTTTAAATGTGACGCAGTAGCAACTTGAAATTCTCAACCGTTATACAAGAAGGTTAAATCTATAAATCTGAAAAGTTTTGTTCTAAACCCGAGCCAACTACATTTTTGATAATTTTTCAAAATCTGCCCCTAAACCCGAGCCTAGAAAATGGACTGTTCTTCATCCGTCGCGTCTGCATTCTCAAATGGCTCACTTTTAAAGACGATCAAGTAGCGACTTGAAATTCTCGTGTCTTATAGAGGAAACCTGAATCTATCAACCCGGAAAGTTTCATTCTAAACAAGCTCGAGCTCGATTTTTGTCATTGTTTGAAAATCTGCGCCGAAACTAGGCTGTTTTTCACTTGGCGTGTCTGCATTCTAAAATCGATTACTTTTAAGTGCGACCAGGTAGCTACTTGAAGTTTACACACGTTATAGAAGAAACTCTAATCTAGAAATCCTATAAGTTTCATTCTCAAGCTGTGCCAGCTCGATTTTTTACAATTTTTCAAAATCTGCCTAAAAACTAGAGTGTTTTTAATTTATCGCGCCTCTATCCCCAAACGGCTTACTTTTAAGTGTGAACCAGTAGCGACTTGAAATTCTCACCGGTTATACAAGAAAGTTAAATCTATCAATCTGAAAAG
The DNA here is from genome assembly GCF_020466585.1 of Dendroctonus ponderosae. Lineage (NCBI taxonomy): Eukaryota > Metazoa > Arthropoda > Insecta > Coleoptera > Curculionidae > Dendroctonus > Dendroctonus ponderosae. Next base: position 901,922 of record NW_026017111.1, read on the forward strand.
TTTTGTTCTAAACCCGAGCCAACTGCATTTTTGATAATTTTTCAAAATCTGCCCTAAAAACTTCACTGTTTTGCATCCGTCGCCTCTGCATTCTCAAATGGCTCACTTTTAAAGACGATCAAGTAGCGACTTGAAATTTTCGCGTCTTATAGAGGAAACCTGAATCTATCAACGCGGAAAGTTTCATTCTAAACAAGCTCGAGCTAGATTTTTGTCATTGTTTGAAAATCTGCGCCGAAACTAGACTGTTTTTCATTTGGCGTGTCTGCATTCTAAAATCGATTACTTTTAACTGTGACCAGGTAGCTACTTGAAGTTTGCACAAGTTGTAGAAGAAACTCTAATCTAAAAATTCGATAAGTTTCATTCTCAAGCTGTACCAGCTCGGTTTTTTACAATTTTTCAAAATCTGCCTAAAACTAGAGTGTTTTTCATTGAGCGCGCCTCTATTTCGAAACGGCTTACTTTTAAATGTGACGCAGTAGCGACTTGAAATTCTCACCCGTGATACAAGAAGGTTAAATCTATGAATCTGAAAAGTTTCGTTCTAAACCCGAGCCAACTGCGTTTTTCATAATTTTTCAAAATCTGCCCTAGAAATTTGACTGTTTTGCATCCGTCGCGTCTGCATTCTCAAATGGCTCACTCTTAAAGACGATCAAGTAGCGACTTGAAATTCTCGTGTCTTATAGAGGAAACTTGAATCTATCAATCCGGAAAGTTTCATCCTAAACAAGCGAAAGCTCGATTTTTGACACAGTTTCCAAAAGTGCCCAGAAACTAGACAGTTTCCTTTCGGCACGTCTGGTTTCTTTGATGGTTCACTTCCAAACGTAATCAAGTACCAACTTCAAGTTTTCACCAGTGATAGAAAACACTTCACTTTACAAATCCCAAAAGTTCCGCTGTAAACTAACGCTTCCCTCATTTCTGGCAAATTTTTAAATCCCGCTCCTGAAACATGACTGAAAATGTTTCCCATTCGGTCCTCTCGCCTCATTTCCAAACATCAGCAAGCAGCGACTTAAAATTTTCACACCTTCAAGGCTCCCAAACGTTCGTTTTGTGCCAGCAAGCTCAAAACTCACTTTAGGGCTGAAGAAAAGAAAACACCCACATACAAGAAAAATAATTTAATCAAATCTAGCAAGTTGACAAAATCCCTGAGTACGATGCATGTGGGTTGCTGCCTCACGGCTCAATGGTGGTGAGGGTCCCAGCAGGGTTCCCACCAGTACAACCAGCAGGGAATATAGGGACGAGCTGCAAGAAAAATCATTCCAGCTAATTCCAGAAAATCCTGCTTGCTCACTTACCAGATGTGGGATCTACTGGCGGTATGACTGAAGAAGATTCAGTAGACGGCCGTGTTGTAGTCGTACTAGTAGTAGTGGACGGAGTATTTGGAGCTAAAGTTGTAGTTGTTGTAGGAGTGTCTGGAGCTACAGGAGTAGTTGTTGAAGGAGGAGTATCTGGAGGTGGGCTAGAAGGTGCTGTAGAAGGA
>NW_026017111.1:903632-903800 GCF_020466585.1 Dendroctonus ponderosae
GGAGTATCTGGAGGTGGGCTAGAAGGAGTACGTGGAGCTGTAGTAGAAGTTGTGGAGGGAGTATCTGGGGCTGCAGGAGTAGTTGTTGTAGAAGGAGTGTCTGGAGCTACAGGAGTAGTTGTTGGAGGGGGAGTATCTGGAGGTGGACTAGAAGGTGCTGTAGAAGGA
>NW_026017111.1:903956-905878 GCF_020466585.1 Dendroctonus ponderosae
CTAGAAGGTGCTGTAGAAGGAGCATCTGGAGCTGGACTTGAAGTTGTTGCAGGAGGAGTATCTGGAGCTACAGGAGAAGTTGCAGTAGAAGGAGTGTCTGGAGCTGGAGTAGAAGCATCTGTTGGTACCAAAGGCCTACGAACGTGAAACGCATTAAACCCACTGCTCCTTATAGAAGAGAATGAAGTCGACATACGGTTCAGTAGGGTCATCCCAGCCCTTCCCAGTGCATCCTGCACTGGCAGCATAATCGCAAACATCACTAGACGGATTGAAGTTCAAAGTAGCTGGACAAGAGAACTCGTAGGCAATTCCATTGGCGCAACTCCAGTACTTCGTGCAATCATCGTCGGCAAAGAAGGCACCGTTAGTGGAACATGGAGCTGTAAACAAACATGTTTTCTTCTGATTACTTCAAGTACTGCTGTCGCGATTACACGCACAAATTCGTCAAAAATGATCAAATAATATGCGTTTCAGGGACGTGTTGATAAGTACTTGTTTTCGAGTAGGTTGCCGCGACTTTTCAGCGTTTTTGAACAGGAAAAGCAGAATTTTGACTGTTAGAGTGTCAGTTGATGAGCAATACTCACGGGCTGGCGATGATAGCACGCTAATAGCGCACGTTGTAATTAGTAGCACAAATGACCACTGCATTGTATCGGTCGCGTTTTTTCCGTATAACAATGTGGTTGTTCACTGGGGCCCGGTTATTTATACCACACTTTCAACCCCACTTGATAAAAGACACTTCAGATATATTGGAAAAAAATTGATACGGAATTTTTCTAGAACAATGGCCGGTCCATGGCGCGCTACTTTTCTGGGATAACCAACCTGATCGATAACATTTTTGGGGTTTTACTTGCTTCTTTTGGGGTTTCAACATTTTTCCTTGTAATTTATATGCACTTTATTGAAAACTATGCACTGCGTTAAGTTGCAGCTGCAGCCTGGATTTATCTCATTGAATTTAGGGAGTTTAACAGGGTGAAATTGAAGCTCATCTGGTAAAATCCCACTAAACCAAAACATTTGCTGGTTTTTCATTGTAAAACGTTTGACTTGCAGTGCTTTATCTCATCGGATTTGTTTTAAGCTGGCTGTTATTATTGCACGTATTGGGAAACATTCAAAGGTCGTTTTTTGGGTTTTTCACACTGAACAGTAGCATATTAATTAAAATTTGTCGAACATTGTCGAAAAACCGACCAGTTTCCAACAATGTCTTCAATGAAAAGTTCACTTGATTACAAGTGTTTTACAGATGGTTTTTATGACCGCTTTCAGGGGCAGCTTTGAGAAGGCAGGAAAACCGAACGCTCATGTTTCATAAGCGAAATTTAAAAATTTGCCAAAAATGAAGGAAGCGTTTGTTTGCATCGAAACTTTCGGGATTTATAAGCTGATGTGTCTTTTATCATACCTGAAAATTTTAAGTGGCTGCTTGCTCCCGCTTGCATCCGAGGCACTTAAGAAGGCAACGTGCCGAATGGAAAACCGCCAAGTTTCTAGGGCGGTTTTTGAATCGTTGCCCAAAATTCACCTGCGATTGGTTTACAGCCAAACTCTCACACTTTATCGGCTTAAGTTTTCTCTATCAATTGTGAAAATTTCAACCTTTTTTATTTTCCTGTTTAAGCAGGCTTGAATGTGAGGCATTTAAAAAGGCAGACATGTCGAATGGAAAACAGTCTAATTTCTAGGCATATTTTGGAAAATTGTCAGAAATCGAGCTGGGGTGCATTTCGAACAAAACTCTTCAGATTCATAGATTTAACCTTCTTGTATAACGGGTGAGAATTTCAAGTCGCTACTGGTTCACGTTTAAAAGTAAGCCGTTTGGGAGTAGAGGCCTGCTAAATGAAACACACTCTAGTTTTTAGGCATATTTTGAAAAATTGTAAAAAATCGAGCTGGCA
>NW_026017111.1:905978-910916 GCF_020466585.1 Dendroctonus ponderosae
AAACTATCAGTATTTATAGAGCAAAGTGTCTTCTGAAAACTGTGAAAACTTGAAATTGCTACCTGCAATAGTTTGAAAATAGCGATTTTTTTAACGAGAGAGCGCAGTTTCGTAAAAGGTCCATTGTGAGACCGGCATTTTCATAGCACGCAAAAATTTGTATTGAGCCCAATTTTCATGAAACTCTCAGCGTTTGTAGAGCCGAGTGTTTTCTAACATTTGTCGAAAACAAAAGTTCCCACTTGCTTTAGTTTGAAAGTTGCAATTTTTTTAAAGGGAGATTGCAGTTTCGTAAGAACGATCATTTTGAGACCGCGATTTACACCACGAAAAAATTCTCAAGTCTGGGCGATTTTAGTGAAACTATCAGCATTTATAGAGCAAAGTGTCTTCTGAAAACTGTGAAAACTTCAAATTGCTACCTCCAATAGTTTGAAAATAGCAATCTTTTAACGAGAGAGCGCAGTTTCGTAAAAGATCCATTTTGAGACCGGCATTTACATAGCAAGCAAAACTTTGTATTGCGCCCAATTTTTATGAAACTCTCGGTATTTGTAGAGCAGAGTGTTTTCTAACAATTGTCAAAAACAAAAATTCCCACTTGCTTTCGTTTGAAAGTTGCGAATTTTTCCAACAGAGAGAACAAGAACAAAACTTGATTCATTCAAAAAATTTTAATCGTAAGGAGGAATTTTACTCCAAATTGTGAGATTCATATTAAGAGCAAAAAATTGTCGGTACTAAATCGTCATTTTAGGCTCACACCGACTTTAAGCCAAAGCTTAACGCAAGTAAGCCGTGCTTTAATGAAAGCAATTAGCAATCAAACCGAAAAAGTGTTTCTTTGTTAACTTAATTTTGTTATTATTATTTAAAATTATTTGTACTTTTCTCAGTGATTCATAGGAAGCTTCTAAAGCGCGCAAATTTCCAGCCTAAACATGATTTGTTGAAATTGTCTTGATAGCATGATTGAGACAAACAAAAACCGACATCAGTTTAAAAATAAATTATGATGATGATCGCTTTGCAAATATTGCAAAATCTCAATCAACAATCAAAACTGACATGTTTTTGTTAGTTAGATACGCCGAACAGGATTATCGGCGAAAAATCCCTGTGATATTAAAGGTCAGGAATCGCCCTCAGGCATTGTTTTCCCAACTTCCAGCTTCTCAAGCCATTTGCAGTTAAATCTCTGGGCATTTTTTGTGCCAAAAATCCGTTCACGCACAAAAATCTATCGTAGCATGACGTAGCAAATCGATTAGACTCATCAATATAAGTTAATAATAATTGTGTTCGATTTTACATAATGTGTGATCGAAACTTAATTGGCATACAATCATTCACATCAAGATACGATTAAACTCGAGCACCTGGGCATAGTTGACATGTCAAGCATAAAGTCGGTATTAGATAAGCGTGTTATCTTCGATGAGGCGCTGATCCACTAATAAATGTGACTCAAAATCTTCTAGAAGACTTTTTAACAGGGCAACAGACCCCAATCTTCAATCGCTTTCTGACCATCTTCAAACGGTCACTATCTGCCTGAAGTGACTCTTCTCGCCTTCCTGAAGCCATAGATTGGTCTTAAAGATTCTCGCTCTGTTGCTCACTTCTTCAGTTTAATCTTGCGGATATTATAATGGAAGATTTTACTTAGCGGAGATTCCAAAGCGATTCCAAAGGGAGTGGCTGAATTTGGGCACTCAATTTTCTTCTTTTGATATTGGCCCTTCTTCCATATCTTCCGCAATTTCCGCCACTGTGACGCATAAAGCTTCCTTTGAAGTTTCTTCAATATTTTAAGTTTTACCAGGAAGACTGGTGCACGTTCAAAACCTGCGTAGGTGCTTGGACTATTGTCTATTTTGCGCCTCTGCCCTCTAAAGTGTCTCACTTCCAACAGCAAGAGCGCAGCTACTTGAAATTCTCACATGTCATAGAAGAAACTGAAGTGTAGAAACTCTATGAATTTCATTGGAAACAAGAGCCATGTGGATTTTTGACAATTTTTCAAAATCTGCCCCAAACACTAGACTGTTTTTCGTTTGGCGCGTCTGCATTCTAAAATCGACTACTTTTAACTGTGGCCAGGCAGCCAGTTGAAGTTTGCACAAGTTATAGAAGAAACTCTAATCTAGAAATGTGATAAGTTTCATTCTCAAGCTGTGCCAGCTCGATTTTTTACAATTTTTCAAAATCTGCCTAAAACTAGAGTGTTTTTCATTTAGCGCGCCTCTATTTCGAAACGGCTTACTTTTAAATGTGACGCAGTAGCAACTTGAAATTCTCACCCGTTATACAAGAAGGTTAAATCTCTGAATCTGAAGAGTTTTGTTCTAAACCCGAGCCAACTGCGTTTTTGAAAATTTTTCAAAATCTGCCTTAGAAACTTGACTGTGTTGCATCTGCCGCGCTGCCTTTTCAAATGGCTCACTTTTAAGGACGATCAAGTAGCGACTTGAAATTCTCGTGTCTTATAGAGGAAGCCTGAATCTATCAACCCGGAAAGTTTCATTCTAAACAAGCTCGAGCTCGATTTTTGTCATTGTTTGAAAATCTTCCCCAAAACTGGACTGTTATTCATTTGACGCGTCTGCATTCTAAAATTGACTACTTTTAACTGTGACCAGGTAGCTACTTGAAGTTTACACACGTTATAGAAGAAACTCTAATCTAGAAAACCGATAAGTTTCATTGTCAAGCTGTGCCAGCTCGATTTTCTACAATTTTTCAAAATCTGCCTAAAACTAGAGTGTTTTTCATTATGCGCGCCTCTATTTCGAAACGGCTTAGTTTTAAATGTGACGCAGTAGCAACTTGAAATTCTCAACCGTTATACAAGAAGGTTAAATCTATAAATCTGAAAAGTTTTGTTCTAAACCCGAGCCAACTACATTTTTGATAATTTTTCAAAATCTGCCCCTAAACCCGAGCCTAGAAAATGGACTGTTCTTCATCCGTCGCGTCTGCATTCTCAAATGGCTCACTTTTAAAGACGATCAAGTAGCGACTTGAAATTCTCGTGTCTTATAGAGGAAACCTGAATCTATCAACCCGGAAAGTTTCATTCTAAACAAGCTCGAGCTCGATTTTTGTCATTGTTTGAAAATCTGCGCCGAAACTAGGCTGTTTTTCACTTGGCGTGTCTGCATTCTAAAATCGATTACTTTTAAGTGCGACCAGGTAGCTACTTGAAGTTTACACACGTTATAGAAGAAACTCTAATCTAGAAATCCTATAAGTTTCATTCTCAAGCTGTGCCAGCTCGATTTTTTACAATTTTTCAAAATCTGCCTAAAAACTAGAGTGTTTTTAATTTATCGCGCCTCTATCCCCAAACGGCTTACTTTTAAGTGTGAACCAGTAGCGACTTGAAATTCTCACCGGTTATACAAGAAAGTTAAATCTATCAATCTGAAAAGTTTTGTTCTAAACCCGAGCCAACTGCATTTTTGATAATTTTTCAAAATCTGCCCTAAAAACTTCACTGTTTTGCATCCGTCGCCTCTGCATTCTCAAATGGCTCACTTTTAAAGACGATCAAGTAGCGACTTGAAATTTTCGCGTCTTATAGAGGAAACCTGAATCTATCAACGCGGAAAGTTTCATTCTAAACAAGCTCGAGCTAGATTTTTGTCATTGTTTGAAAATCTGCGCCGAAACTAGACTGTTTTTCATTTGGCGTGTCTGCATTCTAAAATCGATTACTTTTAACTGTGACCAGGTAGCTACTTGAAGTTTGCACAAGTTGTAGAAGAAACTCTAATCTAAAAATTCGATAAGTTTCATTCTCAAGCTGTACCAGCTCGGTTTTTTACAATTTTTCAAAATCTGCCTAAAACTAGAGTGTTTTTCATTGAGCGCGCCTCTATTTCGAAACGGCTTACTTTTAAATGTGACGCAGTAGCGACTTGAAATTCTCACCCGTGATACAAGAAGGTTAAATCTATGAATCTGAAAAGTTTCGTTCTAAACCCGAGCCAACTGCGTTTTTCATAATTTTTCAAAATCTGCCCTAGAAATTTGACTGTTTTGCATCCGTCGCGTCTGCATTCTCAAATGGCTCACTCTTAAAGACGATCAAGTAGCGACTTGAAATTCTCGTGTCTTATAGAGGAAACTTGAATCTATCAATCCGGAAAGTTTCATCCTAAACAAGCGAAAGCTCGATTTTTGACACAGTTTCCAAAAGTGCCCAGAAACTAGACAGTTTCCTTTCGGCACGTCTGGTTTCTTTGATGGTTCACTTCCAAACGTAATCAAGTACCAACTTCAAGTTTTCACCAGTGATAGAAAACACTTCACTTTACAAATCCCAAAAGTTCCGCTGTAAACTAACGCTTCCCTCATTTCTGGCAAATTTTTAAATCCCGCTCCTGAAACATGACTGAAAATGTTTCCCATTCGGTCCTCTCGCCTCATTTCCAAACATCAGCAAGCAGCGACTTAAAATTTTCACACCTTCAAGGCTCCCAAACGTTCGTTTTGTGCCAGCAAGCTCAAAACTCACTTTAGGGCTGAAGAAAAGAAAACACCCACATACAAGAAAAATAATTTAATCAAATCTAGCAAGTTGACAAAATCCCTGAGTACGATGCATGTGGGTTGCTGCCTCACGGCTCAATGGTGGTGAGGGTCCCAGCAGGGTTCCCACCAGTACAACCAGCAGGGAATATAGGGACGAGCTGCAAGAAAAATCATTCCAGCTAATTCCAGAAAATCCTGCTTGCTCACTTACCAGATGTGGGATCTACTGGCGGTATGACTGAAGAAGATTCAGTAGACGGCCGTGTTGTAGTCGTACTAGTAGTAGTGGACGGAGTATTTGGAGCTAAAGTTGTAGTTGTTGTAGGAGTGTCTGGAGCTACAGGAGTAGTTGTTGAAGGAGGAGTATCTGGAGGTGGGCTAGAAGGTGCTGTAGAAGGA
>NW_026017111.1:911123-911291 GCF_020466585.1 Dendroctonus ponderosae
GGAGTATCTGGAGGTGGGCTAGAAGGAGTACGTGGAGCTGTAGTAGAAGTTGTGGAGGGAGTATCTGGGGCTGCAGGAGTAGTTGTTGTAGAAGGAGTGTCTGGAGCTACAGGAGTAGTTGTTGGAGGGGGAGTATCTGGAGGTGGACTAGAAGGTGCTGTAGAAGGA
>NW_026017111.1:911447-913369 GCF_020466585.1 Dendroctonus ponderosae
CTAGAAGGTGCTGTAGAAGGAGCATCTGGAGCTGGACTTGAAGTTGTTGCAGGAGGAGTATCTGGAGCTACAGGAGAAGTTGCAGTAGAAGGAGTGTCTGGAGCTGGAGTAGAAGCATCTGTTGGTACCAAAGGCCTACGAACGTGAAACGCATTAAACCCACTGCTCCTTATAGAAGAGAATGAAGTCGACATACGGTTCAGTAGGGTCATCCCAGCCCTTCCCAGTGCATCCTGCACTGGCAGCATAATCGCAAACATCACTAGACGGATTGAAGTTCAAAGTAGCTGGACAAGAGAACTCGTAGGCAATTCCATTGGCGCAACTCCAGTACTTCGTGCAATCATCGTCGGCAAAGAAGGCACCGTTAGTGGAACATGGAGCTGTAAACAAACATGTTTTCTTCTGATTACTTCAAGTACTGCTGTCGCGATTACACGCACAAATTCGTCAAAAATGATCAAATAATATGCGTTTCAGGGACGTGTTGATAAGTACTTGTTTTCGAGTAGGTTGCCGCGACTTTTCAGCGTTTTTGAACAGGAAAAGCAGAATTTTGACTGTTAGAGTGTCAGTTGATGAGCAATACTCACGGGCTGGCGATGATAGCACGCTAATAGCGCACGTTGTAATTAGTAGCACAAATGACCACTGCATTGTATCGGTCGCGTTTTTTCCGTATAACAATGTGGTTGTTCACTGGGGCCCGGTTATTTATACCACACTTTCAACCCCACTTGATAAAAGACACTTCAGATATATTGGAAAAAAATTGATACGGAATTTTTCTAGAACAATGGCCGGTCCATGGCGCGCTACTTTTCTGGGATAACCAACCTGATCGATAACATTTTTGGGGTTTTACTTGCTTCTTTTGGGGTTTCAACATTTTTCCTTGTAATTTATATGCACTTTATTGAAAACTATGCACTGCGTTAAGTTGCAGCTGCAGCCTGGATTTATCTCATTGAATTTAGGGAGTTTAACAGGGTGAAATTGAAGCTCATCTGGTAAAATCCCACTAAACCAAAACATTTGCTGGTTTTTCATTGTAAAACGTTTGACTTGCAGTGCTTTATCTCATCGGATTTGTTTTAAGCTGGCTGTTATTATTGCACGTATTGGGAAACATTCAAAGGTCGTTTTTTGGGTTTTTCACACTGAACAGTAGCATATTAATTAAAATTTGTCGAACATTGTCGAAAAACCGACCAGTTTCCAACAATGTCTTCAATGAAAAGTTCACTTGATTACAAGTGTTTTACAGATGGTTTTTATGACCGCTTTCAGGGGCAGCTTTGAGAAGGCAGGAAAACCGAACGCTCATGTTTCATAAGCGAAATTTAAAAATTTGCCAAAAATGAAGGAAGCGTTTGTTTGCATCGAAACTTTCGGGATTTATAAGCTGATGTGTCTTTTATCATACCTGAAAATTTTAAGTGGCTGCTTGCTCCCGCTTGCATCCGAGGCACTTAAGAAGGCAACGTGCCGAATGGAAAACCGCCAAGTTTCTAGGGCGGTTTTTGAATCGTTGCCCAAAATTCACCTGCGATTGGTTTACAGCCAAACTCTCACACTTTATCGGCTTAAGTTTTCTCTATCAATTGTGAAAATTTCAACCTTTTTTATTTTCCTGTTTAAGCAGGCTTGAATGTGAGGCATTTAAAAAGGCAGACATGTCGAATGGAAAACAGTCTAATTTCTAGGCATATTTTGGAAAATTGTCAGAAATCGAGCTGGGGTGCATTTCGAACAAAACTCTTCAGATTCATAGATTTAACCTTCTTGTATAACGGGTGAGAATTTCAAGTCGCTACTGGTTCACGTTTAAAAGTAAGCCGTTTGGGAGTAGAGGCCTGCTAAATGAAACACACTCTAGTTTTTAGGCATATTTTGAAAAATTGTAAAAAATCGAGCTGGCA
>NW_026017111.1:913469-915148 GCF_020466585.1 Dendroctonus ponderosae
GTTGTTACGACTGAATCGACTTTTCAATTCTCTATTCAACGATGCCAAAACGAATTCTGTGACTCGAATGGTTCTTGAGAAACTTCGAAAAAAGCTGCGTCATGTTCAAGTGGATTTTGAAACTAAAAAAAAACCACGCAAATCTAAAACTTCTTGAATTCAAGCATTTTTTGAAAAAACTGCCAACATTCTCTTATCCATGGTTCACTTGCTAAAAAGGCCATTTAGTTCTCTTTGGAATGATGTAAAAACGAGCGTTCCTGCTCATTTTGCTTCCGAGAAACATGCAAAACGGGACGGAGAACATGAAATTTTGCAATAATCTTACGCCACCCTTTTTAGTGACAAAACGACGATAATTTTGCTGGATCCGCCCCTGCATAACCGGTGATAATTGCGCAATCGGCATGGTCAAAGAAAATCGAAAATCTCTTGTCGGTGCAGAGATTTTCGATTGCAAATTACCTGGATGGATTGCGTGAGCAAATCAGCGCTCAGCGCTAGCGCCACCTTCTGAGTCCCAGCCACGACCCCAGTGGGGACGCTGACTGTCCAACTAACATTGCTCTGGAAATGCGGCTTGGAGGCGCACAGGAAGGCCGACTGGGTGTCCGCCATGTAGTACCCTTCAGGTTCCACTTGGAAGCTTTTGAAAACAACGTCCCTAAAAGAGGGAGACACCAGGAACTTACGCCCCTAACCAACCAAGCTGGGGGAAGATTCTACCTCTTAGAAACGATAGTTTCCGGGCCGCAAGCGAACGGAAACTGACTCTCACTTTCCACGAGAACCGTGAGGTTTGCAGCCCCAATGCCAGCGGCCTCAATCGGGTAGTTGTGAGTCTGAGTGCGGTTTTCCTGCAGACAATAAGTGGCCGCCATCTGGTGCTTAAGCACCAGGTTGTCCGAGAGTCGGATGGAAATTTTAATCTGGAATGCAATGCAGGAGCCAACTTGCGGCGCTTCGGAGGCAATCGCGGACTTACCGGAAAGGAGTAGTTGACATAGTTGGAGACGTGCACCAGCAAGTTGAAATTCTCCCCTTTTTTGATGGAGTGGGGCGCGAGAACTTCGACGAAAAACGCCTGGAAGCTGGTCAGCTCGGTTTGCGCAGCGAATCCCACTCCTAGCTGCTCTGATACGCACCACACATTGGTCAGCCAGCTGGTGATGGAGTGGGGAACTGGGCGTTCCAATTGGGTAGTCCTAGAGCAGATTTAAGAAACGCCCACATATTCTATGAATATCCCAGAATGTTCAAAAAATATACAGAACATTGCGGGAATATCCTGGGAATATACATAGGTGAACATTCCTAACATGAATGTTCGTGGAATATACATGCATGTATATTCATCAAAGTTCATAAAAAGTATATCCTAGGTACATATTGGGTATATGTGCAGATGGACATGCCAGGTATGTACATATTGTGTATATGTGCAGGTGAATATACCTAGTATGTTGAAAACAAATATTCCGGTAATATACATGAATGTATATCTACGGTATATTCCAAATTGGTTGAATATACATTTTGCGTGCCCGCAGCAGAAAAGTAAGGGCATGTAAAAGTAAATCTTTTTACTACTAAAACCTGAGACCCTTATGAAATACTGAAAATATGGTGTTTTGATTAACAAATTAACAAAATTTATCGAAAATAAATTTTGCGTGCCC
>NW_026017111.1:915248-919563 GCF_020466585.1 Dendroctonus ponderosae
AAATGCATGCCAAGGCTTAAAGCAGCAACAACGCTACACATAAAAACTGATGATGGTGGAAAAATACACCGAAACGTATTCTGATTGATAAATAGGGGGCTCAACTGTTGATTAATTGCCAAAGGGGGTGGTTTTGTGCGGGCGCGGAACAGCAAAAATCTGCAGTTTTCGTCGGGATTATCAAAGTAAATGGAAAAGAACGGGCTTGAAAGTCGCTAACTACGTAATTACCCCTTTGCGAGTATCACGTAGCGTGTTTATCTTAAAAGAGCTCGTTTACCCAGTTAAACCCTCTCTGGCTTCCGAGCTGTTATTTCTTGTTTGTTGAGTGGGTTATTGTTGCTACCGGGGGACGCTCGAAAGTGCCCCTAGCAGTAACTGCAGTTTTTAGCACGCAACTTTAGTTGTTTATTGGCGTAGTTTGAACCATATGCAATAATGGGGAGTGAGTGGTAAACCTCTAAACGTTCTTAACGCTGATGGAAATGGGCCTGGGATGAAATTCAAATAATATCTGGCGACAAGCTGATTTTACGTTTAAGGCGATCTGCAATAAAACCCCCCGGAAAAGGGTGTCAGAGCGACTCATTTCACCCCGTTTTATTTGACTTGGTAAATTGGGGTTCACTTGGCGAATCCTTGTTGGGTGGTTCGTCAGATTTCGAACTTAAAACCCTTTAAAGAACTTTCTTATGGGCCATTTACCGGAGACAGCAGCTCATCGTTGGCTTATAATTTTTGGAGTTACGGGTTTTGTTGCGCGATTTCTCCAGCTATTTCGGTATTTTACGCCCACGCTCAAACCACCCGGAGTCTTGGCGAAAGCCTATTATTTGTGTTCGTTCGTTTTTTGCCGCGATAAAAGGGTGTTAACGGGCTTAAGAGAGTTCAGGACTTAAACACAGTAAAGCCCTAATTAAATTGTCCAACTTTTCCCGTTCCTGCCGGGGGCGCTGCCAGGTTTTTCAGCCGGTGCAGGTCCAATTTGAAAGCAAACCACTTTCTGAATAACGAAGTTGAATGGCGAAGAGTTGAGTTGCAAAGTTTCCAGTTTTGTCGGGTTTTTGTAACGGAGAATCGCCCAAAATGTCGCTTGACAAATGAACAAAAACCGATTCGATGATTTGATTCGACTTTGAAACGTCCTCATCCGGCGCTCCAGATTGAAAATTGCCCCTTTTATTTCGACAATCAGTCGAATTTTTTCGCCACAATCGATCGTAAAATACGCTTTTTGTTCGATTCGCGATCTGCACCGGACGATTTTCAATGATTTGAATGCAAACGGTGCGCGAAGAAAACGCACTTCACTCTAAGTGTTTCGCCGCTGTTTTGCAGAATGGGAGTGTCGAAAGAGTGACTTGTGATGGGAACTGGTTAGTTTTTTTGAGTCCTCAAGTTCACAGTGGTGCTGCTGTGGTGGAAGTTTTGCAGCCACAGTGAGCGAAATTTGTGCAATTATGGGCCATCGCAATGAGGATAGCCCAACCACATCAAGCCGGCATAGAGCTGAGGAAATTGCTGTTTTAACAACCACTTTGCATCGGATTTTAACAAAAGCTTTGCAGCTTCATGCGTGCAAAGTTGAATCGGCTCAAGAGCTAAAGCCAGAGCACCATCGGCAACGAAGTCTTTGTTGATGGGATTTTGGAACAACTACAATTGGACGGTGATTTTTCAACAAAAATCGTCTTTAGTGACGAGGCCATTTTTCATCTTGATGGCTTGGTTAATCGGCAAAATTGTCGCATTTGGGGTTCCGAAAACTTCGAAAAAAGCAGCGTCATGTTCAAGTGGATTTTGCAACTCAAAAAAAGCAAACTTCTTGAATTCAAGCATTTTTTGAGAAAACTGCCAACATTTCCCCATGCATGGTTCACTTTCTGTTGAATTTCCGCACAAGTCATTTCCTGGTCGTTTTAATTCTGGTTTAGGAGATCGGCATTGGCCGCCCGGATCATGCGATTTAACGCCTTTGGACTTTTGCCTTTGGGGTTTTTTAAAGTCGCAAGTTTATGTGAACAAACCCACAACGATTGAAGCCTTAAAAGACGAAGTTCAACGCTGTATCGCTGAAATACCGCAAAATTCCATTGAAAGATTTCATGAAAAGAGGCAATCCGATTTGTCCGATGTCGTGTTCCATTAATAACCCCATGATGTGAACTCCATTTTTCAATAAATGTGTTATTGGAACATCCTATATATCCATCTACTAAAACCTCTTATTTTAAAAACAACAAACTCCTTAATTACCGAAAAAACATCGCTCAAATTCACTCGTATAACCGGCGATTTAGCGCTTATAGGCCTGCCAGTTTGGCGACAATTGCATTGCGCTGTCGCAAAACGGGCCTACTATGCTCGCAATGACGGGCTAATCCGGAAACTTTCAAGCGAATCGTTCGGAATGCCAAGGAGTTTGATATTCCTGATATCACTATATTTCCATGCAAAGAAAAGAGTGAAGCTTATTGCATCAATTTCTTGACGCTGGTGAGTTTCTCGGGGTTTTAGGGCGTGCAAAATAATTTCATCCGTACGTTTTGCAGGCATGAGCGGCTTCCATCTTCAGAGTTGGTTTGCAGGTTTTCACCGCTTTTGAAAGCTAGAAACACTAACTAGTTGAGCTTAGAAGAGTCCAGCTTGGTCAAATCCCATATTTTTTCGTCCACTGGAGCAAAATGCACTGATCAGGCTAAGTATGTTTTTGCCGGACGCTCATAAAGAGAGCTTTGATGGTCCGGGTTCGTTATCCTCTAACGAGCCCTAATAAGTTTAAAAGCTCCGACGGCTTAAACCGAAAACGCGATTAGCTCTCCACTTTTTGGCCAATTAGGGACTTTGCTGCGGGCTTCTGATTTTAAATAGAGGCGATTTTTCCGCTCTGCTTCGGATCTATGAAGATTGATATCGGCATGCTGTGGAGCCCACAATGCCTTGGATGGCCAACGTTATGATTAATAGAAATGTCCTGCCAGCGGCCGCAATACGTTTATAACTGGATTACTGCACAGTCATATATTTTATTCGTCTGCTATTTGTCATTTCTCGGGGGGGCTGCTGGATCGTGGGCTGTCGCCGACCATTCAAACACTTTGAGGCGGAGAAATTGACGAAAAATCCCCATAAAGTGCGAGTCTTGTGAGTTCTATCCGATCGGGACATCGAAACTTCCTCAATTAATTAGTCGCCCTGCTCCCAGCTTAGACAAATGGCGAATTAATCCCCGATTTCGTTCGGAGTTCAGCTAATGTGTTTTAGGAACAGGTTTCGGATTGTTCGCACTTTATCACAGCGATAGCGCCATCTAAGCATTAGTCCTGGTTGTCTTCTGCTGTTTAAATTGTACATGCAGATCAATGCGAGGGGCGGAGCCAGATTTAGCTACTTATTTATCAGTTTAACCGCGCCCCCACATGCGTTTWYGTATGTTCAAAGCATCCCCATCTGTATTRAACAACCGATTTGACTAGTGATGAGCGAGACCAAGACCGAAACTGGGCTGTTGCAAAGTCAAGAGAAAACATTAAATTGTTGTGAACAAGTGTCACATCATAAAACAGCACTTAAAATGTGGTCGATCGAGAAAACAAGCTGATCTAACCTAGTTAGGGATGCTGTGGAACAATCGCWAMGTGCCCGACTCCASCTACTTGATCTCCTCATATGTGGGTTGCACAAGCKATGAAGATAACAACAGTTCCGGGATAATGAAGGCCAAAAAATTGATAACGGTTYYYACTATSCGCSTGCCAATCAATCAACGATATTCCAGTAGTTTCCGTTCCTCTCCAAGGTGAACATTGACTATCAGGAGACCAWTSGAAGGTTYGATCAGAAGAGCTTTGCTAGCCACTGGAGAGGTTSTTGGTACTGTCAGGTTTCAGATGGATGTTGTTCTTCTTGTACTGGTGTGTTTGCTCGGACTGATTCTGGCCCAGCCTGTGCTGAAGCGGCAGAACAGTTTTCGTAGGATTTCCTACTATATCGACCGACTTCCAGGGGATCGATGGTACCCTTTGGTGGGCAGTGTTGCGCAACTTCTACGAGCGAAGCGACAAGGCAAGTGCGACTATCTGAAGCTGTTTATTGTCTTTGACTCAAACGCGTTTATTTTCCTGACTGTGTGTGCTTGTTATGATATTCTCATCTTTCCTGGGTCTCAGTCAAAGTGTGAATTAAAATCGGTTATTTCAATACGTTTTGGCGAGGCAACAGCGCCATCATCAGATTTGAAATTTACACAAACTCATGATTGGTAAAAATCAACGTTCTTTTAGGTCTTTGCCTTCTTGAAACCGTAAATTTGTCT
>NW_026017111.1:919663-923065 GCF_020466585.1 Dendroctonus ponderosae
TTTCAAGAGCGCCACAAGTGAATTTTATATGAAAACTTGCCCTAAACACGCAAGTAAAGCAAGTGAAACTGTCACTTTTTATACAGGGAATCAAGATAGTGAGGCGTATTACGCATTTTAAAAATTTCTTCAAAATTTCAGAATCTTTCATTTTTAGCCAAGTTACTCTTTCTTCTAAATGCTCAATTTTCTCAAGTTTCACTTAAAAATGCTGACAATCTCAATGTATTTTCCGCGAAAAAGTATGAAAAAACTTTCGAATCCTTCGTCGCTTTGTATACAGTTTTGAAATCCCTTTCCAGCTTCGAATTTGTAACAAAAATCAAACAATTTTGTATCAAAAAACGAACAGAATAAGCGAAAGTTTATAACAGACTATTTGGAAATCGCGTCACCAACATTCCTCTGAAGACTGTAAGGTTTGTTACAAAAATGTGGTTTTTAGGTTGGACTGAATTTTTTTTGCTTTACTTTCTACTCAAAAACGCTCTCTTTTGTAGAGTTTCACTTAAAAGTACTGACGATCTGGAGGWMKTTTACGCGAAAAATTACAMGATCAATTTATAGCTTTGWARGAATTTTACGAAMACGTTTTTYAGCATCGAATTCGAATKGWKAARAWCGAAAATGAATTKYTMMMRTYKWSKMMTYRAAATYRTTAARATTTTCTCAGAAACCGATCACAAACCTAAAAGTTTTTAAGAAAMRACGCTCTCGTCTCGAAAGGCTTTAATAAATGRCTCATAACCAATGAGTTATAACTCAATAGCGCAACTCMACAGTGTTACCCAGGCCTACACTGCACAGCTGTATATATTGCGCTTCCATTCGAAYTTCCCRTCCGAYTTCTCYGCTCACATACWTRTAAATAATTTCACTCAATYGCTTYCGAWATTTGAGGATTTGTTCGCAGTTTAACTCGTTCACCCCCCGATCTCAATCGGAACATAAAATAGTGGGTAGTTCAGTTGAATCAGTGGATGAGCTACACTTTTGGGCACGAAAGTTCACCTCAGCACATTTGGGAGCCCGCATCATTTGTTCAGTGTTTAAAGTTCAACTCACTTGGGGCTGAAGAGTCCWWCTTGTTTCAGATTTAACCGAACCAGCGACCTCTTCAACGTCTACAGACCCCACAACTATCCCAACTGCTACTGAAACTCCCCCTAGTTTAGRTCCAGCYTATCCAGGGGATGTTGAGTACATCATTTCACTACTATAATGKAACAGCAAGCAGAGAATGYTCCAATTATTCCTTTAATTTTTCACGTGCGACTTAATCRAAATGTGTTCAATTCTCGCTGATATCGGTTCTTTCCAAACTRAAAAAAATAAAACTCAACATAAAACTGGRAATTTTCCACTACTGGGTGCTGCTCAAAACGCAAAATRTTTCAAGCGACGCGAGTATCAAGATTGAACGCAGTCACGCACAGCYATGATGCATCGCCCATAGACCCCCATGGGTGCGAGAGAGAAAACCGTGGCGAGCTGCGTTCTAAAATGACAATTGGCCATACAGAGGAATTTCCAGTTTTGAATGAATATTTTTGTAGCATAATAAAGCTGGAGAGTGTGGATTTTTTTGCATTAAATTCGCTTGAACGCGCCGCAGGACCGCTCTAAGGATATTTAATCGAGTTCTAAAATTAAATAAATGTTCCCCGCCAGGCAAAAGGCAGTAAACTCGAATGTTCCCAACAGCGCCTGGTCTGGGGCGAAAAATCATGGCACAGGTAATTTGCATCAACAGGCCGCAATGCGGATATTATCGAGGAACTTTGAAAAGTTTAAGTGGAAAAGTGTGTCGATTCTTCCCCATCTATTAAATAACGTCCCCTGCTCCAATTTCCTCCCCCCGACCCGCCGTTTTGCTAAAACCACGCCAGTTTTCGACGCTTTAATTGGTTGCGCGACAACTTTTAATTACTGCACATTCCTTGCCTGGAAATAGGCAAATTTGCCGCGAGGGAGGACGAAAAATGATTGCGACAACCCAAAACCACACAAAGACCCTTGAAGACTTTGCCTTCATTAATCGGTACATTGGCCCGTAGGTATAGAAGTTTCACTGAAACTTCTGAGTTTTTCCAGTGTTTAGGCACTGGGGAATATAAAGTCTTCCTGATGTGCTTGCAAATGTTCCACTATAGCGCGGCCTAAAAGCCAGTTTGAATGGATTTTTTGGAAGTATGTTCTAGAACGTTTCAACAGCGTAGTAAGTAACTTTCAACAGCGGTTGGTCGATTTTCAGAATTAATTGCGTTGTGTTTAGGGCAGGCTGGAACATGAAACTCACTTCGCATTCCGAAAGCTTGACTTTGCCGATCATCCCGTGACAGTATAGTAGGCCATTTTTTGACAGCGCTATGTTATTGCCGCCACACTGGCAGGCCTATAAGCGCTAAATCGCCGGTTGTACATGTGAATGTGAGCCTGGTTTTTGGACAAGTGAAGACACTCTATCCAGAGGATCTGAAGAGCGAGTAGGAAGACATCAAGTTGGGTTCAGTTGCGACTGGATTTTGCGGTGGAAACACATTTTGCGATTTCTGCCCGTAATTTGCCCGGGAAAGGGAAACTTTCGCTCAAATCTAATAACGCCGATTCTTCCCCAGAATCCGAAACTTTATAATATCGGTAATTTTGCGCCGACATCAATCATCCCTCTCGTATAATATTAAGGCTCCACGACCGGGAACGGGGGAAACAGCGGCAAAAATTAGGGGCAATTGAACTGAAAGCCCTGCATACGTTTAATGGTGGCTTGATGGAACAATTGCGAAAATCAAGTGTTCGTGCTGGAGGATTGTTTAACAATGGCATTTTTCGCCGTACTGGATCGATATGCCATTGTTTCTTTCCGGCAGTTCGTCGCAAATATCGGCGACCATCAATCTTAAGGCAGCCTTCACACCTTCTGCTTGTCTGGCCAGTGACAGCGCTTATAACCAAAAAGGTAATTAATAGTTGTGCAGCTGACGCTCGCTTTTTGCCTCCTTTGTTTTGATTCGCAAACGTATCGTATTTGCGCTGCTTGAGGTTATGAGATAGAACCGATAAAGTCCACAAAATGGGCTTGCAAAAATTCAAGCAAAAAGGAGCGGCAATTTTAATTTAAAGCGCAAATTGCCACACGTGTCTAAACAGATCATTTACTAGTTCCAGCCGTCCAGGGTTCATGTGAAATCCCAAACGGAAAACTATTTGGTTTCCTCAAAAACTTCCGGAATCGGTGGATTGTACATCCTCAATTACTTCTTTGCTAATCGCGCTCTAACTCCAAATTTCCGAGATTATTTGCGATTTTTTTACGCAAGCCAAAACGCTTTTTTCGCTATAAAAACTTGCGCTGTTTAACTTGCTGCACTCACTAAGACCATGATATTTTCGTTTTAAAAT
>NW_026017111.1:923165-924264 GCF_020466585.1 Dendroctonus ponderosae
GCTTCTGAAATAAAATAGCATTTGTTGCATCTGCCCAGTGGAGTAGTGGACGAACTACATTTAAATTTGTATAGGCGCTATTTACCTACTCTGGACATGTTTCGTTATTTGCTTTTATTAAACGTAGCTGAAGTATTAAATGGCCAATTTTCAATTAAGCGATAAGATTAATTGTAATCAGTGATCAGCATGAAAATAGGATATTTTTTACATTTTACTGCCCCTAAGTGGAATGTGGTTACCTTTTTTTGTGTTCAAATAAAGTTTCGATAAAATGGTAAAACGTTACTCATAAAAAAAGTTATGACTTTTTTTTGAACATCAGCCCTTGCATACACAAATTAACAAAAGGCATTGGGTCTTCGGTGATAATTTATTGCTCAGCCAGCAGATTCGCACCCAAATTACTAGGAAGTGGCGTGGATATCCTTCAATGGAACAATTAGTGCAGTCGGATTAGATTAGATTTTTTCCGGGCACTAAATAGATGAAAGTAAATTTTTTTATATTAAATTTGCTTTTGACACTATAACTTTTTTTGAAGGTGTCTGTATCCTTTATAAGTGGTATAAATTTTAGTTCCAAAAATTCATAACTTTCTGTTCATTCCTATTTGTTATGTAAAAAGGACTCTTGCCAGATTCTAAACACATTTTTCTTGAGACGTCGGAGAGACTTCTCTGAGGCTGTATTTTACTGGTAAAGAGTTATACTACAAAGTGCAGTAAATGAAAAATTCATTGCTGACTGACCAAAAAAAGTTATGGTACCATTTTCGTGAAACAAAACTGAATTAGTTATTGAAAATTAACAAAACGCTGAAATGGACGGCATTTTTTAAATTTTTGAGTAAACTAATGAACGGATTTTAATGTAGTATATCTGATATCATAAGTATTTTTAATACTTGAAGAAAGGATAAAACTTTTTTTTAATAGAATTCGTTTTGGCATCGTTGGATAGAGAATTGAATGGGGAGGTCATGATCCCCATGACCCCCCCCCCTGGATCCGCCCTTGATTTCGGATCTGAAAATTCTGGCAGGTTTTTCAATGTAAAATTTGAGACATTTTCAGAAAATTTCCATTTTTTCAAAAAA
>NW_026017111.1:924364-929679 GCF_020466585.1 Dendroctonus ponderosae
GAATTCATAACTTTCTGTTCATTCCTATTTGTTATGTAAAAAGGACTCTTGCCAGATTCTAAACACATTTTCCTTGAGACGTCGGAGAGACTTCTCTGAGGCTGTATTTTACTGGTAAAGAGTTATACTGCAAAGCACAGTAAATGAAAATTTTGTTACTGACTGACCAAAAAAAATTATGGCACCATTTTCGTGAAACAAAACTGAATTAATTGTTGAAAATTAACGAAACGCTGAAATCGACGGCTTTTTTTTTATTTTTGAGTAAACTGATGAACGGATTTTAATGTAGTTTATCTGCTAGCATAGGTATTTTTAATACTTGAAAAAAAGGATGAAACTTTTTCAATAGCATCAACGGTTCAACAATTATGCACAAAAAACGGGCTTTCGCACTGTCTTTAATTATTTATAAATAATTGTTTATTGACAATGTTCCACAGCCGGAAATCGAGCACAAACTAGTCTCAATATTCTGACATTCATCGGAACAACTTCCAATAATCTTTTACCATCATATTTTCAGTGCCCGGAACAGGCTTTTCAAAGTCTAATCCGACAGGTACAAACCAATATTTATCATGGGCCAAAATAACATGTGCCAAAAAATAACAGATACTTGGAACAGGTACGAGCTTGGAACAGTTACACATGGAACCTGTGACTGGTTTGTCATCCCTAGTTTTTAAGGCTGGTCCTTCGGACTAGATGGGGGACGAAAGAAACCCTTTGCGTCTCCTTCGGCCATCCAGGCGTGCTTAAAATGTTAACGGCCCTCGTTCAAGGCGACGTGTCAAAATAATACCCTGTTCCCGGTTCGGGGTTTTATGGAATTCTGGGGAAACTAGCGACTGCCAACGGAACGTGTACAAATTGATTTCGCTCCGACGCATGAATCATTCAGGCCTAAAGATGTTCGGGGCTTTTCTTGAGCCCTCGTACATCTCTTTTCACTTTTGAGATTTCATTTTTACTCGCATTGATAGTTTGCGTTGCCACATTTCACTGTTTCTTAGTTGCTTGTGAAAGACGTGGCACTTAAAGCGACTCCCTTAAGCCGGGATTGCAAAATAAAACACTGTGATCGACTCCATTAGGGCGAGGAACGGTGATTTTTCCAACCAGCGATGGTGAGGGGCCGCTTGAAGCCCGATCGAGTTTAATAAACTGCGAAGATGTGAAGACTTAATAAATCTAATTACGTTGCCGTCGTAAACAGACTTTCCCGTACCTGCAAACGAAGACTTTAATTGCTTTAGCGCCGCGTAAATATGAAATAATTCGTCGCTTCGACAGTGTCTGGCCGTTGATCAGGCTATGTAGAATATTGAATGTAGAATGTTGAATATCAGACACTTAGGTGCAAGATTATGCCAAAATTTCATGTTTTCCCTCCCATTTTTGCTCATATCTCGGAGGCAAAATGAGCAAGAACGCTCATTTGTACATCATTCTAGACAGAAATGAATGACCTTTTTGTTTGAATTGAATGGGGGGGGGAAGACCCCATGACCCCCCCTCTGGATCCGCCCTTGTTCCTATCCTTGATCGCGCTAATCGCACCCGCATCTGCAGGTTGATCCAAAAGTAATCGGCGCTTTATCCAACAAATCGCGTTAATTAAGCCGCTAATGACTTGCGTAAATCAACTCCATAATGTCGAATCAAACGAAGATGGGCCGAATTAAACGTTGGAGGTTTAGGGACTTTGATTGCGCATAAACTCTAATCGAGCTAAGCTTCATTTTTCAACAGCTGCCCCTGGACTATAAAGATGCTTGACGACCGATCGGTCGAACTTGCCCGAGTGCGATTTCTTTTTCCTCAGAAATGAGCAAAACAAAGGCCATTTTTTCGGAAGTAAATATTTAGTCTGTTTTGTTAGGTTAAACCCTGAACACCACAGAACAGCTTCCTTAAAATCCATGTAAAGATCCGATTTTTTCCATAGAAGGACGCCAATGAAATTTAATTAAGTGCGCCTTTGAACTATTTCCTGCTGAAAGTGACCCAGGCGGGCAGTTGAAAAGGAAAACTTCTGATTAACTTAACTACCTACTAGCATTAAGGAAATTTGCAGATTTTTATAATAAAAGCGCCGTTAATGCTGCCTTGAAGGAAAATTACAGAAGCGGCACCGAAACTGTTTCTTTGGCCCAAGTTTTAATTGCCGCCTCCAGGACAGGGGCGGCGCCGCACCGGGCAAAGACAAGCGATCGCATAAACCGTTCCCTACAAATGTGGCCCAGGAGAACAGCAACAGGGACTTTACCTAAATATTCCCTGTGGAAGGAAGCGCTTTAAAGGACCGTTGAAAGGGCATTTTTTTAAGAACACAATATAACCTTTGCATAGTGGAGTCGCATGGGCTGCGCTCCGAAACTTCAGTGGCGCACGCGAGTCCAAATTAAAAAAATATATCCATGAAGGCTTCAACTACAAGTTTTGACCGCACCTCGTAGCATAGATCCGGGTGGCTTCACACTCATTCGGCGCTGCGAGTGACAATTGAGACTTGCTTATTTATTGACGTGGACGACATTTAAAACATAAAACGATACTTACGCACTTTTCGATCTGTTTCTATTTGTTTAAAATCTTGCAAAAGTTGATTAGAGCGCAGCAAAAGTAACCACAAACACAACAACCGTCAAATTACTACGTCACTTGCAGTTATAATTTTAGCCCCCAGGGGGCAGCTGGACTTTTGGACTCGCGAATGCCGGTTGTTCTTCGTCGCCTAGGCAACGGGCTTCGAAACAGTATAATCCCATAGGCGCACCTAATTTTTTTTTAATAAAAAAAATGTAAACAACTAGATGGGAAAAAACACGACCACCACTGTGCGCCCGCATTCCCTGCCCTGTTTCACGCGCCATTAAGGCAGACAGTTATTGAGCCGATAAAGAAAAAACTTCCTCAATGGGCCTCTTTTTAACTGGGCCTCGAATTTTGAATTTCCATAGCAGACAATTTAATTCCAAACAAATTCCTGGGTTCCAGTCAATTTCATTGTTTACCATTTAAAATGTCACAAAAACGTTTCGGTGTTTTTCTCCACCATCATCAGTTTGTATCTATGGTTGTTTCTATCTTCACATTTGGCCAGCCACTCATGGAGCAAATGCCTATTTGTGCCTGTGGGATTGGGGGACGCTCGCCCAGACTTGCCTGATTTCATGGACAAACTTGCAGGAACCTTGAAATGTCCTGCAGGACAGGAAAAAAATGCGCACGGCGCGTGTGTGTGTGTGAAGAGAGAACAGGGACGAGCGAGTGATAAACGACTCAAGGGCATGTTGCTGGCCCGCTTAGAGATTTATCGTTATAAGTTCCAGGAATCGTGCTGGAAAGGTGAAAATCCCATTTTTACCCGGAATCTTTCTATTCCGTTTTCGATTAACGACGACACGCAGAAATGGGATTGTTTGAATCGACCAATAAGTTAACAGATGTCAGATTGACAGCTACTGGCTGCCAACACTTGGCAACCATGCTGCGGGGTCCAAGGCGACGCACTGAAATCACTTCTGAATCTGAATGGGGCCCTAAAACACAACGCA
Organism: Dendroctonus ponderosae; assembly: GCF_020466585.1. NCBI lineage: Eukaryota > Metazoa > Arthropoda > Insecta > Coleoptera > Curculionidae > Dendroctonus > Dendroctonus ponderosae. The sequence continues at coordinate 927,928 of NW_026017111.1, forward strand.
AAATCCACATAAGCCCGACGAATTTGTATTAAGAAACCCGGCGAAATCCAGCGCGTCCGATAATATTTTTTCATCAGACCACCCTAATGGAGTTTTCCTGTTACCGGGGCCTTTTAGTATTGCGCAAGCTAATAGAAATTTATTGGACTTGTTATATGGACGCAACTTTTGGCACGGTTTTTAATCCGCGAAGGCGCTTAAATCACCCGCAAGAATAGTTTTATGGTGGCAGCTGTCATTGTTTTTCAGACGAACAGCCACGACTCGGGCTTGAGCGTGCAGTGCATTAATCTTACAGGCACACTAGAGGGTTTTATTGTCTCTTTGCCTTAAGGGCCCTTAAGAGCTGGCTATCAAACATTAAATGCCCGCCATCAATTGAGGATGACAGAGACAGATGGCATTCAATCATCAGTGTAGGAACAAGGACAGACATTAAGGCGCTCAAGCAAGCAACGTCATTGTTCTGACACGTCTGTGATTAGTGAAGTTGGTTATCTCGTTTTTTCACTTTGCCGTTTTACATCGGACTGAAGTACTGCTCCTCTACTAGTACCTCTGGCAATCGGTTTGGCAACGTGGCACAGGGGGCCATAAAGCGCCACGTGGCCCAATGTTCTACCCTGGGAATTGAGGGTGGTTACCACTATGAAAAATCGTTCTGCAGGAGAAATTTCGGCGAAAGCCACTTGATACTGATAGCGGCTGGGGTAAACATCCTATTGAAAAGCGCGCATGGAATTTTCCTCGGCCACCCTCAGTAATTTTTACTAATTGCCAGCAGCAGCAATAATTTCTTCGGCCTTCTGCCGTCATAATTCGCAATAATTGGACGGCATTCGTAACGCTGTGCCTACTTCAAAACGTAATTATGCCCAGGGACCTCGCTGTCACTTTTTGTCTTTAATTAGCCGCCGGGAAAGGTATTTTCACAATATATTGCGAGAAATTCCTGCCATACCGTACAGGGGCTAAGGGAGATTAATTATGTTTGAGAGGATTGTTTACCGACGCTCCCCGTGTGGAATGGGGGCAGGTTTTAGTGCAGTCGCAATAACTGAGGATGGCGTGTAGAGTTTGGGAAGGAACTCGTTTTTCAATGGCCGCAATTCTCCCAGGTGGCGTTCGTGAGGTTCATCTCGACAATAAACCACCCCGAGGCACAACGCTGACGTAAACGCGCCCGTTTCTATGAGATTTACAGTCAGTTTGCACTTAAGCGTCTTATTTATGTCGTCGTTACACCATTACGATACGGCGAATGTGCTCGTAGCGCACAAAATGCGAAAAAACACTGTTTATTGCTCAATCAACACTCCCAAGCCAATGCATTGGATATTATGGGAAAAACTAGCCATTTATTACTAAACATCAATTGCCCAGTTGGCAAATTTTAGAACTTTTTCAATTTTCTTCTCATTCCTTGAAGACTTTCATCCCTATTCCCAACATTGTGCAAGTTTGAGTGATGAGCATCTACAGAAGCGGTTCTCTCAACGCACTTGAAATGCGCGTGAAAACCAGAAATAAGTCTAGAACGACATTTGGAATAAATTATATTCTTATCCTTCCTGGGTCTCAGTAAAGTGTGAAGTAAAAATGTTGTCAATACGTTTCGGCGAGACAACAGCGCCATCATCAGATTTAAAATTTACACAAACTCATGATTGGTAAAAATCAACGTTCTTTTAGGTCTTTGCCTTCTTGAAACCGTAAATTTGTCTTTCGAGAGACAAATTTAAGGTTTCAAGA
>NW_026017111.1:929779-930879 GCF_020466585.1 Dendroctonus ponderosae
AGGCAAAGACCTAAAAGAACGTTGATTTTTACCAATCATGAGCTTGTGTAAATTTTAAATCTGATGATGGCGCTGTTGTCTCGCCGAAACGTAATATGAAATACACATTTTTATTTCACATTTTGAAACCCAGCAAAGATAAGAACGTTGAATTGTTGGCTTTAATCACGACACTCCTGCAAAGGAATTTCCACTAATCAAAGTCGCGAGTGTTTCAACACCTGTTCCCAAAAATCACCACTTGAGCAGCCTGCGTTATCAATGGCACCTTAGTAGACAATCAAAGGAACCTTCTCAACAACGTGAAACACGTTTAAACAGATTTGTTTCAAGTGCTGGCCGATCGGCATCGTCGACTAGGCCCGATCTTCCGCAGCTGGTATGGAAGTCTGCCAATGGTGCACATTTACAAGCCCGAACATGTCGAAGTAGGAGTTGACTGATGCCTAAAATCTCTTGGAAAGGCGTCGATTAACTTTGCAACTTTCAGGTGATCTTCAAAAGCAACACCATTACAAGCAAGGGCATGTTCTACAGGTTCTTCATGATGTGGTTGGGCCAAGGCCTAATTTCCGGAAGCGGTAAGCTCGAGGTTTTTGTTAGGTTTAGGTTCAATTTAGGGGGTTTTTAGGGCCGAGATGGCGCGCACACCGAAAGATAATCACTCCATCGTTTCACTTCAAAATCCTCGACTCGTATGGGGAGATTTTTGCGGAAAAGGGCGCCTGCCTGGTGAATTATCTGCGGAAATTTGAGGGCAAAGGGTTTGTGGAGATCACTGAAGACTTGACCAAGATTGGCCTGGATGTTATTACCGGTAGCAACAAAACTGTCCTAAACTCAGCCTGGTTAACGTAACTCTTCCTCTTCCTCTTCCTCTTCCAGAGACAGCCATGGGAGTGAGACTGGGTTTCCTGGAAGGCAGCAGTGCTGAGGGGCTTGAATACGCCAAGGCCATCATCAAGTCAGTGTTGCGCCCTGATTGAAGCTCCCTCATTGTGTTCTGTGCAACGTTGCAGCTTTAGTCGGATTGCCTACCGACGCTGCGTGAATCCCCTCTACGGCAACGATTTCCTCTTCCACTGCACGCCCCTGGGGCG
>NW_026017111.1:930979-932138 GCF_020466585.1 Dendroctonus ponderosae
AAAAGAAGTTTGTAAAAAACTAGGGAAATTGTCGCCAAATAATCAAAGAAAAAACTGCTGAGTTAACCCCCAGCGAGTTAATTTTTCCCGAAGAAGCGCAGTTATTTAAAGGAAACAATAGAATCCATTGTCTAACTCGAAAATAAACTTGAGGGCCTTTTCAAGCAAACAACCGCACAGTGGAAGTCGTTCTCAGTTAAGACGGCGGATGTTCAAGAATGTCTGCAACTGACAAAAGTCCAGGGATTATTTTGTGCCGTTCATATATATTTACTATTTGGGCAAAGCGGGCTTTAATATCGCGAGCAGACCGAGCAGGACAGCAGAATGCATTGTTGTCGGAGGAAACTTTTAAAAGAAATTAATTTCAACCGCAACGTCGAGATAAGAACGAGCTCATTGTATTATGTAGTTTCGCCCTGGGGAGCGAATAGAAGATGGGAAATTGATTAGAGCAGCAAATATCGGACTTTTCTTAATAACTCGTATGGTGAGGGAATTGGATAAAGCGGCCGGGTTTCCAGCATTACGATAATCCTCTTTTGAGTTAATAAATCGGCCGGGCCGATGTTACCCCCGACGGGGCTTTAAAGCACCCCATATCTATATTTCAGGCCTTTAGGGCTCTTTAGGGCTCATTAACACGGTGGGTTATTAAAAAAATCGGCCCCAAACACGCCCAATTAGGTCAACACGGCAAAAAGGGCCTCTGGCGAGCGAAATAACTGCTGCGGAGTAAACAGTCTTTTGCTTTTTACCGTCTTTCAGCTCGTCTATTTTCAAAACGTTCGAGTAAACGAGTCCTGTATTTTATAGCCCTATTTTATGGCCCATTAAAGGCTTTGGATTATCGTTCTGATATTAGAGGCCCTTAACGAGGCGGGGGCGAAAAAAAGATACAAGCATGACAAGCATTCAACTACGACAAGCTATGAATGCTGATAAAAACTGATCTTGTTTTGGTGCTTCGCTGTCTATTTTTTAACGAGGGTCTCAAATTGTCGTACGTCGATGGTGGCCATTGAGTTTGTGCCTGTCTAGAGTCCAACGACATTATAACTGAAAGACTTCATCAGTTCATTTACTGCGTGAGCAATAGAAATTTTCAAGTTTTTCCGTTGTGGACAGGGGCGGATCCCTCCAAGTCTGGAGGGGGTTA
>NW_026017111.1:932238-935816 GCF_020466585.1 Dendroctonus ponderosae
ATAGTAGGCCCATTTTTTGACAGCGCAATGTAATTAGTGGCCAAACTGGCAGGCCTACAAGCGCTAAATCGTCGGTTATCCATGTGTTTTTGCACAATGTTTTTCGACAAAACCAGCCAGTTGAGATGGAAAAGCGCTTGCTGTGGCAGTAAAAATAATTCTCGTGGAGGTTTGGGCGGAATTTTGAGAATTTTCCAATGAACTTCCAGAAGAAACTGATCCGCCCAACCGGTGGCAATTAATGCCGAAAAGGAGGCGCGTTTGCAAAGTAGCAACTTGTTCCACAGCACTTAAATGTAAGAAAATGGAATACACATAATAATATTTCATACAGTTTCCTTTTCGGCTTGCGGCAAGCTTCAAGGGGGAAAGTTTGGGGGCCCAAAAGGGGTTATTTGCATGTTAAACAGTGTCCTACACTATGCACAATATGCCGCATTTACGCACACTTTGCACCACTTCTTCAGGCGATTGTGGTGAAGCTGAGGATCGTTGCAGGTCTTTGTTTATCCTGGCCAGGACCTGGAGGCGCCCTATGAAAAATACTACGTCACTAGGCCGGTGATTGTCTACAAGGGGGAGCGAGGAGAGTACACGTTCAGTGTAAACTTGGCAACGCAGGACCGGAAGCATGTTTCCAAAGTGACTGCGCCCATTTACGCCAACATCAATGGCGAAACTTATCGGCTGAACGCCACTTTTAGTCAAACCCCCGATTGATGAGTACAAGCTGGTTTTATATAGTTTTTATGCACTTGTTTAATTGTTTATCCCCATTCATCGCCGCATGAAGCGCCGTTGTGGAAGCATTGGAGCCAGTTGAGGGCGAAGATGATTCTGAACTATCGGATTTGCAGCCTTAAAACGGAAAAGTGCATAAAACGAGTTCCGATAATGCGAAAAGCCGGACTAACATCTCGTAAATCTTCTTAATTCCTGCTGTTAAAACAACTGGAGCGGGCGGGCGCACGGCGTCTCGGCTGCTGCATTCGCATAATTCACACTTATCTGGAGCTGCAATATTTTCCTTAATTTTACGCGATTTTATTCAAGGGCAGAGTTTCTTCATTCGGGATCTGGCGTATCAGGGATGTTTTGGAAATGTGGCGTCGTCGCACAGGAGATTTGGAATCTAGACATTTTCAGCCCCTTTGTGTGAGTCAAGAATTTGACGTTTATCTCCTTGGAGGTTAGGAATTGATTTAAATAAGAATGACGGTTTGGGACAAACCGTAAGTTCCTTTCCCCGGTTTTCTTCTTGTGAATGATGAGTTTTTGCCGAAAATATCGGAATCGGAGAGATAATTCGGAAGGCTTAACAGGCTCTAGAAAATGCCAATTTTTCTTTATGGCTTGGCTTAATAAAACATCCATTTCATTGCCGCCCTGCAGCTTTGGCGCATTTTCCCAATTGATGAATTTTCCGTTTGCTTATGACGTTCGGAAGCACCTTTAAGTAATCTTTAAGTAATTAATTTCCAGGTGGATTCGATCAGGGGCGGATCCAGCTTTAAATTCAGTCTTCTTTTTTTCTACCAAATATAACTCTTTGCAATCACTTCAATTTGCGAGCGCTGCCTAATAAGTGACGTCAACCTGATGCTCCGCACGCAACTAACGTCAAACAGTATAGAAAATATACACTGCCGGAAAATTGAAGGACAATTTGCAGAAAATTTGTTCTGTGTTTTACGGACTTCGGTTCTCTTGGTGCAACTTGCCCAAATACTCGGCCATTGGTGGTTTACTCGCCACTCGAGCTTGCGAAACCTCGGGAAAACATTCGTTTTGCATTCCGCAAGCCGCTATTGCAAGTTTCCGGATGAGCCCGCGATTGCTCGCCCATTCAAACCCAGACCTTCTAGTATGGTATTTTCTACTGGAGTGAAACTGATATAACAAAAATTACTATCCATATTTGTGACAGCCTAGCAGAGAAACCAAATAAAGTTGCCCAGTTTTCAACAGCTTAATTTTAAACTTCTGCCGATTCTCCTATTGGTCGTTTCAGATCGCCGTGGAAATATATTTTCAAAATTTTTCCCGTTCAAAACTCAGATTTTTTAGCTGCGAAAGTATCAGCTTCGAACGTAGCACCGCACCTGGCTGGGGCATGTCGCATAGGCTCCCATGCGTGCGAGCGAGAGAATCGATGCGAGCTACGTACTGGAATGCGTTTTGATAAAAATCGAGCTATGAAATTTTTTGAAGATTTTGCGGCCATTTAAGCCTGTAAAGATCACCAGTTGAACTGTTTTGTGAAGTTTTAGGGCGTCCTGGACAGAGCAATTTAACACTTTAAACCACCGTTTTTCGTTATTTACTAGAAGGTTTCCCTCTGTATTGGAAGTTGATAAAAAAAATAGCAAACATGCGACAAAAGCCTAGAAAATGGTGAAATTTGTGTTTTATTTTGTAGGTATCGGTGCTCGATAGGAAGCTTGCCAAGTACAAAGTGCTGACGCTGCCGCCCACTCAAAGATCCGACCTCGTTTACCGGCTGCCGTGAGTAAATAAACGCATATTTCGGCTCCAAAATGACGTGAAAATGGCCCATTTAGCGTTCAGTATGACGACATTTTGGAAGTTCGAGTGTCCAGCACGTTTCCCGGATCTAAGGCTGTGGGCCCCGTGGAGTATCAGGTGCCTGCGCAGCTGCAACCCTTCAAGGTTAGGGTCACAGTGAATCAGGAGGATGGCGCTTTTGTGATCTACTGGGCGGAGCCTTTCGTGCCCCTGATGGTCGGCAGGTATTACTACCAGGTAGGAGTTTTCCTATGCTTTTTTGCTTGCTTTTATTGGTAAACTTTGCCGTTTAAAAAACAGCGGCAACAGTGCACTTTGGGTCTGGATTCTAAACTGAGTGATGCAATATTTTCCCTATTTTGGGCTGTTAATGTTAATTAATTTGTCGGATACATTGAAAAGTCAACGAGATCGAAATAATAGAGCTGACGTGGAAAAGAGTCAAAGGCCATTTTTTCATTGAGTCCTCTGCTTCTCTCGCCGCTTTAGGGTCGTAATTCCCCATTGAGTTGATGCAGCGGCCCGTAAAACCCCTAAAGGGTCCAAACAGTGCCAGTGCGGGTGGTTTTTGTGGTGTAAATGTGATTGGAAAAATGGTCGGCTGGGCAGCAGCGGCGTATCCTGCGCTGCAATGTTTCATTCCGATGAAATTCCTCAACGTCTTCCTCCCATGCAAATGGGGCGTCAAATTTATGCCGCAGCAAGTCGGGCCCACGTGAAAGCAATAATTCCTGCCGGCTTGTTTGTCACAAAACCCCTTTAGCTCTGGGCTGAAAACGGGGTCTACAAACAACACCGCCCTTGTACCAGTTAGTTTAACAACTCTTGAAGCCCTCCTGCATGTCACCGCAACTCTACGGGCTGCCGTAACTCATTTTCTGTCATCACTTCTCTTCCTGCCCTCGCTTTATTACTCACTGTGTATCTTTCGATGCGGTTTTGTGCAAATGCGCGTTTTTAGGGGGTTTATTTCAACCCCGTTTGTTATCAAGGGGGATCCAGGGGGGGTCATGGGGGTAGATTTTCACTCTGCTCAAAGTCCACATTTTCAC
>NW_026017111.1:935916-937104 GCF_020466585.1 Dendroctonus ponderosae
CAGCGTTGCCGCTCTAGCCCTTGCCTTGTTGATTGCTGTTTTTACATGTTGTCTCCAGGTCAGCCTCTGATCTAAAACAACACCCAGATACTTGAAATTACTTGCCCATTAGACCTCGTCTCCGTCAAGGTTGAGATTTCCATCAACCCTGTCTTGTTTCCTTCCAATAAGGATGGCCTGGCTCTTTGTTGCGTTCACCTTGTCGACCACCCCTTACAACTTGTAAACCCCTGTCTTGTTCTCACGCCTACGCGGATCCCCGTGTGGTCTCCTATGGACCCCTGGGGGTCCACCTGGATCACTTTGAGAACTTATGGTCTAGAGCAGTTAAGACTTAGGCCTATATATAAGCATACTTATTCCATAGGAACAGTTTAAGGGTTAAATAACCAGAAATTGATTCAAACCGAGAATAGAGACCGTAACACATGCGGCGAGACGTTCCTATGCGTTCGTATCCCAGCACATACAATTTTTGACATGCGGAGTGCAAACTTGGCAACACCGTAGGCTGAAGAATAGTAGTTGATACGTAGGCTATAGTGGATCTTGATGCTGTCAGGCTAAGTTACAGAGGCTAACCCCCGGTTGTAGCGTTCTCGCTTTAAACACTGATTATATCTTAACCGGTGTTTAAAAAAAAATCATTGCACCGTCGCAAACTAATCGTCTGTTAGTTAATCAGAGAATCACTATGGCACTTCCGCTTTTTTGGCTTAGGTTGCTATCTTCACGATTATCGAATTTTATTTCACATGATCTTTCGCAGCAACGCGGCCAGTAATATATTGGTTATGTTATATTTTATTGTGTACTCCTTGTCTTCATATATGTGTACTACATACTTATAATATATAATATATATAAGCCTTGTTCTATGCTACTGACTGCTGTACTAGCATGTACTAGACGTCGACTAACAATGCAACTCAAAGCTCTAACAAGGTCTGAAATAGCTGAAAAATCCGACCAACTCCTTCATAAACGGCTAGAACTAGCAGATTTACAGAAAAAGAAATTGGAAGGGGAATTGTTAATGATTGAATGTGCAAGAAAGCGAAAGCTTCAATTATTAGATTTACAAATTGAAATAGAAAAGAAAAAACTTAATCTCTTTTGACATTAAACTGGGTGTTTATATTAATTTTTATTGAAAAAACTTAAAAATTAAAACTCCGTACAAGGTCA
>NW_026017111.1:937204-938714 GCF_020466585.1 Dendroctonus ponderosae
TATTTTTCAGCTAATTCAGACCTTGTTAGAGCTTTGATTTGCATTGTTAGTCGACGTCTAGTACATGCTAGTACAGTAGTCAGTAGCATACAACAAGGCTTATATATATTATATATTATAGGTCAGTAGTACACATATATGAAGACAAGGAGGACACAATAAAATATAACATAACCAATATATTACTGGCCGCGTTGCTGCGAAAGATCATGTGAAATAAAATTCGATAATCATGAAGATAGCAACTTAATTTAATTCTCTGATTAACTAACAGACGATTAGTTTGCGACGGTGCAATGCATTTTTTTTTAAACACCGGTTAAGATATAATCAGTGTTTAGCTAACCAGTGTTTAGCTAACCAGTGTTTAAAGCGAGAACGGTGCAACCGGGATTTATACTCCAAGTAGTCGTTTGATGCCTCTGCGAATCATTTGCGAACAGGCCACTCTGTTAGTTGGGCCATTTTCTATGGACCTGATTAAGCCCATTATGCGGATTCATGATTGAAAATTGAAATTTTCAACCTAGATTTAGGCGAGTTTTTCTTCAAAAAATCCTGATGGCTGAGGAGGAATCAAATCCAGGAACTTGAATGAAAATTTACCTCAAGTTTCGCAACTTTAAGCCTCTTTTGACGCAGCCTTTGATCTAAGTCGGTCAGGGATTGCGTTTTTGTAAATCAGCAATTCTGTTTAGGTCGATTTGGAGGCCAGAGCCCAACCTTGCATCAACATCAGATGGTCAGCGGCTTGCCCAACAGTGACGGCGCCCGTGGGGTACGTGGTAAGTGTATATTTTTGTTTTTTACTGTTTTTTCAAGCAGTCAGAGTCTTTTTCTGGAAGGAAATTGGGTCTCTCGGGCAGTTTTATTTGCCAGCGATGCAGCGATTTGACAATGGTTTTTTTGCTGGGAAACTTTGGCTTGTGCCGAACAGCGCAGCTTTCCATTGACGATGCAAAAAGGCGGCTTGCGACAGTGTAAAAGGGGCATTTTCCGAGGGACTGCACTGGCGCTGAGAAAAACCCCGGCTCGAGGGAAATCTTTCAGTTCAGAGAACCGCATTTGTTTTCCACTGTCGAACGCAAAAGTTGAATATTTATGCGCCGAAAGCCAGAACTTCTTTCAGGAGTCTGGCAGTCAGTCTTTAGGTGATTTACGAATTCCATCTTCTTCCGCGTTGTCAAATGCTTTCAAAAGATAAGTTTTACCGTCTCATGATCGACTAAAGCGGGGTTTTCCAGTCTAGAACGTGGCTCGCATCGGTTCTCTCTCTCGCACACATATGAACCTGTGCAGATGCACGATCGTCTGCGCGCTGCTGCGTTCGCACTTGATACCTTTACGGCTGAAAATATCTGAACTTTAAGTGAAGCAAAATTTGAAAAATCTGTTTTCGCCCAAATATCACTAGTGAAGTGATTATAAATATTCAGCTACTGAAACTTAACTACTTTACTTAACTGTCCAACTGAAAATCTCTTGAAACTAATGGGATTTTCGGGTTTTT
>NW_026017111.1:938814-940316 GCF_020466585.1 Dendroctonus ponderosae
ACTTTTGGTAGAAAAAAGTGAAAATGTGGACTGTGAGCAGAGTGAAAATCTACATGTTAAGAATCGCATTAGTTGCCATCCCAAAACTTTGAAGACAACAAATGAAGGATTTTAGAATACAGAAAATTTACTACTTTCGGCAGGACGAAAGCGGAAGAAATCGATATTATCAACCGTGAAATCGGCAAAATTCTATGTGGCCCTGAATGGGAAATTTCACATCAACTGGCCCCAAAACAAGCTAATATCGCCCCCTTAACAAAACGCTGATAACGTCCAAGTTTGGGCTAATCGCATTGTCCAAAACCGTGCTGCCAACTTGCAATTGGACTTTGAATCGCTTTTGCAACGTTCCAAACGACTTTGTTGGTTAATAATCCAAGCTGCCATTTATGCGTCTTATCATGCATGTCCAGAAAGGCGGCCAGTTAATTACTGCCGACGTGGCAACTTTCGAAAGTTGCAAATCGAATTTCGCACATCGCCGTATTCACTTCTGATACGATTCCAGTAAAGTTCTTCTAGCATTTGATTCGATATGAATGCGCGCTATGATCGCATTTCGACTTCCAACTCCCGCAGGGCAGGCGAAGAAAGCGGTTGCAGTTTAACTTTTAAAGTTGAGACCCGCAATTTCCAGCCTGAATGGAAAATGGGGCAAATTCCTGAATATTTCATCATCCACACTGTTGCTGAAGTGAATTTTGCCGGTGTAACGATAAAACGTCGCCTAATTTGGATCATCCTGTGTAGTGGCTATAATCGTAAAGGTTTGCCTGGTATGACAAGAGCAACTTTTGCACCATCGGGTATAAATCCGTAAAATGAGCCGGAAGCAAATTGGAGGAAATAAAATTTAAATTTTCAGCTCACGGGGGAGCGATTCGGTGCGGGCAACTGGTAAGTTCAGCTTCAGCTTCGCGGTTGCATTGTGCGCTTTTCGATTCATATCGCAATGGCAAATGTTTGCTCAATATCTGGCCTGGACCTTGGGGAAATATTTACCGTTGAAGGCCATTTTCAGCCGGTTTATCTGCAATCAGAACCGATACAGGGGGGCTGAACTGCGCCACCCAAACAAGCAAACGCAAATCACTTGAAGCTTTCACGGTAATCTAGAGGGGCCGTTTTCCATCCCAAATCGATGATTCATTTACAAATTCGTTTTTTCGTTAAAGAACCGGTTCGGCGAACTCCCAAAAGCCGCCACAGTTCCTAAAGGATAAACATCAAAGCGACTCCACCAGCGACGAGGACCGGGGGGATTTGCATTACGGATATTTGCCATTCGGGCACCTGATTTTGGGGCGGCGGAATTTCCCCGATATTGGGAAACTGGCAAAAGATATTCGCCTTTTCGGCTTTCATCGAGAAGCTCGGGGGCATCGCCAATTCTACCTAACGACGAGAATTTCTTCCTGACGTTTCGCAGGCACGAGTGGCTTGCATCTTCAGAAGTGGTTTGCTTGAACGCTTACACTGTTCTCATCAGAACCCGATCA
>NW_026017111.1:940416-943067 GCF_020466585.1 Dendroctonus ponderosae
TACACTGTTCTCATCAGAACCCGTTCAGTTCTTCCGCAGAACTGAACGCGGGTTCTGATGAGAACAGTGTAAGCGTTCAAGCAAACCACTTCTGAAGATGCAAGCCACTCGTGCTTGCGAAACGTCAGGAAGAAATTGTCGTCGTTCGGTAGAATTTTTAGAAAAACCCGAAAACCCATTAGTTTCAAGGCCAAATGGTCTCGAAAGTGTATTTTTTGATAACGTCAACTATGTTATTATTCCAAGTGCATCAATAACGTCCGTTAATTAACCGGCGTTTAATGGCTTTCCTTGGAATGTGTATTTGGAGACACCAAAAATGTTTGTTCGACCCGCCCGAGGCTGGCCCGATCACTTCGAACTCCATGCTCGGCATTCCAAATCGAGAAGATGGCCTTAACGGCCCGTTTTAGGTTTAAACGTCGACTATTTAGGCATTTTTCTCGCGCAAAACGTGCTCAGTTTCAAGACCATGCACAGCACACCCGATGATTATTTGCCGATGTTCTGCTTTCTTGCAAGCGGTTTCAGGACGACACCAATAATTGATGGACAAATTGTAGTCGTTATCCATTAGGAAAGTTACGCAAGAACCCCATTCTCGTAGCTTTCACATTTCGTTCAGCTTGGTTGCCATTGTAAACTGGCCAGCGAATTTATCGCTCTTAATGAAATTAATTAAAGCTGTTACCGTAATTTTATCACGAGGGATTTTCAAAAATTTCATTAAATTATTTCGGTTTTATCACAAATCTGCTTCAACGGCCCCCGAGCCCTATTGAATTTGCAAACGGTCTTGAAAGAGTTTTCACAAAACCAAAAAAAAACGTGCCTCAAGATGCATTTTCTATTTTATGTCGGGGTTACGAACGTTCACAACGAATGTAAGGCTGCATGGTGTAATATTAAACATTATTAATTATTATTGATACTGGCTGCAGAATGTTATGGTAAAGTGCGACCCTGACCTGACTGGCTAAAAATGACTTTTAAATGTTTATTAATAACCTTCAAATTCGGGTAGTTTTGTCCGATCAGAAGTGCCTTAAAGCCCGCGTCCAATATCCGTTTGTACGATGATACGATGGTACGAAAGTGTTTCTATTGGTTGGAGATCTGTCAATTCGTTCGTAAGACGGCGACGAATTGACAGATCTCCAACCAATAGAAACACTTTCGTACCATCGTATCATCGTACAATCCCCACTTTCTGTCTGGATAATTTGGCGCAAGCTGCACCACTTGTCACCAAAGTGTCATAATAATGTCCCCAAGGTGTCATAATCTGACGTTTATTTATACAATTTTTGAATATTTACACTGGTTTTACAACGTTTATTACCATTAAATCCCACTTAGTAAAATGGGGTGCGCATTTGCAAGAAGCAACTCTGTTCTCTGCTGGACTTGAACATATGCCTTCTGTGTTTCAGGGTTTGTGGTTGCCGTGTCAGTGGGAATAATCCTCTTCGGCATCATCGTGGTCATATTCTTCATGAGCTGGGTGAATTTGGTCGTAGATCATGTAAGTACAAGCATTCGTTTTTCAGGCAAAACTCCATTATTCAATCGAACATTGACCTGCCATTAGAAGCAATTCGAAAACGCCAACATTATGGACTATCGGAGCTTTTCCAAACCACTCCACAATCATTTAATGTTAATTGACGAGAGAGTCTGATTATGAACCAATGCAAGACCGCTACGAAAATGAGTAAAGCCATCGCCGACTGTTCTTTTATTGCCTTGAAACTATGCGCGCTGAGGCAATTGAAACCGCGTTTGTTATAAACAAGCGTAATTCTGCAAATTCCGCCATTCGCTTTGCTTCGATATGAGCAGGTTTCTTTCAAATCACCAGCACCACCTGAAGAATGAAGAATATTCGACAGAGTCGAATTGTTTGCGTAACGTCTGGGTGGTGGTCATTAAGCTTCCCCATCACGTAATGTTTGCTAAATTATGCACAGATCTAATGATTATTAGTTGCCCACTCATCGTATTGTTTTAAGCCTTCAATCAATTCTCATCATCATCATATATAACAACAGCAACTGGTCACATTCCAGCCGAATATGGGCCATGTGAAAGTAAGTTTGGCTGAGAACCGGTCGGTTTATTATAACGAACTTTTGGGCGCAAATGATCATTTGCTTAAGGCTGTTTCTCTTCAACTAACTAACTTGTCAGTTCATTAGAACCCGTCAAAGCAAATACAATTCACTCACTGAATTTGAATCGCCGGCGCGTTTAATAAGGTCATCACTGACGGCCTTGGCTCGATTTGTGAATCGATTCTTTGACGGGCTTTACACGAGAAATGCATTAAAAAAGAACCAGAAGTTGGCCCACCTTGGTCTACAGTTGTTTAACTGCAAAAGGAATGGATCTATGAACAATCATGTCTATAGACATCCGGGACCTGCTGAACTAATGTTCTGAAAACCGTCTTATGCTTTTCTGGCACGAACAACTCAACATTAGAACATTTTGACCAGCAATAGAAGAAGAGCCAGGCATATTTTCTTAATAAAACTTATGCCTGTGTCCCATGCGTCCGTTTATACGATGGTACGATGATACGAAAGTGTTTCTATTGGTTGGAGATCTGTCAATTCGTCCTCCGTTCGTAAGACGGCGGACGAATTGAC
>NW_026017111.1:943167-944990 GCF_020466585.1 Dendroctonus ponderosae
TCCGCCCTTGGTTGTCACACTAATGGTTCAAAATAAATAATGCAAAATCGCCCTTCAGCTACTAATAATGGCAAGGAAATTTTGCGTCAGCTCTGCAAGCGTTGGCCATCAATTAACACGCTCGCTCGCTTCTTGCAAAATCATCATCCACATCACACTTATTTACATATACATATGTAAAACGCGCTTCGTATTCTGCATATCATTTTCTCACTTTAGCCTTAATTTTTGCCTTCAGCTTGACACCCATATGCTCAATTGAATAACCCACATGAAACCAGCATGATAAGTGCGTTTGCGGACTTTCTCTAAAGCAAATCTTATTTTATTTATAAATAATTCGCTTTAATGCAACAACGATACGTAATGGGACATTCATTAAAAGTGAGCAACGAGCAACGTGTTTACATAAGCTGTAAGAAATGTTATTTCTTGTAAACGATGGAAACTAATTGAAGGGCTAATTCACATGTCTTCCATACTTTACCAAAATCAAAGGCCTAAAAGTATTACAGAATTGATTACATTCTGATTATTTCGCTTTTAAAGCGCGCCTAACAGAAGCTTTGCAAAGTTTCATCCATTCATGACAATGAGTCCACGACTTCACTTCTTCACTCAACTTCATCTTAATCATTTTTTTACTCGATTATCACGCCGTTATTAGAGGACAATTTGAAGTTTCATGGGAAATTATTGCTGTTTAGGGAAACGTGGGAAAAGAAGAACGTAACGTTCCACGACAACGACACAGTGACGTTCTACCAGGAGAAGATCTATCACTTTGATGAGTCGCAATCGGTGGGATCAGAAGATGACGTGGTGGTGGTGCCCAACATTCCCATGCTGGTAAGTGTATCGAGCGAAAAAAACGGAAAGCCGCACCGAAATCCTTTCGGCCAAGATGCAATGTGGCAATTGGCCAAGGCTTGCGGTTTGTAAATTGTAAAGTGTGTCGCGAACAAGCCGTAATCGTGCAACCGAACAATGTTCGAGACACTGCGATATTTTCACCTGATAAGGGCTCAGTGAGGATCAGAAAATTTCATTTTTTACTACTGACCTGAGCAGGAGTCAATAGCGCCCCATACACGGGCAGATTAGTTAAACTAAGTGTTTAAAATGCGAAGCAAGAAACGGATAAAACGGATAGCTATTGCTTGTGCTGGCATCATAGTGGTTTCAGAAAATCTACGCAAAAAAAGTGAGAAGAAAGTGGATAGACTAGAGACTATAGACTGGAAGTGCGTCGGCAACCATTGCGAAAAATGCGGCCAAAAAATTAGAAATCCAATGCACGCTGGGATTTTTTTTATAAACACGTTGTTATTAAAACAATTAAATGCATAATTATAGAAAAACAAACAAACGATACAAACCGAACTAATTAAAACCAACGTTAAAAAGGCAAATTGATCTACCACTTTCTGAGTGAAATACTGCAAATTCTGAGAGACATACATATGTGTTCTGTGCACACTAATCATTAGGTACCCTTTAGTTAAACCCCGGCTGTTCTGGGCAACCTATTTTGTTCGCTCATACAGTTGTTCGTAAAACCTATATTTTTAAATTTGAGCTTATATTATTAATGACTACATCTGAATTACTTTTGTAACTTCATATCTGAAATATATCGTATTTGGCGTCGCCTTTAACAAAGAACAAACTATTTTTACCACAATTTTTGCAGTTAACAATTGAAAATGTAAACATCACATTAAACATCATTGCGCTTGAAAATATGGACTAGTCTGTGTATATACGGTCTGATTCTATATATCGTCTGTAACATCTATAATTCAAATACGAAGAATCACTTC
>NW_026017111.1:945090-948003 GCF_020466585.1 Dendroctonus ponderosae
CCACGTCGTACGACGACGGACGAATTGACAGATCTCCAACCAATAGAAACACTTTCGTATCATCGTACCATCGTATAAACGGATGCATGGGACACGGGCTTTAGAAATGACACAGATGGAAAAAGTGTTTCTATTGGTTGAAGATTTGTCAATTCGTCCGCCGTCGTACGAACTGACAGATCTCCAACCAATAGAAACACTTTCGTATCATCGTACCATCGTATAAACAGATGCGTGGGAGACGGGCTTTAGACCTGTGAAAACGCAATTCTCCTATTCGTTTTTTGTTGTTTTGCTTAGTTCTGAGAAAAACCTGAACTGTGGATGTTTGTAATGGGATTAAAACTGCATCCATTAGCGGAGTGCTAAATGAAAGCCGAAAATAACTAAATTGTCCATTAGGCAAATGTTCGTTTGGGCAAAAAATGATTGAATCATGTACAGGTTTTGTTCAAAATTCCCATGCCATCAAGCTTCTCAAACACATTAAAAACCTGAAATTTCTGACCTAATTTTTCATTATTTAATAGTAGATTAATTGCAACAATTTTTGCATTATTTCCCACGTGAGCAACAATATTAATTAACAATGTGCAATTGCAATTAGTGTTTTTGCGCGGCTGAAAAATTACGTTGCAATATAGAGCATTATCGATTTAATTTCAAAACCTTGGTAAATTCTGAACTGGGGTTCCGTTAGCTTTTACGTAGTGGGAGGACTGAACCGAGCTAATCCAATGCTTTAGCTGTTAATATTGCGCAAAAGATTTTTAAGATCAGCTTTATCTGAAGGGAAAAGTAAATATTCTTCAACGATTGGCGGCCAGTTAAGTTTATATTTTGACTATTCGAAGCCGTGTACTTGAACCCAAATACTCCGTGATGGTTCTAATGAACGCGTTGAAAGGGTTATCGATTAGATTGATTTGCAAAGTAGACGGACTGGAACGGTCAAAATCTCAACGGAAAATTGCAAAGTTATACCTGAGCATTCGTCATTGGTTTTACTCAGGATTGAGGGACTTAGATGGTAATTTGCACACGCTGAGACGCTCTCTGTTCTATCGACTGTGATGAAAAGTGGTAGAGAATTTGTGAGGATTTTGCGATTTTCCACCCTTTACCGGTCGAATGTTTCGGTCCCGCACCGGCCAACCCCTGATCATCTAGAAACGAAAATAGAAAAGGTTTTATCTTTTTACATGTTTTTCGGCACTTACCTGCTCTATAATGAATTCCAATGTAATTTTCCGCTTTTATTCAACTTTGAACATTTTCCTTAAAAGCCTGTACAAAACGTGCGGTATGTGGTAGCTCACAGTTGAACTTTTTTTAACCAACCAAAGGCTATTTGTCGCGTGACTTTTCCATATCTAACTACCTGCAAAGGAATGGTTCGAAAAAACCGTTAAAAACCTGCCAATTTCGATTTTTTCATTTAATTTTTCTAGTCGAAACCATCGAAATCATCGAATTCTTTATAAAATCTCGGGCTGCTCGAACACTATCCACTGGTGCTTTTTCAACAGTGCAGCTTTCACAGGTTTCGAGAAAATCTAGGAACTTCGGGTTGTAAAAAACTGCAAATGTCTGAATAACTAGAATCAGCAAAGAGCTGGAGGAGATCTAATCACACCAGCCGATTGATCTTCTCTAGGATCAAAAATAAGCGAGCAATCGACGATTTTTTTAAAATTTGGCCTAATATTGTATGTGCGGATCAAAAACCCTAATGTTGTAGTGTATCTTATGGGAAACTAAGACTAGGAGGTCGATAGGATTAACAAGTCGAAGACATCTATATTTATAAAATGTATTTTGTAGTTCCTACTCAATATGATACAAATAACCAGACATTTATGCGGAAACGACTGAAAAAATCCTAATTTTTCCTAGTAAGACATGTTAGTTTCGATTGGTCCAAACATCAAGTTATATAACTAGGTTACGTCCATTAAAACCTATTAAAAATGACACTATTCACACAGTAAAAAACTTTATTTACAAAATTTGCTGGTATTTTCCTAGTTTTGATCCCCTAGCGATTAAAATTCAAAATGTACTGATTTGTGGATGATCGCTTTACCAACAGCTTTTCTTAGTGGTGTTTCTGGGGCAAATTATGGAAAAAACTAGCATGTTCACTAAAAAAAGTTGTTATCGGCAAAGAAAGCACAAACTTCGAACCCGATGGGGATAAAAACTAGGAGATGACCAAGTTACTTGATAGTTTAACCTACACCTACAAGGGTTCTTGTACTAAAACTTATCCATACAGTTTGATCAATATTCCTGGTTCGTTGTCTAAAAGGGCTTTGGGATGAACATTTCGCTCTCGATAGTTTACATGCAAACTAATCAAGTAGGTCGCAGCATTGAAAACGGTTGAAACTGAGGCGCTCCACCCTTTCATTGCGCATCGAACGGGCGTGTATGATAAGTACAAACCGCGCATATTACCGATAAAATCTATCACAGAATGTATTTAATTTCCTTGCGTTTAAAATTCCTGTTTACCCACTACGGATGTCACATTGAGCAATAGCGAAGGGACGGATGAAGTGTGAGTGGCTCAGTATTTGGGCACGTTGCTCAGCTGCACGTCTTTGCCCTTGTTGGCCGGAGTGCCGACGTGTCCGGGCGCCAGTTGCAAAGAGTTCAGTCGGTTGGCACCTCGAACCAGCCTCCAAATGGCCACGATTAGCAGCAGAACCCCGACAGCGAACAGAATCCCGGATAGAGCTGCATGCGCTATTGGTGGTACTGAGGTGGCCAGCTTCATCAGACCTGTCATTGCTTCCGGAAGATTATCCAGACCCTACAAACCGCATTGTTAGCTATACTCAATCTTACGAGAATGGTGGGGTTTTCGGATCAGTATTATTACGCATCACTGGTTTTTCAAGATTCTTT
>NW_026017111.1:948103-949481 GCF_020466585.1 Dendroctonus ponderosae
AAAAAATGGAGCGTTTAAGACAACAACCAAGTAACAAAGACTCACTGGCTGGACATCGATGAAAAACCGATGTTTTTCCGGATCGGGAGGACTGATTCCCTCCACAGCTGTCCGGTAGCTGTCGTTGGCCAAGTAGAAGTGAGGGAAGGAGAGCAGAATTGGCGAATCTAGAAAATGCATATTTTCTCTGTCTGACCGAGCTAAACATTTCTTGCGATGCACCTACCATATTGACACAAGGACACGTTGAAGAAGCCAGAAGGAGCACAAGGTGGGCCTTGAGGACAGAAGCACATGTTGTCGGGATTTTCGCTTACGCTCCCGAAGACGTTTTTGGGCGGCGTGAATCTGTACCCGGGCACGTCGTTGGATCCCATGATTTCCTTGTCGAAACTGAAGCAAAAGGAAGCTCCAACATCAAGCCGAACAAGGCTTGCAGGCGCAAAAACTTACACCAGGGGCAGTTTCCTGCAAAGGTCCTTGTCGAAGATGTAAATCGTGCTGTTCTTGGTTAGGTGCGGCGGGAAAATCGAGCCATCCGAAGCCGTGATGTCGTTGCATCGGTCCTCAGTGTAGTGCGTCAGCATGGAGGCCCCATTGAACTTGTCAATTAGTCCATATTTCGTAATATCACTGGCGCCCGTGAACATTGTCACCGAGTCTTTGGAAGTGCCGTTTTTCTGGAAAAATCGTCCACTTTAGCCGCTGTTTTATCGCCTTTCCTCCAGCTACACTCACATTGTACATCAGGCCGAACTCCTCGTAGGGCAGCTTCTGCTCTTTGGGCACCACATCTTTGGCCAGCTTCAGTAGCGGGTCTTCGTAGCCCCAAAGCAGCTGCCCAACGGAAACCTCCACGAACGGTTTGATTTTCAGAATGTCCATTATGCTGGCCATGGCCAGTCTGAGGAACCGCGCCGCATGCTTAGACTGTGAGGTCGCGCTCTGGAACAATCAAACAATAGTATATTATGTACCTGCCGAGAAGTAAGTGAGACAATAGCGCCCCATACACGAGCCAAATATCTGTCATATCTGATACGTGGCGAGCCAAATTCGAAGAAATATCGGTGCGTTAATGGTTAACCACGAGCCAGATAGGACTCGATGCGAATTTCGTGCAAAATAAATCTGCAGATTTGGACTTGCGGACCAAATTTCGCCGTTAGTGGGTACGGGCGAATACTACCCAGATAGCATTTGATATTCTATGAATATCCCAGAATGTTCAAAAAATATACAGAACATTGCGGGAATATCCAGGGAATATACATAGGTGAACATTCCTAACATGAATGTTCGTGGAATATACATGCATGCATATTCATCAAAGTTCATAAAAATTATATCCTAGGTATGTACATATATGTACATATTG
>NW_026017111.1:949581-952255 GCF_020466585.1 Dendroctonus ponderosae
GTTAAGAAGAATTAAATTCAACGAAATGTTTCCTAATTTAAAGCGAAAAAGTATTACTGAATGAACTGATGTTTCGCCTTCAAAATGACGCGAAAAACGTTTGCTAAGGTGTGATACCGATAAAATTTGTGACAAATTTGTCAAAATAAGGCAAAAGATGTCAGATATTAGCTCGAAATGGTCACAGTCTTCCGATGCGACACGGTCCAAGGACAAGTCGCAACAAGTCTCCTTCCAGTCCTCCTTTCGCTTCCTCTCCTACTTCAGCTTCATCCAGGCGCGATGGGGGGAGTTCTGCAAGCCCCACATCTGCTCATTGATCGACATGATGAAGCAAACCGACATCGTGAAAGAAACCATCGATTCCGGCATTCTGATCGGGTTCAGACGATGGCTGGAACGCAGCTTCATGATCAGCAGACACCATCCGTACACTAAAACGGTGTTCAAGTCGCTGACGGAGATCCGTAATGAGGAAGTGAGGCACGTGCTACGCTTTCAGGGAATTATCCATCCTTTCAGCATGTTCTGGTGAGTTTCCGTGCCGGAGTGTGAGTCCAGGTGCGATCAGTTCCGGTGTTTGCTTCAGTTTGTACTACGAATTTCTAATGGCGTTGCTGACGGTCGTGTACTTGATTTATGTGCTCCCTTCCGACATGGCCTACCTGTCTTTTTACCCCCATCTGAAGTGGATCAAGTTCGTTTTCGACGTCATCATGACGGTGAGCGTGATCGTCAACTTTTCCATTGGCTATTGGGACAAGGACAACATGAATATCGTGCTGCAGTCAAGGGCGATTGCCAGGCAACTAGCGGTGAGATCTTCCAATGGGCCAATGGCTAAACACTCGCTTTTGTTATACAGGCGCTATATTCGCACGTTTCTCGCTTGGGACGTCATGTCCTGCATCCCATCCTACACCATTGGGATTTACTTTTTCTCGCATTCGAGCTCCTGGGGGTTGATCGAGTGGCTGAGCCTGGCTCGGATGGCGCGCATCCTCACCGTAGACCGAACGTTGGATATGTTTAGGGCGGTTGGTGTGCAAGCTTTGAATACCCGCATAGTCGGCATCGAATTTTTTGCCTTGCAGCACTGTAGAGTACCAGTGGAGCTCTATGTGTCCATCGAAATACTGCTCTGGTCCTACTCGATTGTTTTATGCTGCATGGCGCTGATGGCGTTTACCAGCCAGTACCCCTACTTATTCGACCATATAACGGTTATTTGCTGTTCATCATAGCAATGATCCCCCGATTAATGACGGTTTTCCAGGAAAACAAAGACACAGCGCTGGCACACGAGGCCATATTTGCCACAATTCGCTCGTTATTTGGCGTCGGTCAGGTGAAAATCGTCTACAGCTATACAGAAGTTTTGACCGCTATGTTGATCACCATGATATCGTACGTGATGCAGATATGGATTATGGGCAAGCCATCGCCTAGTTCCCGAGTGGAGCTGGTTTTTGGGCTAATTTTGGTGTTTCCAGCCAAGTTGTACGTGTTGTGGCAAAGGTTCCTCATTCTCTCCGAGGTGGGGCAAGATCACTATCAGCAGCTCGCCGGATACCTCAAGTACAAGGGACTTCCGCCCAACATTCGCGAGGACATTTACTGCTACTACGAGTTTCGGTTCCAAAAGCGCTTCTACGACGAGTCGGCCATTTTAAACATGTTGACCGAAAATCTACGAAAGGTAACCATCCGGACAATAATGCGCAGGCGTTGCTGGACGCCTTGTCGGGGTTCCAGGAAATTCCCAGCTACCGGCTGGATAAAAAAATCGAAAAAATCAAATTCATCCGCCAATTGCCCAACCCCATGATCATGCAGATACTCTCCAATATGGATCCGTGCTACTACTGCCCAGGCGATGTGATTTTTCGCGTAAATGCCCCAGCTAGGTGTTTGTACTTTATCAGGAGCGGCACGGTCGCTCTACACGACGAAAATAACATTGAGGTAAATGTCACGGTCAACCCACACTAGCACCATCTCTTTCTGCTGTTGCGTTCTTGACAGGTCTGTCATCTGGAAGACAGCTCGTACTACGGTGACATTTCGGTGATACTGAATCAGTTCCACTATGTCACCATGACAGCAGTGGCGCCATGCAAGATCTTCAAGTTGAGCCACTTTGCCCTCATGCAAATCCTGGACACGGTGCCAGAGGTAAAGGAGCGCGTGTTCGAGGTGACCAGAAAATTGCTCATAAATGGCAGAAACGACTGGGTTTCCAACTGKGTCAGGACTCGCAGCGGAGCTTTGGGCAATGTGGGCAGTTCGATGCGTATRAACCCGCCACTGAGTTACGCCTAGGTGCCCACCAACCAGCCGGTGTGGAAGTGCGCGTTGTGATAAGCGTTTCCTCGGAAACCGCAACTTTCAACCAATGCTAGTCGAGTTTTGCTCCCGCCTTTCCTGCCACAGGGGCGTGCACAATTTTTGCTTTGCCAGAGTTACTATATGTACTTTTCGCATGCTAGTTTGATAAACCGATAATATTCGCAAAACGCTTTCGGGGTTTCAATTGTTCATTTGAAAATGCGTGCAACCGCATGCGCTTTTCCAATTTCTCGCAGGGAGTTGTTCTGCAAAATTCCTCGAAATTTCAATGAGTCAAATTTTCATGGGTTTGATCATTTTCATCAGTCTTCTATAGACTGTGAAA
>NW_026017111.1:952355-953409 GCF_020466585.1 Dendroctonus ponderosae
GAAAATTTCAATCAAATCGGCCCAACTACTGATTTTTACCGACTTGGTAAAGTTGTCCGAAAAATTGACGTTTTCACACAATTGCACTCTTTGCTTGAAAAAATCACAACTTTCAACCCAGGGGCAGTAGAAACTTGAAACTTTCACAATCTATAGAAGACTGATGAGTCTCAAACCCATGAAAATTTAAATCAAATCGGCCCAACTACTGATTTTTACCGACGTGGTAAAGTTGTCCGAAAAATAGACGTTTTCCCACAATTGAACTCTTTGTTTGAAAAAATCACAACTTTCAACCCAGGGGCAGTAGAAACTTGAAACTTCCACAATCTATAGAAGACTGATGAGTCTCAAACCCATGAAAATTTCAATCAAATCGGCCCAACTGCTGATTTTTACCGACTTGGTAAAATTGTCCGAAAAATTGACGTTTTCACACAATTGCACTCTTTGTTTGAAAAATTCACAACTCTCTATCAAGGGGGAGTAGAAAATTGAAACTATCCCAGTCTATAGAAGACAGACGAGTCTCAAACCGAAGAAAATTTCAATCAAATCGGCCCAACTACTGATTTTTACCGACTTGGTAAAGTTGTCCGAAAAATTGACGTTTCCACACAATTGCACTCTTTGTTTGAAAAATTCACAACTTCCTATCTAGGCGGAGTAGAAAAATGAAACTATCTCAGTCTATAGAAGACAGATGAGTCTCAAACCCAAGAAAATGTCAAGCAAATCGGCCCAACTGCTGATTTTTACCGACTTGGAAAAATTGTCCGAAAAATTGACGTTTTCACACAATTGCACTCTTTGTTTGAAAAATTCACAACTCTCTATCAAGGGGGAGTAGAAAATTGCAACTATCCCAGTCTATAGAAGACAGACGAGTCTCAAACCGAAGAAAATTTCAATGAAATCGGCCCAACTACTCATTTTTACCGACTTGGTAAAGTTGTCCAAAAAATTGACGTTTTCACACAATTGCACTCTTTGTTTGAAAAATTCACAACTTCCTATCTAGGGGGAGTAGAAAATTGAAACTATCCCAGTCTAT
>NW_026017111.1:953509-957781 GCF_020466585.1 Dendroctonus ponderosae
AAAAAATTTTAATCGTAAGGAGGAATTTTACTCCAAATTGTGAGATTCATATTAAGAGCAAAAAATTGTCGGTACTAAATCGTCATTTTAGGCTCACACCGACTTTAAGCCAAAGCTTAACGCAAGTAAGCCGTGCTTTAATGAAAGCAATTAGCAATCAAACCGAAAAAGTGTTTCTTTGTTAACTTAATTTTGTTATTATTATTTAAAATTATTTGTACTTTTCTCAGTGATTCATAGGAAGCTTCTAAAGCGCGCAAATTTCCAGCCTAAACATGATTTGTTGAAATTGTCTTGATAGCATGATTGAGACAAACAAAAACCGACATCAGTTTAAAAATAAATTATGATGATGATCGCTTTGCAAATATTGCAAAATCTCAATCAACAATCAAAACTGACATGTTTTTGTTAGTTAGATACGCCGAACAGGATTATCGGCGAAAAATCCCTGTGATATTAAAGGTCAGGAATCGCCCTCAGGCATTGTTTTCCCAACTTCCAGCTTCTCAAGCCATTTGCAGTTAAATCTCTGGGCATTTTTTGTGCCAAAAATCCGTTCACGCACAAAAATCTATCGTAGCATGACGTAGCAAATCGATTAGACTCATCAATATAAGTTAATAATAATTGTGTTCGATTTTACATAATGTGTGATCGAAACTTAATTGGCATACAATCATTCACATCAAGATACGATTAAACTCGAGCACCTGGGCATAGTTGACATGTCAAGCATAAAGTCGGTATTAGATAAGCGTGTTATCTTCGATGAGGCGCTGATCCACTAATAAATGTGACTCAAAATCTTCTAGAAGACTTTTTAACAGGGCAACAGACCCCAATCTTCAATCGCTTTCTGACCATCTTCAAACGGTCACTATCTGCCTGAAGTGACTCTTCTCGCCTTCCTGAAGCCATAGATTGGTCTTAAAGATTCTCGCTCTGTTGCTCACTTCTTCAGTTTAATCTTGCGGATATTATAATGGAAGATTTTACTTAGCGGAGATTCCAAAGCGATTCCAAAGGGAGTGGCTGAATTTGGGCACTCAATTTTCTTCTTTTGATATTGGCCCTTCTTCCATATCTTCCGCAATTTCCGCCACTGTGACGCATAAAGCTTCCTTTGAAGTTTCTTCAATATTTTAAGTTTTACCAGGAAGACTGGTGCACGTTCAAAACCTGCGTAGGTGCTTGGACTATTGTCTATTTTGCGCCTCTGCCCTCTAAAGTGTCTCACTTCCAACAGCAAGAGCGCAGCTACTTGAAATTCTCACATGTCATAGAAGAAACTGAAGTGTAGAAACTCTATGAATTTCATTGGAAACAAGAGCCATGTGGATTTTTGACAATTTTTCAAAATCTGCCCCAAACACTAGACTGTTTTTCGTTTGGCGCGTCTGCATTCTAAAATCGACTACTTTTAACTGTGGCCAGGCAGCCAGTTGAAGTTTGCACAAGTTATAGAAGAAACTCTAATCTAGAAATGTGATAAGTTTCATTCTCAAGCTGTGCCAGCTCGATTTTTTACAATTTTTCAAAATCTGCCTAAAACTAGAGTGTTTTTCATTTAGCGCGCCTCTATTTCGAAACGGCTTACTTTTAAATGTGACGCAGTAGCAACTTGAAATTCTCACCCGTTATACAAGAAGGTTAAATCTCTGAATCTGAAGAGTTTTGTTCTAAACCCGAGCCAACTGCGTTTTTGAAAATTTTTCAAAATCTGCCTTAGAAACTTGACTGTGTTGCATCTGCCGCGCTGCCTTTTCAAATGGCTCACTTTTAAGGACGATCAAGTAGCGACTTGAAATTCTCGTGTCTTATAGAGGAAGCCTGAATCTATCAACCCGGAAAGTTTCATTCTAAACAAGCTCGAGCTCGATTTTTGTCATTGTTTGAAAATCTTCCCCAAAACTGGACTGTTATTCATTTGACGCGTCTGCATTCTAAAATTGACTACTTTTAACTGTGACCAGGTAGCTACTTGAAGTTTACACACGTTATAGAAGAAACTCTAATCTAGAAAACCGATAAGTTTCATTGTCAAGCTGTGCCAGCTCGATTTTCTACAATTTTTCAAAATCTGCCTAAAACTAGAGTGTTTTTCATTATGCGCGCCTCTATTTCGAAACGGCTTAGTTTTAAATGTGACGCAGTAGCAACTTGAAATTCTCAACCGTTATACAAGAAGGTTAAATCTATAAATCTGAA
This sequence comes from Dendroctonus ponderosae, assembly GCF_020466585.1. Taxonomy (NCBI): domain Eukaryota; kingdom Metazoa; phylum Arthropoda; class Insecta; order Coleoptera; family Curculionidae; genus Dendroctonus; species Dendroctonus ponderosae. Next base: position 955,721 of record NW_026017111.1, read on the forward strand.
AAGTTTTGTTCTAAACCCGAGCCAACTACATTTTTGATAATTTTTCAAAATCTGCCCCTAAACCCGAGCCTAGAAAATGGACTGTTCTTCATCCGTCGCGTCTGCATTCTCAAATGGCTCACTTTTAAAGACGATCAAGTAGCGACTTGAAATTCTCGTGTCTTATAGAGGAAACCTGAATCTATCAACCCGGAAAGTTTCATTCTAAACAAGCTCGAGCTCGATTTTTGTCATTGTTTGAAAATCTGCGCCGAAACTAGGCTGTTTTTCACTTGGCGTGTCTGCATTCTAAAATCGATTACTTTTAAGTGCGACCAGGTAGCTACTTGAAGTTTACACACGTTATAGAAGAAACTCTAATCTAGAAATCCTATAAGTTTCATTCTCAAGCTGTGCCAGCTCGATTTTTTACAATTTTTCAAAATCTGCCTAAAAACTAGAGTGTTTTTAATTTATCGCGCCTCTATCCCCAAACGGCTTACTTTTAAGTGTGAACCAGTAGCGACTTGAAATTCTCACCGGTTATACAAGAAAGTTAAATCTATCAATCTGAAAAGTTTTGTTCTAAACCCGAGCCAACTGCATTTTTGATAATTTTTCAAAATCTGCCCTAAAAACTTCACTGTTTTGCATCCGTCGCCTCTGCATTCTCAAATGGCTCACTTTTAAAGACGATCAAGTAGCGACTTGAAATTTTCGCGTCTTATAGAGGAAACCTGAATCTATCAACGCGGAAAGTTTCATTCTAAACAAGCTCGAGCTAGATTTTTGTCATTGTTTGAAAATCTGCGCCGAAACTAGACTGTTTTTCATTTGGCGTGTCTGCATTCTAAAATCGATTACTTTTAACTGTGACCAGGTAGCTACTTGAAGTTTGCACAAGTTGTAGAAGAAACTCTAATCTAAAAATTCGATAAGTTTCATTCTCAAGCTGTACCAGCTCGGTTTTTTACAATTTTTCAAAATCTGCCTAAAACTAGAGTGTTTTTCATTGAGCGCGCCTCTATTTCGAAACGGCTTACTTTTAAATGTGACGCAGTAGCGACTTGAAATTCTCACCCGTGATACAAGAAGGTTAAATCTATGAATCTGAAAAGTTTCGTTCTAAACCCGAGCCAACTGCGTTTTTCATAATTTTTCAAAATCTGCCCTAGAAATTTGACTGTTTTGCATCCGTCGCGTCTGCATTCTCAAATGGCTCACTCTTAAAGACGATCAAGTAGCGACTTGAAATTCTCGTGTCTTATAGAGGAAACTTGAATCTATCAATCCGGAAAGTTTCATCCTAAACAAGCGAAAGCTCGATTTTTGACACAGTTTCCAAAAGTGCCCAGAAACTAGACAGTTTCCTTTCGGCACGTCTGGTTTCTTTGATGGTTCACTTCCAAACGTAATCAAGTACCAACTTCAAGTTTTCACCAGTGATAGAAAACACTTCACTTTACAAATCCCAAAAGTTCCGCTGTAAACTAACGCTTCCCTCATTTCTGGCAAATTTTTAAATCCCGCTCCTGAAACATGACTGAAAATGTTTCCCATTCGGTCCTCTCGCCTCATTTCCAAACATCAGCAAGCAGCGACTTAAAATTTTCACACCTTCAAGGCTCCCAAACGTTCGTTTTGTGCCAGCAAGCTCAAAACTCACTTTAGGGCTGAAGAAAAGAAAACACCCACATACAAGAAAAATAATTTAATCAAATCTAGCAAGTTGACAAAATCCCTGAGTACGATGCATGTGGGTTGCTGCCTCACGGCTCAATGGTGGTGAGGGTCCCAGCAGGGTTCCCACCAGTACAACCAGCAGGGAATATAGGGACGAGCTGCAAGAAAAATCATTCCAGCTAATTCCAGAAAATCCTGCTTGCTCACTTACCAGATGTGGGATCTACTGGCGGTATGACTGAAGAAGATTCAGTAGACGGCCGTGTTGTAGTCGTACTAGTAGTAGTGGACGGAGTATTTGGAGCTAAAGTTGTAGTTGTTGTAGGAGTGTCTGGAGCTACAGGAGTAGTTGTTGAAGGAGGAGTATCTGGAGGTGGGCTAGAAGGTGCTGTAGAAGGA
>NW_026017111.1:957988-958156 GCF_020466585.1 Dendroctonus ponderosae
GGAGTATCTGGAGGTGGGCTAGAAGGAGTACGTGGAGCTGTAGTAGAAGTTGTGGAGGGAGTATCTGGGGCTGCAGGAGTAGTTGTTGTAGAAGGAGTGTCTGGAGCTACAGGAGTAGTTGTTGGAGGGGGAGTATCTGGAGGTGGACTAGAAGGTGCTGTAGAAGGA
>NW_026017111.1:958312-960859 GCF_020466585.1 Dendroctonus ponderosae
CTAGAAGGTGCTGTAGAAGGAGCATCTGGAGCTGGACTTGAAGTTGTTGCAGGAGGAGTATCTGGAGCTACAGGAGAAGTTGCAGTAGAAGGAGTGTCTGGAGCTGGAGTAGAAGCATCTGTTGGTACCAAAGGCCTACGAACGTGAAACGCATTAAACCCACTGCTCCTTATAGAAGAGAATGAAGTCGACATACGGTTCAGTAGGGTCATCCCAGCCCTTCCCAGTGCATCCTGCACTGGCAGCATAATCGCAAACATCACTAGACGGATTGAAGTTCAAAGTAGCTGGACAAGAGAACTCGTAGGCAATTCCATTGGCGCAACTCCAGTACTTCGTGCAATCATCGTCGGCAAAGAAGGCACCGTTAGTGGAACATGGAGCTGTAAACAAACATGTTTTCTTCTGATTACTTCAAGTACTGCTGTCGCGATTACACGCACAAATTCGTCAAAAATGATCAAATAATATGCGTTTCAGGGACGTGTTGATAAGTACTTGTTTTCGAGTAGGTTGCCGCGACTTTTCAGCGTTTTTGAACAGGAAAAGCAGAATTTTGACTGTTAGAGTGTCAGTTGATGAGCAATACTCACGGGCTGGCGATGATAGCACGCTAATAGCGCACGTTGTAATTAGTAGCACAAATGACCACTGCATTGTATCGGTCGCGTTTTTTCCGTATAACAATGTGGTTGTTCACTGGGGCCCGGTTATTTATACCACACTTTCAACCCCACTTGATAAAAGACACTTCAGATATATTGGAAAAAAATTGATACGGAATTTTTCTAGAACAATGGCCGGTCCATGGCGCGCTACTTTTCTGGGATAACCAACCTGATCGATAACATTTTTGGGGTTTTACTTGCTTCTTTTGGGGTTTCAACATTTTTCCTTGTAATTTATATGCACTTTATTGAAAACTATGCACTGCGTTAAGTTGCAGCTGCAGCCTGGATTTATCTCATTGAATTTAGGGAGTTTAACAGGGTGAAATTGAAGCTCATCTGGTAAAATCCCACTAAACCAAAACATTTGCTGGTTTTTCATTGTAAAACGTTTGACTTGCAGTGCTTTATCTCATCGGATTTGTTTTAAGCTGGCTGTTATTATTGCACGTATTGGGAAACATTCAAAGGTCGTTTTTTGGGTTTTTCACACTGAACAGTAGCATATTAATTAAAATTTGTCGAACATTGTCGAAAAACCGACCAGTTTCCAACAATGTCTTCAATGAAAAGTTCACTTGATTACAAGTGTTTTACAGATGGTTTTTATGACCGCTTTCAGGGGCAGCTTTGAGAAGGCAGGAAAACCGAACGCTCATGTTTCATAAGCGAAATTTAAAAATTTGCCAAAAATGAAGGAAGCGTTTGTTTGCATCGAAACTTTCGGGATTTATAAGCTGATGTGTCTTTTATCATACCTGAAAATTTTAAGTGGCTGCTTGCTCCCGCTTGCATCCGAGGCACTTAAGAAGGCAACGTGCCGAATGGAAAACCGCCAAGTTTCTAGGGCGGTTTTTGAATCGTTGCCCAAAATTCACCTGCGATTGGTTTACAGCCAAACTCTCACACTTTATCGGCTTAAGTTTTCTCTATCAATTGTGAAAATTTCAACCTTTTTTATTTTCCTGTTTAAGCAGGCTTGAATGTGAGGCATTTAAAAAGGCAGACATGTCGAATGGAAAACAGTCTAATTTCTAGGCATATTTTGGAAAATTGTCAGAAATCGAGCTGGGGTGCATTTCGAACAAAACTCTTCAGATTCATAGATTTAACCTTCTTGTATAACGGGTGAGAATTTCAAGTCGCTACTGGTTCACGTTTAAAAGTAAGCCGTTTGGGAGTAGAGGCCTGCTAAATGAAACACACTCTAGTTTTTAGGCATATTTTGAAAAATTGTAAAAAATCGAGCTGGCACAGCCTGAGAATGGAACTTATACCATTTATAGATTAGAGTTTCTTCTATAAATTGTGTAAACTTCAAGTAGCTACCTGGTCACAGTTAAAAGTAGTCGATTTTAGAATGCAGACGCGCCAAATTAAAAACAGTCTAGTTTTGGCGCAGATTTTCAAACAATGACAAAAATCGAGCTGCAGCTTGTTTAGAATGAAACTTTCCGGGTTGATAGATTCAGGTTTCCTCTATAAGACACGAGAATTCCAAGTCGCTACTTGATCGTCTTTAAAAGCGAGCCATTTGAGAATGCAGACGCGGCGGATGCAAAACAGCCCAGTTTCTACGGTAGATTTTGAAAAATTATCAAAAACGCAGTTGGCTCGGGTTTAGAACGAAACTTTTCAAACTCATAGGCTTAACCTATATATATAACGGGTGAGAATTTCAAGTTGCTACTGGCTCACATTTAAAAGTAAGCCGTTTGGGAATAGAGGCGCCCTAAATGAAAAACACTCTAGTTTTTAGGCAGATTTTGAAAAATTGTAGAAAATCGAGCTGGCACAGCTTGAGAATGAAACTTACAGGATTTCTAGATCACAGTTTCTTCTACAACATGTATAAACTTCAACTAGCTACCTGGTCACA
>NW_026017111.1:960959-962043 GCF_020466585.1 Dendroctonus ponderosae
AAAATCAAAATCTATTGCGATTTTAATGCAATGTTCTCCATGGGGAGATGCAATTGTCTACTATATCATGCGAAGCTTTCAAGTTGTAACTTGCTACAGATTAGTAGTTACGAATTTTTTAAAGATGGCGCGCTTTTGACCTTAAACAACATTTTTTCGGCGCGTGTTTAAATAGCGGAAAAAAATCAAAATCTAGTGCGATTTCAATGCAAATTTCTCCATGTGGAGATGCAATTGTCTACTATATCATGCGAAGCTTTCAAGTTGGAACTTGCTACAGATTAGTAGTTACGAATTTTTTAAAGAGGGCGCGCTTTTGCTCTTAAACATCATTTTTTAGGCGCGTGTTTAAACAACGGGAAAAAAATCAAAATCTAGTGCGATTTCAATGCAAATTTCTCAACGTGGAGATGCAGTTGTTTGCTCTATCTTGCGAAACTTTCAAGTTTGTACCTGCTCCAGATTAGTAGTTACGAATTTTTTAAAGAGGGCGCGCTTTTGTTCTTAAACAACATTTTTTAGGCGCGTGTTTAAACAGCGGGAAAAAAATTTAAATCTAGTGCGATTTCAATGCAAATTTCTCCATGTGGAGATGCAGATGTCTGCTATATCATGGGGAGCTTTCAAGTCGATACTTGCTCCAGATTAGTAGTACCTAACGAATTGATAGTTGGCTGGAAACTTTCATTTTTAGATTCGCAATTAAACTACAGAAAAAAATTCGGATCCAATGCGAGTTTATTGAAAATTTCTCAGTTTTCGGATTAAGCTATCGACTATGATTTGCGAAAGTTTCAAATTCTTACTTGCCCCAGATTAATAGTGGGGAATTTTTTCAAGGAGATCGTGCCTGCCGCTGAAAACGTTCACTTTTGGATCCCTGTTTAAACACCTACAAAAACAGCAGAATCTAGTGCGATTTTCATGAAAATTTCCCAATTCTCAGATCAGAGTGTCTACTAATCAAGTTCGTACTTGTTACGGACTTTTTGAGGCGAGCGCGCTTTTGGCTGGAAGCATTCGCAAGTTTAAATAGCCAGAAAAATCAGCATCAAGCGCGATTGCAATGAAAATTTTCCTATTT
>NW_026017111.1:962143-963979 GCF_020466585.1 Dendroctonus ponderosae
CCAAATACACAGCAGCGTGTCTGAAGGTTTTATCAAAACTGCTTTCCTTTCAGTACTTGACTGTGTAGTCCGAGTGCAAACTTATACAAATGTGAACATGAGTGTACGAACCTGAACACTCTCCTTTAAAAAACCCATTTTCTCACCCAAATCAAGTTTAATCTTGCAATTGTTAAAATATATCGAGCAGACGCGAGCCTCAAAATTCTCAAATTTCTGAATTTAGTCTCGTGAAAATGGTCGTAACTGATGAGTGTTTTTGTGAAACTGAACCCTTTTCGTAAAAAAACCCAAACTACTGTGTTGTCAGGTTGTTTGGTTAGTTTTTATTTTTGCCCATAAGTTTTTGCAACTTTTTCCCATATCTCAATCGTATTTTTCATCAGTTCTTCCGCAGAACTGATCGGGTTCTGATGAGAACAGTGTAAGCGTTCAAGCAAACCACTTCTGAAGATGCAAGCCACTCGTGCTTGCAAAACGTCAGGAATACATTCTCGTCGTTCGGTAGAATTTCTTCAAGCAAACCACTTCTGAAGATGCAAGCCACTCGTGCTTGCAAAACGTCAAGAAGAAATTCTACCGAACGACGGCCTAAAAACCCATTAGTTTCAATCCAACAAATTGACTTAAAAGTCGGTTTTTCCATTACCATCGCCGCAATCGTCTTGAGTATCGCACATCCACCAAAACGGGATGCACTTGTAGTTCGCCTTGCATTCGAAATGCGACGAAGTGCAGTTGGCATCACAGGAACGACCGTCTTTGCCTAAATGAACGCAAATCAGCAGGAGAATGATATGGGAGCTTGATGCTCACCTAAAACGTAGTTCTCGGGACATTGGCAGACGAAATACGGCTCTTTGGGCGCCAGCAAACAGAGGGCTGAGCAGTTGGCTTTTTCGCAAGGATTGTTCTCCACCTGATCAACATTGAATGGTTATTGAGCAACACTTGGGGCTTCTAAAACTGGGCAATAGAAGTCACCTTGGGCTGTCGCAGCGGATGCACCACTCGAACATCCATTGGCCGATGAACGGTGCTTAAAATCGTCGAGCAGTTTTCTCCGGTGTATTTGTTGCACCGTTCGATCGACTTGGTTTCCCAGTCGGTCCAGTAGACGAAATCCTCCCAGACGTCGATGGCAAACACGTGATGCAGCTGCAGTTTGCTGTTCTTGCTTCTGCTTGCGATGATCTTGATGTTGTTGCCTGCTCAAAAAAATCAAAACACCATCCTACTTAGAACTATATTTTTGCCCTCCTGGGTTTCAGTCAAAATGTGAAATAAAAATGTTTATTTCAGATAACGTTTCGGCGAGACAACGGCGCCATCATCAGATTTAAAATTCAACACAAATCCATAATTGGGAAACATTAGATTCTTTTTAGGCATCTAAGCCTAAGTGGCTTGCTTCTTCAGAAGTGGTTTGCTTGAACGCTTACACTGTTCTCATCAGAATCCGATCAGTTCTTCCGCAGAAAAATACGATTGAGATATGGGAAAAATTAGCAAAAATTTTTGGGCAAAAATAAAAACTAACCAAACAACCTGACAGCACAGTAATTCGAGTTTTTTACGGAAAGGGTTCAGTTTCATCAGTTCCAACCATTTTCACGAGACTAAATTCAGAAATTTGAGAATTTTGAGGCTCGCGTCTGCTCTATATATTTTACCAATTGCAAGATTAAACTTGATTTGGGTTAGAAAATGGGTTTTTTACAGGAGAGTGTTCAGTTTCGTGCACTCATGTTCACATTTGTATAAGTTTGCACTCGGACTACACAGTCAAGTACTGAAAGGAAAGCAGTTTTGATAAAACCTTCAGACACGCTGCTG
>NW_026017111.1:964079-966322 GCF_020466585.1 Dendroctonus ponderosae
CAATTGTAGTTTTTTCAAAAAATTTGTCAAAATTCAAAATTCGGTGCAAACAAACTGAAATTTTGACGGCTTTACTCAAAAATGCTCGTTTACCCATTTGATTGAGTCCTGATGGCGCTGTTGTCTCGCCGAAACGTTATATGAACATTTTGACTGAAACCCAGGAAAGAAAAAATACGATTTCAATTACACGCAGTCAGGCAAATAAATCAAAATCAACTTAGAACGTTGGGATGAAAATACCGTCCAAGTCAGCGACAGCAATGTAATCCTCTCGGGCGTCTGCCCAGAAAACTTCGCTGGTCTCGTAAGAAATTGTCAAAGCGTTCGGCCAGCCCAAGTTTTTGCTGATGATCACTTTCGGGCTGGAACCGTCCATGCCGGCCTTCCCGATGTGCACGCGAGTTCCCCAATCCGTCCAGTACATGTAGCGGTTGATTGGGTCCAAAGCGACAGCTCTGGGTTCTTCTAGATCAGTCGAATGCAACGTTTTTCGATGCTTTCCATCCAACGTGGACACATCGATTGTATCAGTGCCCCTAAAGCAAAGACATTCAGCTGTAGCTGTTGATCAACATCGTCAATCTGTATGCGTAAAAAGGTGTGAATAAGAGCAAACTCATACATACTTATCACACCAGTAGAGATTGCGTCCAACCCAATCGACCGCCAAACCATCAGGATTCTGTAACGTTGACGCTTGCAGCGTCTCGATCTGAATTTCCGTCGTAATCGTGCTGTTCGCTTTGTAGTTGCACAGCCGCTTTATGCTGCTGCCCAGTTGGGTCACGTCCGACCAATAGATGCACTGCGTCGCCCAATCGTAGTCCAGAGCCACGGCATTGGTCAGATTGTGGGCAATCAGGTTGGAGTTTCCCAGTAGATCAATTTCTCGTATGTAATACCTAATGGAAGGGGGGTTTAACAAGTTTTGCTGATTCGGCCAGCCGACACCACTTGCCTATTGGCCAGCAAAAGACTGACTTTGGTGGTCGAATTCGCCTTGCAGGAATTTCCATCTAGGATGTAGTCTTGATGGCAGCTGCAGTGGTAGGAACCGCGCGTATTTTTGCAGATTTGACTGCACGGCCGATCGACGCACTCGTCTATATCTTCGCAATGGTGCTGATTTTTCGCCGATACCTATTTGCATAAACAACAACTCGATATAGAAAAAAATCGGAACAAATCGGGCTTGCCTTATATCCAGAGCTGCATAGGCACTCATATCCAACCACTTTGTCCACGCAGATGTGCTGGCATACAGGTGGAGTGGCGGAACATTCGTCAATAGAGCAGCGCGATTCGTCTGAGAAGTCTCCACAGTTGTTCTCCCCATTGCAGAGCAGAGTCTCATTGATACAAACTCCATTAGCGCAGTGAAACCAACCTGCGCATCCGATCGAAAGAAGCATTACTGGCGCAAAAACAGCCTCCAAGAAAAACCCAGTTTAGGCAATTTTTTTTAGTATTACCTCGGCCTTGACAATACTCGTCCGATGGACAGTTGTTTTCATCGCTTCCATCTCCGCAATCGTTTTTGCCATCGCATTGGTGCAGCTCTAAAATGCATTTTCCATTATCGCAGTGGAATTCTCCAGCCGCACAAGTTCGGTAGCAATGATCCGGCTCGTCGCTTCCATCTTGGCAATCCTGGAATTTTAGCAATGATTTAGACGAAAAGTTGGACAAATCAATTTGCTGAATATCCCCAGAATGCAAAAGCCAGTTTTAAACCGATGCTTCTGTCCACTAATGAGAGAAGTGAAGATTTTTTATATTTTATAAACATTTTTAGAGCTGCGTTTAAAAAGCAGCGCGATTTGAATGGAAATTCTTCAGTCTTGAGAATGAACGCTCTGCCAGATCCTGCAAAATGTTGAATGTTTCGACCATTGCCTCAATGAAAAATCCCCACAACTTCCCCAACTGCGGCCAAAATCTGAAATTCTCAGCGTTCATCGAGAAGGTTTTTCTCTTTAAAATCAACAAAAAATGCGCATTTTAGCTGGTCCAGTTTTTGCGAAATGGACATTTGAAACGCCAGGTGCAAAATTCGGTGTTTCGCCCATTGGCTCAATGAAAAATCCCCCCAATTTCCCCAACTGCGGCCAAAATCTGAAATTCTCAGCGTTCATCGAGAAGGTTTTTCTCTTTAAAATCAACAAAAAATGCGCATTTTAGCTGGTCCAGTTTTTGCGAAATGGACATTTGAAACGCCAGGTGCAAAATTCGGTGTTTCG
>NW_026017111.1:966422-975254 GCF_020466585.1 Dendroctonus ponderosae
AAAAAATTTTAATCGTAAGGAGGAATTTTACTCCAAATTGTGAGATTCATATTAAGAGCAAAAAATTGTCGGTACTAAATCGTCATTTTAGGCTCACACCGACTTTAAGCCAAAGCTTAACGCAAGTAAGCCGTGCTTTAATGAAAGCAATTAGCAATCAAACCGAAAAAGTGTTTCTTTGTTAACTTAATTTTGTTATTATTATTTAAAATTATTTGTACTTTTCTCAGTGATTCATAGGAAGCTTCTAAAGCGCGCAAATTTCCAGCCTAAACATGATTTGTTGAAATTGTCTTGATAGCATGATTGAGACAAACAAAAACCGACATCAGTTTAAAAATAAATTATGATGATGATCGCTTTGCAAATATTGCAAAATCTCAATCAACAATCAAAACTGACATGTTTTTGTTAGTTAGATACGCCGAACAGGATTATCGGCGAAAAATCCCTGTGATATTAAAGGTCAGGAATCGCCCTCAGGCATTGTTTTCCCAACTTCCAGCTTCTCAAGCCATTTGCAGTTAAATCTCTGGGCATTTTTTGTGCCAAAAATCCGTTCACGCACAAAAATCTATCGTAGCATGACGTAGCAAATCGATTAGACTCATCAATATAAGTTAATAATAATTGTGTTCGATTTTACATAATGTGTGATCGAAACTTAATTGGCATACAATCATTCACATCAAGATACGATTAAACTCGAGCACCTGGGCATAGTTGACATGTCAAGCATAAAGTCGGTATTAGATAAGCGTGTTATCTTCGATGAGGCGCTGATCCACTAATAAATGTGACTCAAAATCTTCTAGAAGACTTTTTAACAGGGCAACAGACCCCAATCTTCAATCGCTTTCTGACCATCTTCAAACGGTCACTATCTGCCTGAAGTGACTCTTCTCGCCTTCCTGAAGCCATAGATTGGTCTTAAAGATTCTCGCTCTGTTGCTCACTTCTTCAGTTTAATCTTGCGGATATTATAATGGAAGATTTTACTTAGCGGAGATTCCAAAGCGATTCCAAAGGGAGTGGCTGAATTTGGGCACTCAATTTTCTTCTTTTGATATTGGCCCTTCTTCCATATCTTCCGCAATTTCCGCCACTGTGACGCATAAAGCTTCCTTTGAAGTTTCTTCAATATTTTAAGTTTTACCAGGAAGACTGGTGCACGTTCAAAACCTGCGTAGGTGCTTGGACTATTGTCTATTTTGCGCCTCTGCCCTCTAAAGTGTCTCACTTCCAACAGCAAGAGCGCAGCTACTTGAAATTCTCACATGTCATAGAAGAAACTGAAGTGTAGAAACTCTATGAATTTCATTGGAAACAAGAGCCATGTGGATTTTTGACAATTTTTCAAAATCTGCCCCAAACACTAGACTGTTTTTCGTTTGGCGCGTCTGCATTCTAAAATCGACTACTTTTAACTGTGGCCAGGCAGCCAGTTGAAGTTTGCACAAGTTATAGAAGAAACTCTAATCTAGAAATGTGATAAGTTTCATTCTCAAGCTGTGCCAGCTCGATTTTTTACAATTTTTCAAAATCTGCCTAAAACTAGAGTGTTTTTCATTTAGCGCGCCTCTATTTCGAAACGGCTTACTTTTAAATGTGACGCAGTAGCAACTTGAAATTCTCACCCGTTATACAAGAAGGTTAAATCTCTGAATCTGAAGAGTTTTGTTCTAAACCCGAGCCAACTGCGTTTTTGAAAATTTTTCAAAATCTGCCTTAGAAACTTGACTGTGTTGCATCTGCCGCGCTGCCTTTTCAAATGGCTCACTTTTAAGGACGATCAAGTAGCGACTTGAAATTCTCGTGTCTTATAGAGGAAGCCTGAATCTATCAACCCGGAAAGTTTCATTCTAAACAAGCTCGAGCTCGATTTTTGTCATTGTTTGAAAATCTTCCCCAAAACTGGACTGTTATTCATTTGACGCGTCTGCATTCTAAAATTGACTACTTTTAACTGTGACCAGGTAGCTACTTGAAGTTTACACACGTTATAGAAGAAACTCTAATCTAGAAAACCGATAAGTTTCATTGTCAAGCTGTGCCAGCTCGATTTTCTACAATTTTTCAAAATCTGCCTAAAACTAGAGTGTTTTTCATTATGCGCGCCTCTATTTCGAAACGGCTTAGTTTTAAATGTGACGCAGTAGCAACTTGAAATTCTCAACCGTTATACAAGAAGGTTAAATCTATAAATCTGAAAAGTTTTGTTCTAAACCCGAGCCAACTACATTTTTGATAATTTTTCAAAATCTGCCCCTAAACCCGAGCCTAGAAAATGGACTGTTCTTCATCCGTCGCGTCTGCATTCTCAAATGGCTCACTTTTAAAGACGATCAAGTAGCGACTTGAAATTCTCGTGTCTTATAGAGGAAACCTGAATCTATCAACCCGGAAAGTTTCATTCTAAACAAGCTCGAGCTCGATTTTTGTCATTGTTTGAAAATCTGCGCCGAAACTAGGCTGTTTTTCACTTGGCGTGTCTGCATTCTAAAATCGATTACTTTTAAGTGCGACCAGGTAGCTACTTGAAGTTTACACACGTTATAGAAGAAACTCTAATCTAGAAATCCTATAAGTTTCATTCTCAAGCTGTGCCAGCTCGATTTTTTACAATTTTTCAAAATCTGCCTAAAAACTAGAGTGTTTTTAATTTATCGCGCCTCTATCCCCAAACGGCTTACTTTTAAGTGTGAACCAGTAGCGACTTGAAATTCTCACCGGTTATACAAGAAAGTTAAATCTATCAATCTGAAAAGTTTTGTTCTAAACCCGAGCCAACTGCATTTTTGATAATTTTTCAAAATCTGCCCTAAAAACTTCACTGTTTTGCATCCGTCGCCTCTGCATTCTCAAATGGCTCACTTTTAAAGACGATCAAGTAGCGACTTGAAATTTTCGCGTCTTATAGAGGAAACCTGAATCTATCAACGCGGAAAGTTTCATTCTAAACAAGCTCGAGCTAGATTTTTGTCATTGTTTGAAAATCTGCGCCGAAACTAGACTGTTTTTCATTTGGCGTGTCTGCATTCTAAAATCGATTACTTTTAACTGTGACCAGGTAGCTACTTGAAGTTTGCACAAGTTGTAGAAGAAACTCTAATCTAAAAATTCGATAAGTTTCATTCTCAAGCTGTACCAGCTCGGTTTTTTACAATTTTTCAAAATCTGCCTAAAACTAGAGTGTTTTTCATTGAGCGCGCCTCTATTTCGAAACGGCTTACTTTTAAATGTGACGCAGTAGCGACTTGAAATTCTCACCCGTGATACAAGAAGGTTAAATCTATGAATCTGAAAAGTTTCGTTCTAAACCCGAGCCAACTGCGTTTTTCATAATTTTTCAAAATCTGCCCTAGAAATTTGACTGTTTTGCATCCGTCGCGTCTGCATTCTCAAATGGCTCACTCTTAAAGACGATCAAGTAGCGACTTGAAATTCTCGTGTCTTATAGAGGAAACTTGAATCTATCAATCCGGAAAGTTTCATCCTAAACAAGCGAAAGCTCGATTTTTGACACAGTTTCCAAAAGTGCCCAGAAACTAGACAGTTTCCTTTCGGCACGTCTGGTTTCTTTGATGGTTCACTTCCAAACGTAATCAAGTACCAACTTCAAGTTTTCACCAGTGATAGAAAACACTTCACTTTACAAATCCCAAAAGTTCCGCTGTAAACTAACGCTTCCCTCATTTCTGGCAAATTTTTAAATCCCGCTCCTGAAACATGACTGAAAATGTTTCCCATTCGGTCCTCTCGCCTCATTTCCAAACATCAGCAAGCAGCGACTTAAAATTTTCACACCTTCAAGGCTCCCAAACGTTCGTTTTGTGCCAGCAAGCTCAAAACTCACTTTAGGGCTGAAGAAAAGAAAACACCCACATACAAGAAAAATAATTTAATCAAATCTAGCAAGTTGACAAAATCCCTGAGTACGATGCATGTGGGTTGCTGCCTCACGGCTCAATGGTGGTGAGGGTCCCAGCAGGGTTCCCACCAGTACAACCAGCAGGGAATATAGGGACGAGCTGCAAGAAAAATCATTCCAGCTAATTCCAGAAAATCCTGCTTGCTCACTTACCAGATGTGGGATCTACTGGCGGTATGACTGAAGAAGATTCAGTAGACGGCCGTGTTGTAGTCGTACTAGTAGTAGTGGACGGAGTATTTGGAGCTAAAGTTGTAGTTGTTGTAGGAGTGTCTGGAGCTACAGGAGTAGTTGTTGAAGGAGGAGTATCTGGAGGTGGGCTAGAAGGTGCTGTAGAAGGACTATCTGGAGCTGGACTAGAAGTTGTTGTAGAGGGAGTATCTGGAGCTGGAGAAGAGGTTGTTGTAGGAGTGTCTGGAGCTACAGGAGTAGTTGTTGGAGGAGGAGTATCTGGAGGTGGGCTAGAAGGTGCTGTAGAAGGAGTATCTGGAGCTGGAGAAGAGGTTGTTGTAGGAGTGTCTGGAGCCACAGGAGTAGTTGTTGGAGGAGGAGTATCTGGAGGTGGGCTAGAAGGAGTACGTGGAGCTGTAGTAGAAGTTGTGGAGGGAGTATCTGGGGCTGCAGGAGTAGTTGTTGTAGAAGGAGTGTCTGGAGCTACAGGAGTAGTTGTTGGAGGGGGAGTATCTGGAGGTGGACTAGAAGGTGCTGTAGAAGGACTATCTGGAGCTGGACTAGAAGTTGTTGTAGACGGAGTATCTGGAGCTGGAGAAGAGGTTGTTGTAGGAGTATCTGGAGCTACAGGAGTAGTTGTTGTCGGAGGAGTATCCGGAGGTGGGCTAGAAGATGCTGTAGAAGGAGTATCTGGAGGTGGGCTAGAAGGTGCTGTAGAAGGAGCATCTGGAGCTGGACTTGAAGTTGTTGCAGGAGGAGTATCTGGAGCTACAGGAGAAGTTGCAGTAGAAGGAGTGTCTGGAGCTGGAGTAGAAGCATCTGTTGGTACCAAAGGCCTACGAACGTGAAACGCATTAAACCCACTGCTCCTTATAGAAGAGAATGAAGTCGACATACGGTTCAGTAGGGTCATCCCAGCCCTTCCCAGTGCATCCTGCACTGGCAGCATAATCGCAAACATCACTAGACGGATTGAAGTTCAAAGTAGCTGGACAAGAGAACTCGTAGGCAATTCCATTGGCGCAACTCCAGTACTTCGTGCAATCATCGTCGGCAAAGAAGGCACCGTTAGTGGAACATGGAGCTGTAAACAAACATGTTTTCTTCTGATTACTTCAAGTACTGCTGTCGCGATTACACGCACAAATTCGTCAAAAATGATCAAATAATATGCGTTTCAGGGACGTGTTGATAAGTACTTGTTTTCGAGTAGGTTGCCGCGACTTTTCAGCGTTTTTGAACAGGAAAAGCAGAATTTTGACTGTTAGAGTGTCAGTTGATGAGCAATACTCACGGGCTGGCGATGATAGCACGCTAATAGCGCACGTTGTAATTAGTAGCACAAATGACCACTGCATTGTATCGGTCGCGTTTTTTCCGTATAACAATGTGGTTGTTCACTGGGGCCCGGTTATTTATACCACACTTTCAACCCCACTTGATAAAAGACACTTCAGATATATTGGAAAAAAATTGATACGGAATTTTTCTAGAACAATGGCCGGTCCATGGCGCGCTACTTTTCTGGGATAACCAACCTGATCGATAACATTTTTGGGGTTTTACTTGCTTCTTTTGGGGTTTCAACATTTTTCCTTGTAATTTATATGCACTTTATTGAAAACTATGCACTGCGTTAAGTTGCAGCTGCAGCCTGGATTTATCTCATTGAATTTAGGGAGTTTAACAGGGTGAAATTGAAGCTCATCTGGTAAAATCCCACTAAACCAAAACATTTGCTGGTTTTTCATTGTAAAACGTTTGACTTGCAGTGCTTTATCTCATCGGATTTGTTTTAAGCTGGCTGTTATTATTGCACGTATTGGGAAACATTCAAAGGTCGTTTTTTGGGTTTTTCACACTGAACAGTAGCATATTAATTAAAATTTGTCGAACATTGTCGAAAAACCGACCAGTTTCCAACAATGTCTTCAATGAAAAGTTCACTTGATTACAAGTGTTTTACAGATGGTTTTTATGACCGCTTTCAGGGGCAGCTTTGAGAAGGCAGGAAAACCGAACGCTCATGTTTCATAAGCGAAATTTAAAAATTTGCCAAAAATGAAGGAAGCGTTTGTTTGCATCGAAACTTTCGGGATTTATAAGCTGATGTGTCTTTTATCATACCTGAAAATTTTAAGTGGCTGCTTGCTCCCGCTTGCATCCGAGGCACTTAAGAAGGCAACGTGCCGAATGGAAAACCGCCAAGTTTCTAGGGCGGTTTTTGAATCGTTGCCCAAAATTCACCTGCGATTGGTTTACAGCCAAACTCTCACACTTTATCGGCTTAAGTTTTCTCTATCAATTGTGAAAATTTCAACCTTTTTTATTTTCCTGTTTAAGCAGGCTTGAATGTGAGGCATTTAAAAAGGCAGACATGTCGAATGGAAAACAGTCTAATTTCTAGGCATATTTTGGAAAATTGTCAGAAATCGAGCTGGGGTGCATTTCGAACAAAACTCTTCAGATTCATAGATTTAACCTTCTTGTATAACGGGTGAGAATTTCAAGTCGCTACTGGTTCACGTTTAAAAGTAAGCCGTTTGGGAGTAGAGGCCTGCTAAATGAAACACACTCTAGTTTTTAGGCATATTTTGAAAAATTGTAAAAAATCGAGCTGGCATAGCCTGAGAATGGAACTTATACCATTTATAGATTAGAGTTTCTTCTATAAATTGTGTAAACTTCAAGTCACAAGCTACCTGGTCACAGTTAAAAGTAGTCGATTTTAGAATGCAGACGCGCCAAATTAAAAACAGTCTCGCTTTGGCGCAGATTTTCAAACAATGACAAAAATCGAGCTGCAGCTTGTTTAGAATGAAACTTTCCGGATTGATAGATTCAGGTTTCCTCTATAAGACACGAGAATTCCAAGTCGCTACTTGATCGTCTTTAAAAGCGAGCCATTTGAGAATGAAGACGCGGCAGATGCAAAACAGTCAAATTTCTAGAGCAGATTTTGAAAAATTTTCAAAAACGCAGTTGCTTCGGGTTTAGAACAAAACTCTTCAGTTTCATAGATTTAACCTTCTTGTATAACGGGTGAGAATTTCAAGTCGCTACTGGTTTACGTTTAAAAGTAAGCCGTTTGGGAATAGAGGCCTGCAGAATGAAAAACCCTCTAGTTTTTAGGCATATTTTGAAAAATTCTATAAAATCGAGCTGGCACGGCTTGAGAATGAAACTTATAGCATTTCTAGATTAGAGTTTCTTCTATAACTTATGCATACTTCAAGTAGCTACCTGGTCACAGTTAAAAGTAGTCGATTTTTGAATGCAGACGCGCCAAATGAAAAACAGTCTAGTTTTTGGGGCAGATTTTCAAACAATGACAAAAATCGAGCTGCAGTTTGTTTAGAATGAAACTTTCCGGATTGATAGATTCAGGTTTCCTCTATAAGACACGAGAATTTCAAGTCGCTACTTGATCGTCTTTAAAAGCGAGCCATTTGAGAATGAAGACGCGGCAGATGCAAAACAGTCAAATTTCTAGAGCAGATTTTGAAAAAATTTCAAAAACGCAGTTGCTTCGGGTTTATAACAAAACTCTTCAGTTTCATAGATTTAACCTTCTTGTATAACGGGTGAGAATTTCAAGTCGCTACTGGCTCACATTTAAAAGTAAGCCGTTTGGGAATAGAGGCGCCCTAAATGAAAAACACTCTGGTTTTTAGGCAGATTTTGAAAAATTGTATAAAATCGAGCTGGCACAACTGGAGAATGAAACTTACAGGATTTCTAGATTAGAGTTTCTTCTACAACTTGGGTAAACTTCAAGTAGTGACCTGGTCACAGTTAAAAGTAGTCGATTTTAGAATGCAGACGCGCAAAATGAAAAACAGTCTAGTTTTTGGGGCAGATTTTCAAACAATGACAAAAATCGAGCTGCAGCTTGTTTAGAATAAAACTTTCCGGATTGATAGATTCAGGTTTCCTCTATAAGACACGAGAATTTCAAGTCGCTACTCGATCGTATTTAAGAGTGAGCCATTTGAGAATGCAGACGCGGCGGATGCAAAACTGTCCAGTTTCTAAGGTAGATTTTGAAAAATTATCAAAAATGTAGTTGGCTCGGGTTTAAAACCAAACTTTTCAAACTCATAGACTTAACCTTGTTGTATAACGGATGAGAATTTCAAGTTGCTACTGGCTCACATTTAAAAGTAAGCCGTTTGGGAATAGAGGCGCCCTAAATGAAAAACACTCTAGTTTTAGGCAGATTTTGAAAAATTGTAAAAACTCGAGCTGGCACAGCTTGAGAATGAAACTTACAGGATTTCTAGATCACAGTTTCTTCTACAACATGTATAAACTTCAACTAGCTACCTGGTCACAGTTAAAAGTAGTCGATTTTAGAATGAAAACAGTCTAGTTTTGGGGCAGATTTGTAGAGGCAGGCAGAAATCGCCCTCTAAACCTGACAATACGGTTTCACTTCGCATGATCAAATCAATTGAAATGTATTGAAAAATGCGGATTTCTTCAAAATCGGCGAAAAATCACTCCAAACTTTGATCAAGTGGCCGATAAAAGATTGACGGAAATGACACTGAAAAATACTGCGTTCGTTTGAAGTGCACCAATCGCCTTCTCGGAAACTACAGAACAATCACGTCCTTCTCAAAAAATCGCTATCTGGTTGGCGAAAATCTGTATAAATACCCTAAAGGGGGTCTCCGGAACGGCCAGTGATCCAAATAGCCTCAATAAGGAAAAATGAAGATCTACAC
>NW_026017111.1:976253-977642 GCF_020466585.1 Dendroctonus ponderosae
ACTGGGAAGATAATCTCCAATTTTGTTGAATAATGGAATTTACAATAATTTTGCTCTTTTGCTCTACAGCTCCATGTCCGGCTGATGGCACAGCAATAGTCTTTTTTGCTGACGACGACTGCTCGAAGTATTGGGAATGCGCCAATGGGATTGGCTATCAGTTTACCTGCCCATCCAATCTGAATTGGAACCCCGAGTCTCTCACCTGCGACTATGCAAATCGCGCTGGATGCACAGGATTTGGTTGGTCGACCACAACCACACGCCGCCCTTCTCCCACCACCAACACGCCCCCTAGAACGACAAATACGCCCACCAGAACCACCCCCACTACAACAGCCCAAACTACCACCACTCCTACAACCACAGCTGCTCCCATTACCACTCGCCGCACTACTCTCACTACCACGCCCAGCACTACTCCCTCTACCACTCCCACTCCCACTCCAACGACTGTAAAGCCCAAGCCAACTACTCGCGTGCCTGAACCAACCACAGGTAAAATTATGACTGTCTAAGCAACAAAAGAAAGAGAAGAAATCAGGGCAAAATGTTTTAGTTGAAAAATAGTTGCAAATGCTGAAAGTTTTTAATGGAAATTTCCCATTGCAGAAGCTCCAGGGGACGATTGCAGATGGTGGTGGTGGTGGGCGCCGTGGAAGTGCAGGAGGGAATGAACAACCTTAACATGATTTAAATGTACCTACAATAATTGTTTATAATGGAAACTGTGCAATGTATGCAATTGAAACCCAAATATACGGATAAGTTGGTCATTTAAGGTGTCTCCTGTAATTTTTTTCTTAGATTTTCAAAGCTGTTTTAATCTAAATCTAAATAAAGCTAAATCGGCGGATTTGAAATAAGCACTGATTTTTAAAAAAATCAATATTAAAAAAACCTCCATTCCTCGCCTCCGTGCGCTGAAAAATCATTTTTTCAAAAAATCGACCCCCACCCTTGGAAAAATTTCGGTCAAATAATTCAATAATAAAAAGGTCAATAATTCATTTCTTCCACAAGGAATATTTTTCGCACAAAATCAGTACTTCTCCACTTTCGAAGAAATCAACAACCTTCGTTGCCTAGAAACTGATGACGCGTGTTTCCGGAAACACGTAAACCTGATCGACCAATCGACTCGTTGAATACAAAAAAACCATGGCAACTCGTGAATACAAACACATCAACTTTGAAATCAGTTGTTAGTAAAGCAGTATTTCTTGCAGTTGAAGTTTGAAATTAATCGGTTTTTACACGTTTGTTTACACGACACAGTTACAAAGTGAACCATCGATAAGGAAATGCTGGCAGTTTTCTCAAAAAAGGCTTGAATTCAAGAAGTTTTAGATTTGCGTGGTTTTTTTTTGAGTTGCAAAATCCACTTGA
>NW_026017111.1:978329-989514 GCF_020466585.1 Dendroctonus ponderosae
CAGTTTTCTCAAAAAATGCTTGAATTCAAGAAGTTTTAAATTTGCGTGTTTTTTTTTGAGTTGCAAAATCCACTTGAACATGATGCTGCTTTTTTTGATGTTTCTCAAGAACTATTCGAATTTCAAGTCGCTGCTTGGTCACTGATGATGAGAGATTGAGATCTTTGGAAAAAAACCATGCTTGAACTGTTGATCGTCGCATTTGTTGTGCCTGTTTCGAAAACATGTTTATTCATACGATTTTAGTGCGAATCTTCGAAACACTCCACTATTATCTGAACTCCTTCAATTTCAATTCGTAGAGGATTAAGATAATTTATCTCATTAAACTTAATTACCTTCTGTCCAAGCCTTAATATAGTTGCGGATAATGCAATTGAATTAGAACAATTCGAACACTTAATCCCGTTTTATGCCGTCGCAAAGCAAGTCATTTATTGCCGAATGTAGGTAATACATATGAGCAGACAATTGTCCACTTTAAAAATTGAAAAAAATGCGTTTATTTCTTCTGGTTGAATTTGCACAAAGGAAACATAAACGTTAATAGTACGGATTCTTTCTGAAACATTTAAGCGCCAGCTGCAACACTCCAAAGCCGACTTCAGTAAGGGCCAGAATTACGGTGAGAGAATTCAGGATGTGTTCCAGCTTTAGAACGGGATTCTGAATGAAAAATGTGTAAACCAGCCCGGAGATTGTGATGCAAGTGAAAAACACTGCAATTCCAGTTACCAAATCTGTAAAAAAATTATTTGCGATTATCAGTTTTGCCTCGTTTAAATGCATGAAACTCGCTATCGAAAAGATTATAATGATTATTAAAATATCAGCAATAGTTTTGGAGTTAGTTTGGATTATTCAGATATTTTTAACGTTTTTCGTGGTACAGGCGCCGAAACTTCAAGCGAACATGAACATTTGGAAAATTTTACTTTGGCTCTTAAATCTCTTCTTTTTATAACTTTTGAAATGTTAAGGATTTTGTAAAACGTTAAAGACAGAAATTTGTTTTGTATATCGTTTATTTTGTAATGTTTCGGCGACACAGCAGCGCCATCATCAGATTTTAAAATTCATTCAAACTCATAATTGGTAAACATTATATTCATTTAGGTCTTTCAGCAAAGACCTAAATGAATATAATGTTTACCAATTATGAGTTTGAATGAATTTTAAAATCTGATGATGGCGCTGCTGTCTCGCCGAAACGTAACGAAATAGACGATATAAAAAATATTTCACACAATGATTGAAGCCCAGGAGAGAAAATATTCTATTGTGTAGGAATTTCCGATAAAACCTAATTGAAAAAAGTTCTCTACTTACTCCTTTTTTCTTCCTTAAATTTCCTGTAGAGCAAAATCTTGGTAAGTTCCGATACCAAACGTGTGAAAACTACTGCGGCGTCTTGCCCAATATACGGGGTGTCGATAATACTTTTGTATTTTGCTATAGTCATTACGGTTTCGCAGGTGGCAAAGACCGGAAAGTAAAAGAGATTGAGGTAGATGAGGCACTCGAACATTAACTCAGCGTCGATATCCATTTTTCGGGCAATTTATTGGCATTTTATGGCAATTCGCATAAGACGAGGTCTGGATTGAGACTGGGCAAGATGTCCATGTTCAAGAGGCTGATATTTACCAAGCGGTTCTATTTTCGGCGTCAGATTGTTTATAGCCTTTATATTTAGACGCCTTCGCATCCATTCAATTAAAATCATGCTTAGTTCAACGTGCGCTTAACGAAAATTAGGTAGGCAGGGAAAAAATCGAACTTTTTTTAAATACAATTTGAAGTCTTTTAAGAAAAATATAAATGATGGAAAAACTTTTCAGAATTTTTCGAAATTCCAGACTCTTAAACTTAACTTAAAGTATTCCAGGTGAGCTACGCAGGTCCAGTTTTCATTGGCAGATAGAGCGATCAATTGCGTGTTTTTTGTACGAAACATCATAGAAAGCATTTTCTCAAAACAATTTTCGGAAGAAAAATGTATAACTGTTCAATGACAGCCTTCTAGCGCCGTTGCCAAAGTGGCATCAAAAATTAGATCTTTGCCCGATTTGCTGTCCATTGCCAAGTAGATGTCAAAAAACTTGACATTGCAATTTGTTTACTGATTCAACTGTATTTATACCATAAAGCAAATAAAATACTTACTTTACTTGCTCTATGATTTATACAAATTCTTCACAACTTTCTGAAAAATATTTACCTCCCTAAGTACTGTGTTTTAATTAAATTTGCACATATTACACTTTGCTAACCTATAAAAGTTTGATGGTAAACAATTGAGCATTAAGTACGGGAAAATGGACAGTGTCCTAGCAATTTCGGAAAATTGCTTGTCTTCAGACCTTTTACAAATGGACCTCTTATTTGAGAGCCTGAAAATGAGCTCATCGCAAGCGGCTCCGAAATACACCATCCAGCAGCTGGATGAAACCCATTTCGAGCTCATTACCTGTGAAACTGATGTAAGTGCCTTGATTTCCTGTGATACAGTCGCTTAACGAATTTGCGGAATTTCAGCGAACTTACAGTTTACACCTAACAGAGCAGCAGGCAGAAATAGTGGATTTCGAGCATTCGAATAAGGTCCCGGTCATTAGGTGATCAATACATCGAGATTCAGAGGTGTTTTGTATTAATGCGATTTCTTCAGCAGCGTCCAGAAAGACTCAGTCATTCAGTACTCAGCAAGATCAGTTTTAAAGTCTGCCAACTCAAACCAGGACGCACCCAAAACTCACAGACCACCGGTAGATTCTGACGACGCAGTTTATTACGCCTGCTG
Source organism: Dendroctonus ponderosae (assembly GCF_020466585.1). Taxonomy (NCBI): domain Eukaryota; kingdom Metazoa; phylum Arthropoda; class Insecta; order Coleoptera; family Curculionidae; genus Dendroctonus; species Dendroctonus ponderosae. The sequence continues at coordinate 981,133 of NW_026017111.1, forward strand.
CGCTATTCAGTTTGATGGTTTGCCCGCTTTTCGAGAACATTTAAAGGTAGGTGCAAGACAAGCGTTAGTTGGGGAAGAACGGAATGTAGTTGGAAAGTTTCAGTTGCATGTGGCGGAGGAAAAATTCGGTTGCCCTCAATGCCACGCACGCTTTTTGACAGAAAACAACATGAAAATTCACATGGTCACGAAGCACCCGGGCAATTCCAATGTATGCCCCATATGCCAGAAATCGTTCCATCGAAAGGCCAGCTTGAAAGCTCACGTGCAAATCCATCAAGAGGAGGAAATGTACCCGTGCGCACGATGTTGCGAAGAGTTACCAAGTTACGTAAGTGTCTCTGAACCATGGTCAAGCTGCTCATAACTGCAGGAACTTTAGGATGCACTCTTGAAGCATATGGAGCGTCATGCAGTCATAAAGAAACCAATAGACCCACTAATGTGCCGCTATTGTAAAATCCAATTGGAAACGCCTGCACAGTATCAAAAACATTTAGCCACCCACAAGGACAAGAGGAAAAACGGTCATAAAGTATTTGATTCGTTTACTGACTATTTCATTAATAACGCCCGGCCTTTCAGAACCGAAAGACTAAAAAGAAACGCACAGGAAACCATCGCAAAAAGCTGATATGCCGGTTTTGTACGAAAGTGTTTCCAAAGTTCTACCTGTTGGAGCGCCATGAAAGAGTGCACACAGGCGAAAAGCCGTTTAAGGTAGCGTTATTTAGAACACTCTGGCAATGTTACGGTACGGTTTGTTCCAGTGTCACATTTGCCATAAAGGATTCGCGCAAAGCAACTCGTTGAAGCTACATCTGGACAAACACAAAGGCTTAAAACCCCATAGTTGTCCGCTCTGCCCGGCGAAATTCACTCAGAAAGGTACATTTGTTTGTGGTTCAATTGAGGAACAACCTGTGACTTTTTCCTAGTGTTAACAATGATAACCTGCATGTATCTTTTCAGGAAATCTTACCGCTCACATAAATAAAACTCACAACTCTCCGCATGAGAACAACGAAAACTATAGATGCCCCCAGTGTTCGTGTATGTTCAAAAGAGTCTCATCCTTGAACGGCCATATCACTAAAGCCCATGTGGATACTGGGAATGAGACGCCTAAAGAGCAAACGGACCCGCAAAGCGTCATCGACAAAGTCGTCAGCGGTTTAAAGGAGTTGAATAATGACCCCAACCGATCTGTGTCCAAGCAGGACAAGGTAATACGTGTTTGCGGGTTATTTACTTTTTTATCGTCACTTCAATTCAACAGGCGAAAATGCCCGAAGTCGATTTAGCAGAAAACCAGGGGGATAACGGCATTCGCCGTTATGCGATCCGACATGAAAAAATCGGCGATGTTCGATGGTATTTTTGCAATTATTGCTCCAGCCGATTTAAGAAACCCTCGGATCTCATCAGGCACTTTAGAACGCATACTTTGGAGAAGCCCTTTAAGGTGTGTTTTTGCGTCACAGCATTTTTTTAAACTGCATTAATCAATCGGTTTCCAGTGCCCAAAGTGCGAGCAAACATTTTCCTTAAAAACCACTTTAACGCACCACTTCAAAATCCAGCACTCACCACTAGAAGTTGAATGCAGCACGACTGAGAGTTGTCAAGCGCCAGCAGCGTGAGTTTTTTTAAGACACTTTTTGGCTTTGCCTAATTTAATGCTTCTACAGAGACCAGGAAGTAGTCAGAACTGACTATCTCTGCTTGGTATGTGAAAGGCGTTTTCCAACCATCGAGGAAAGTAAAGCGCACGGCTTGGAGCATGAAAACGAGTTTCAAACCAGTGACAACAGCTTCGAGTCCATTTCCGGTAAGTATCAGGCAAATTGTTCAGGATGCCTTAATAAAACGCAGGATTTAGGAAATTTAGCGCTTCCATCTGCACGCTCGGCGCCCAGTGCCGTGGCTAATGAAACCGCCCAGGAAAACGCGCTGCTTTGCAAAATATGCGGTTTTAAATGTTCCGGAATAAACAGCTTGGCAAGCCACGTGATGCAGCACAATGACGACAAAAACTCTAATAACACAGCGCGTCCACAGTCAGTATTGCATGCAAAATAATAAACATTGAGCCGTTTAAAAAGTTGTTTTCAGGGAATCCGAGCGAAAAACGCAGGGGAACATCCACGTTAAAATTTCGAAATTCAAATGCTCGACTTGCGGCAAAATATTTAAAAGTTTGGCACTGTTGACCACTCACTGCGCCATTCACAGGCGAGCGAAGCCCACTCACAAGTGTCCCTGCTGTGGCAAAGCTTTTAAGACCGCTGGTCGCTATCGGGCACACATGAAAAAGAGTCATCCGCAAAAAGAATTGTCCTTTGTTAAGCAGCCAGATAAGTTAGCCAACGGTGCTCAGAGCACTGCTGACTCAGCAGCGAGCAATGGAACACTTCTGAGCGTCGTCTCAGAAGAGCAAGGCTCTAATGCGCCTACCCAATTGCCAGCAGACTATAACATGATGTGCTTTAATATTAGTGGCAATGAGATTTTGAGCCAGAGCAGCCTGATTCCGAATATAAACCTTTATAATTCGCTGGACAGTTTGCAAGATTCCGCCACTGTTTTCTTTAACATTGACCCAGGTAAACCCGACATGGTGGATCCTAACGAAGTACTGAAGTATAATAAATTGGACAAACCTCAGTTGTCTGAAACCGCCTCAGAACCTGCTCAATCTGATACTCTACTTGAATCCGATGCCCAAGACCTTTACACCGTGAATCTGAGCGATATACCCATCAGCATTATCAGCTCTTCAGGTAGTGGGAGATACGTGAAAATTATCTTTGGGCTGAAGTTTTATTATTTTGCAGAAGAATTGGATAGCGACATAATATCCAACTCGCCAGTGCTTTGCATTAATTGCCACAAACTGTTCTCCAGTTGCGCGCTATTCGAAAATCACATCTGCTCAGAGGAACGAACTGCTGCAGAACAGAACAACTTGGAATTGATTATTCAGGATGGAACAACTCATACAGTCAAAAGCCAGGTATGGATCCAAGGAAGTTTGTTACCGCGTAAACTTTTGCTTTTTTGTACTGAACGTTGGAATGTAGTCATCAGGGGCTGATGATGATTAAAACAGTCGAAAGCGCTAGGCCAAATCTACCTTTGAAGGCTTGAAAAAGATACAAAAAGACCGATTCTTTGATTGGATTTTTAGATTTTCAGCGAAACTGGTTCTGTGAACAACGTGCCAGTTATCCAATCTCCTGCAGTGGTGAAAAAGATGCCCGAAATAATTTTCGAATGCCCAACGTTCAGCATGCCGACGCCAGATCAAATCGTGGGCAATTTGCCCGGCGGTACAATGTGATTTTCGCGGTAATTTGCATTTAATCAAAAATAAGAATATTTGCTTGCAGAAAGTCTCAACTTCAGCACTATGTCGACGATGTGGAAGAAGCCCCGCAGATATACTGCAAACATTGCAAATCGGCCATGCAATCAGAAGAACAGTATCGTAAACACTTGTTTCTGCACCCAGATCTGGCTGACAAGATCTGCAAATACTGTTGCCGCGATTTTAAGAAGCCTTCCGATCTGGTAAAGCCTTCAAGCGTCTGGAAAGGCTGGTGCTGATTTGGTTCGCATTTTAGAAACGACACCTGAGGACGCACACGGGCGAGAAACCCTTCGAATGCGACACTTGCCATAAGAAGTTTTCGCTTAAAGCCACGCTACAGGGGCATATTAGGACCCACAATATTGCAGAAGTCCCGAAAATCACCTGCAATGTTTGCAACACGAACTTCACCACCAAATCCTCCCTCAAACTGCATATGCTGAAGCATACAGGTTTGTACTGGAAATGTGCCAATTTCGTGCAAAACCGCAGCGCAACGAATCCAACTTGATAATTTCTTTTATAGGTGCCAAGCCTTATGCGTGCCAGTACTGCGAGCAGACCTTTCGTACCATAGGAACACGAAAAACCCATCAGAAAAATCATTTAAATAATCAGAAAGTTGCTGAAGATCCTGCGAAACTGGCAGGCGTTAAACTGATTAAGTACTTGGCTGAGCAGATGGAAAGCAATGATTTGAGTAAAGGTCCACAAACCGTAGATAAGGTTGGCTTGAACGGGTGGTTTGTCCATTCAGCCACAAAAAATATCATTTTTTAGGAGCCCGTAGTGCTAGTTGACTCTCAACAGCTTAATTGGGTCCCGATGGAGTCCACTGAGCTTTTTCAGCAGCTGCAGCCGTATGGCTTTATTATCAGCTCAGAAGCTGAGTCGAACGTATCACGAACGGCGGACGATTTAGCAGCACTTGATGTAAATAGTGAGCTTCAGTTGAGTTCAACGTACGTTCAGTTACCACAGGATTCAATTAATTGGTCAAGTTTGAAATTGGACATTTTTAGAAAATTGCCAGATATTCAAGTTGAAGACCAAAAGACAGAAAAACGCTCCCAGAAGAAACAAGAACGAAAGCAAAGGGTGGAATGTGACGTTTGCCATAAATTGTACTCATCGAAAGACGTTCTACGGAAGCACAAAAAATGCCTGCACGGACAAAACAAGAAATTTCCCTGTATAAAATGTGATAAAGGTAAAGTAATATTCAGGAATTTTCCTTAAAAGACGAGTACAACAGTGGGGAATTCCGGGGTTCCAGGCTACGATCAGCTAGATGATTTGCACAAGCATATATCGAAGTTACATTCAGGCCATCGGCCTTACACCTGCGACTATTGCTTGAACAGTTTTGGAGAGGAGGGTAGCTTGAAGACGCACATTAAGAGGTACTATTTATTCCCCGAAATCGGGCCCCAATAAACAATTAGATTTTTGCAGGATGCATCAAAAATGCCCCGTGCCAGAAGAGACTGACAGTGCGATTTTGGAGCTCGAGTACGACTTCTCTTCGCAGTATCCTTAAAATTGTGGCATCTTAATCCGAAGCTATAACTTCTGTGGTACATTAAAAATATATATTTTTTATTATTTACGCAATTGAACGGATTAGTCCGAATCTTCCCCTGATTGCTTCTGTTCCTTTTCCATGTTCTTCAGTTTGGTGATGAGATTTCGGGCGGGATTCAATGTGGTTACTTGGGCGTTGCACACAAAACATCTCATAGTCTTCTTGTATCTTTCCAAGGCGCACTTTTCGCAAAAATAGTGTTTGCATCTGAAAATGGACCGCGATTACAGCCAGAAGTATTTCCTTAGCCAGTAAATCTACCTGGTGACGACGGGGTTTACGAAACTAGCCCTACAAATCACGCATTTGAATGGCAACTCTTCTTCGTCGAAATTTATTTCGTATTTCGCGTCGTCATCACTATCAGCCCCATAGCTAAAACATCCACTTTAGTAAACACGGGCAATTATTGCCGATAATTGGGACTTACCGTCCTTCTTCCCACTCGCGTTCCAGCTGCCAGCCATGCTTGTAGTCGCTTCTATCGTGCAAAAATTTGCAACTATCGCCAAACCCGCAAAACCCAGTTTCCTTGTAGTCTTTACAAATATCCGGTTGATAATCCCATCTTACTGTGGCTCTCAGATTTTCAGGTGCTCGAATTGGACCTTTCCGAACCATTCCTTCAATTAAGAAAAGGTTGTAGTTGTGTAAAAAAATGTGTTTCCTTCTTTTCGTGCGTTCATTTACCTGAACTGGCATTTCCTGCTGCCGTATCTTTAGGCTTGAAGTACTGATGGTAATTATTCAGTCCCCTGTACACTTTATCATCCTCTTTTCCTTCCAGTTCCTTGTTCACTTCGAGTCGTTTTTCGAAAATCGCCTGGGCGTCCCTGTCTTTTTCCGTTTCAATTTCCTGAAAGAAAAGCCGTTTCAAGGAGTTTGTTTATCAGGAGCAATCGCTTTTGCAAGACTTAATTATTCATTAATTTCATCGTTCATCGTAGGTGATGTTAAAGTGTACTGAACACTCTTGGTGGGAGTCAACGCAAAAGAAATTGCAACAGCGGCAGAATAATTGCTGAAAAAAGCCCTCAGTTGCGTTGCAACTGACCAGAAGCTGTAGATCGAAGAAACCTAACAACAACCCAGATAATACAAGGGAAGAGGTAAGAGAACTATAGCCACTTTGAAAGCCTTCCAATCCTAGACCTTATTGGATCTTGCATGCATATTAGATTATAATGAAGCTCATGTTACTTTTTTAAACGTAGTCAAGTTGCAACTGCTTTAGTAGAAGGAAGACCAAACAAGGTTTCTTTTGCCTTGAAACATTCAAAAGGCATTTCTGATCCTTACCAAAACAGCAGTTGCTCCTTGATCCTGCGGCCCGGAGGGCATTGCTGAGCGATTGGATTTGTAGCTGACCATGACTTCGTCGCTATCTGAGCCAGAGCCATCGATTTCCTGATCTGCTTTCTGTCTCTTCTCCTGTTTACCAGTGCGTTGAATGTTGGGGTTGATTTTGGCTTTTCGTTTCATGCGCCGCACAACTGCGGGCTGCTCCTCATCTTCGCTGCCACTCTGGTTCTCTTCTAAACATCACCGTTTCGTAGCAATCACAAAAGAAATGCTTTATAAAAAATCGCCCTATTTACCTTCTCCGGAAGTAGATTGTTGTCGTTTTCGCACCGCTTTACTTTTAACGTTGCGCTTCTTGAAGCTGAAACTGCAGCCAGGTGCATCTAGAGCTTCGGACATGGCTAATAAGTGCCAGTTTCGATTAGTTTGTCGCTGGAATAATATTTTGTTTGTTAACAGAAACTTGTCTCTGACAGAGACAAATGCCTGTCTCTGTTGTTAATTTTCAATTATTTATGACGGGTTATGTTCAGTTTGGACACGCTATCTGCGGCGTTGTCAAGTTTTGCTGCATGCAGGTCAAACCTTTTATAGGCCTGTGCTCTCTCTCTTGTGTATGGATATTTCCGAATTTCAGTAAATATCTAGTGTGTGATTATGCCAAAATTTCATGTTTTTCGTCCGGTTTTTGCTCATATCTCGGAAGCAAAATGAGCAAGAACGCTCATTTGTACATCATTCTAGAGAGGAATAAATGGCCTTTCTAGCAAGTGAACCATCGATAAGGAACCGTTTTGATTTCGCGCAATTTTTCCACATTTAAAACGCTGAAGAAATCATTTTTGCTCCGTCGGATCCATCGGAATATTTACATAATTCGCCCCCTGATGCTTTTACTAACCGAAATAAATGTGCACAAAATTAATTTAATACATTTTATAAGTTCATAAAAAAATAAAAAAACGTTCTGTAACTTACACTACAAATGGCCTGGCTTGTACTCATGAGTGATGATTGGAGGTCCACAAAACAGATCTGACTTCTCTAACACATAATACAAAATTTACAAAAATCACGCACTTAAAAACTAGTGGGCAAAAGGTTACAGCCCATTAGCAATAATACTGAGTGTTTAGCTGTAGTAAATCAAATAATTGGGCGTCTTGAAGTATTTCTCTGCGAATGCCGCTCCGTCTTCAGTGGGCGACGTTAACGCAACATCCTGGTTGGACAAAGCTTCTCCAAAAATGAACGTCCTTTTGACCACTTCTAAAAGTATGGTTCCCACACCTGGCAGAGCACACAGATCAATTAGTGGCAAATGGTTTACTCGGCTCATTAGCTGTTTGTTGTTTATTTGAATTGAAAATTTTGAAAAAAAAATCATTATCTACCTTGCTGTCTACTATTCGCTGCGACCCAAATATGGGAAACTCCGCACTTTATCGGGTAGGATTCTTCCGAACACAGCAAAATGCCATTCACTTTGTTCAGCATACGGAACCCGGGACCATTTGGAACTGTGGCAACAACACACCCAACTATCACCCTATTTTTCACGTATAAATAAACCTGGAACAGGGTTTTTAGTAACAGCCAAACAAAGCCAAACAAACCTACCTGGGATTGGCTGATGTTCCAATCCATCTCGTAGCAACCCAAGTCGCGATTCACCACTCCCATAAGAGCTTTCACCTTCGCCAGCCAGATTTTCGAGTCGGTTGGTAACACCCGAATGACTCTTCCCTTGTCCTGGAAATCGGCCATCAAATGCTCATTTTTCCAGCCCTGAAACCGTGAAACATCAGCACCAAACGTCTGAGCGATTAAACCCATCTGATCCTTACAGCAAAACGTAAAATATGCTCAGAGTTGTGGTAGCTTAAGTGGTGCAGCTCATCATTAGGATCGCCCATGTGATACATCAAGTTGCACTCATTGCATAGCGTGATTCCAAATTTCTTCTGGCCGGCGTCCAACAGTGTTTGATCCGGAGGCAAACCTGCAGAATTTTCACATAGAAATCATCACAAACCAACGCAAACTTTGTAGATAAGTTCTATATTGTTGAGGCGGATTCATTTTTTTACAAACTTTTTTTTGGGTAGTTTGCTTCAAAATT